>NC_080559.1:8205000-8511250 GCF_030253575.1 Rhododendron vialii
GGATTGCTTGTACCATATCAACTGGATCAGGTTTAGCTAGTACAATCATGTCCTCTGGTAGAACCTAATAATGCAGATCAGAAAATAGGAAGTGAGAATATTATCCAATCCTCTAAATGAGCCATGACAGCAAACTAATCAGCAAACAGTTAAGAATCCAATTAACTAGACGTAGCAAAAAGATCTTATGATCCATGCCTCTGGGACACCTCCCACGCGTGTACTGACTGTTAAGAGTCCACAACTTGCAGCCTCCAGTATTGCTATGCAAAATGCTTCTGTTAAAGAACTGCCAAAATAGACATACAAATCAGCTGAAGCCTGAAAGTCATTCAGAGAAACACACACCACGAAAATAAACAAGAAAACCAACAAAAGTACTTTATCAAGACTTGTGACTGAAAACAATTGGTGTGCATGTACGATATAAAGATGCATATCTGCAAAATGCACTTTAGCTTTCATAATTAGTGTAACTACTCCCTTCTATTATTTTTACTTATGTATGAAAAGTCGTAACACGAGGAAATGTCAGGAGCACTTGAGTTTGACAAATGAATTTCAAGGCCCAACTCGAAGCAAGAAATGCAAGATCACATCAAGCTTTTGCAAATGTATTCTATCTAGAAACATAAATAAAAGGTTGAACTTATCTTGTTCGCTATTTTATTGATCAATAAGCAAAGGTTAAAAAGGTTTTGTAAATATCAAATGATTGGTGAAGCTGCATGAACATTTCCCCACAGAAAAAAACAGAACCGAAAACCGAGATGAAAAGACTATAAAAGACTTGTACCTATTAAAACATATAAGGCGTATAATCGGGATAGACCTTACTTTGGCATGAGTAGTTGAAAATTTAGGTGAAATATCACTTATAAATTGCCCAGGGCTTCATGACGCCAACAAATTGTGTTCATTCAACCAACCTTGCTCATTCTTTGCAAACACCACATTCAAATTTTTTCAAATCATTGCAACGACAGTTACAACACCATGATCATACATATTAGAAGGTTGAACTTAGTTGTACGCTATATCAAACAAAGTAAACTGCTAAAGGTATTTAAGGTTCAAGTGATTGGTGATTCTTCAACAGCTTGATAATAGAAATGGAAGGTTGAACGTAGCTGTACGCTACTTCAATTATCAGACAAGTTAAATTGCTAAATGTTCGTCAATTTCCAAGAGGCAAACTAGCGTACGTGAGGTCTTGGAGATGGCTCCAAATCTGAAACCCAATTCACAATAAACGGAACTTGTACAGACACCACAGAAAAGCTTTTGAAAGAAAAACAAAAATGAACATGAATCGCAGCTGAAAGTTCGAAAAACCACAGTACCTGTTTAAGAATATATGGCCCGAAATCAGGACAGACCTTACTTTAGCATGTGGAACAGCACCTAACATTTCCACTCGATCTTGAAGAGAATTCTTTTCTCTCATCTCTTCTAGCCTCACCCTTTTAGGCCCATCTCCACCAACAATGAAACGAACCTTAAAATGTGCTTCTAGATGAGCTATTTGAATTGAAAAGAAATGGAGACACAGGATCACATGTAGAATAAATTACAAGTTGGTGAATAGAATATGAGAACGAAAAAGAAGAAAAAGGAACAAATAAAAGAATACACAAAAAGTAATATTGCACTGGAATTGACATCCTTAAATCTTTTAGGTCAAGGGTAACCCAATACCAAAAAGAGTTCCGGGCCCCACCGGTATCATTATTTAATGTTGTGGAAAAGGTTGAGATCACATATATAGATTCTGTACACAGCAAAATGCTCAGCAATTGTCATATCTCGTCAAAATCTATGCAAATCAAGCGATACAGTTCAAGAAACATAAAATCAATTAGAAACCCAAGGATTATGGAAAGGTCGTTCCAGTTCCACAAGCCAAAAGTCGTATTTTCAGGCATAGATAAGTAACACAATGCACACACAACCCCTTAATTTTTATTTGTTAAGTCTTGAATCCATATTATTTGACAAACTTTGTGTCATTCTTAGCCTTAGGTGTGAAATAAAACCGGTGAAAATGATGGGTTTGGTTTGTTTTCTCAAAGTAGTGGTGGCAGGTGGTAGCTGAGATTTGTAACTTTCCTCTTAATAGATTAGCAAAAAAAAAGATCCATGTTGCAAATGGACTTAAAAACTTCATTATAGCTAACCCCTTCTTAGGAAGAAAAAGTAACCACCAACAGCTCAAACATAGAAAGCATTTCTTATAACTACTCAATCTAATGTGCTAAATAACTCACATTGGGATGTAAACGGCACACTTCAGGGATAACTTCAACGAGAAGATCTGCGCCCTTCCGATAAACCAATCTACTTATCACAACAATAACGATCTCATCACTGCTGAGTCGTTTTGGAGCAGGCTTGAACATAGCTGTGTCTACTGCATTTGGTATTACGAAGACCTTCTCTGGCGGTAGCCCTGACCTTAGAACTGTGTTTTCCTTGCTTGTATGAGAAACACAGATGACCTGACTCACATCTGCTAGAGTAAATTGCAGCACTTTGTTCATGTGAATGCTACCCGCATCGGCAAAACCATAGAGTGAATGATCAGTAAACACAACTTTGTAACCCATAGTGCGTGAGTGCATCAAAGCTTCATGACAAAGAGTTGAGAAAGCTTGATGCCCATGCACCAGCGATATCTTTTCCCGAATGAGGATTGTCCTTATTATTGGAAGAGTTCCATAAAATGTGGGCAATGTGTTCTGCATAAGGAATGGTTTCCATGGTATGTAGTAGACCTTCAGGCCACCAGTCATATACCTCACCCCAGAGCGTTTTTCATAAGCATGAGTCATCACAACAACCTGCACAAAGTTACAATCAAGTTTGCTCAACCAGAAATCACAACAGCACACGACTAGACAGTAGACATGTATATGATGCCTCAACCTGGAAAACTGCACACTCTCCCCGTTCATTACTTTGTGTGCAGTGTCTCAATGAGAAAAAAGAACAGAGAAACAAAGGATTGTAGTATATCACACCTTGGTTACTCGATTCTAACAGCCCTTGCTAGCTTTTCCTAGCACACATCTTTGTCAAACCAACCGTTGGAGTTAACGTGCCTTACTAGCATGTAATGTTGTGACATCAACATTGCACATCCGCGGGAACCATTAAGTGCAAATAGTATACAAGACAAATTCTTGCTGGCCAAGTAACTTGGATTTTCAGCTTTTGATCCACAATGGTAGGCTTGCTTAGGTTACTAGGCCACCAAGTGGTGGATCGTTACAAAGGGTAGAAGAGTAAGGCTATACGGGCAGAGAATTCGGTGTAATCCATCATGTCCCCACTAATGGGATATTCTGCAGTTGGAAGTGACATGTTATCCCACATAGACCAGCCAAGAGAATTTCTTGGGCCACTTGGGTCGAGGGCACAGCAAGAACATTGCTTTTATAAGTGGAGGAGAATGTTTCAGCCCCATCCCACAGTTATCCTTGCACAAGATGAAAGTGGGCAAACTTTGAATAAATACAGAAGTTAAAAGTACACTTGCGTTTCTAGACATTACATTTATAATGAAAGTAAGAGAACTACTTCAAATTTCGAATATCATCCAGATTCAGTACCTTACTGATAAAGGACATTCACGAAAATGTAGCTTATGTGTACAGAGTATGACTATTTGCCAAATTTTATACGAACTTCCCCCAACTACATTGAAAACCAGGTAGTTGTCTGCTTGTTTTCGCGCATTCTGCTCGAACTAATATGGGGGTTACTAATTGCTAATGAGTTAAACAACTAGTACGGTACATCTAAACCATCAACTGATGCATTATCTGACCTTATGGCCAAGCTTAAGTAAGCACTGTGCCAAATAATAAATGTGACTCTCCACACCGCCGAAATTGGGAAAGAAAAAATCAGAGACCATCAAGATTCTGTGTTTCGATTGATCAACCATTTCTGATATCTGAAGACCTGCAATACACGAAAAAGTAAGCATAACATATAGTTTTTGTTTCTATGCAGAGTAAAAAAATAGGATAAACTAAGAAAACAACAGATTAGTAGTGTAACCAATTAAACAAACTACAGTTAACTGCTGCATGTAAACTAAGAACCATGTGAACTGATGCAAACATAGAAAATACCAGCTACAATCAAGTAATGCAAATATCACAGAAGGAATGACCAGCTTAGAATATAGAATACTAATAACATTTAGAACTAAAAGAGCACTAATTATATGGTGAGTATATGTGCGTACCTGATGGTAAAGAATCCAAGTGTCTTACCCAAATGTGGTAATTGTGTCACTAGCCTTAAGTCTTAAAAGAAACTTCTTGGAGGCGAATTGAAGAAAATGTTAAGTGCAGCTAACAAACTAGTCATCAGCTAGCAAGGAATGTACAGGAATCGTTATAGAAGCTAGGTAAAACTTGAGTCAGCAGCAAACAAAGTTACTTGTATAGACACCATCTACAATCTTGCCATCAAAAGCTAAGTGCTTCAGTTTTCTTTTCATTTTGTTTTAATTAAGTTTCTCTATGAAGCAATGACATGCCTGACTATCAGCTTTTTCCATGTCTGACAAGCCCAGGAAACGCTTGTCCCCACTGAGTCCACGACTTGGACACACCACAATGGGTGTCCAATTAATTCTTTCCATTTTTAAGTTGGGCCATGTTGAAGGTATAAGTAATAAAGTTGAGTTGGTGGCTAATAATCTAATATGGTAATAGAGCAGGCAATAGATCCTGTGTTCGAACCTCACCACCTACCTAATGTTAAAATATTTACACGTGTTTAGCCCGCTTATAGAGGAGAGCCTGAGTACATGTGAGGGAGCGTGTTGAAGGTATAAGTAATACAGTTGCCCCCTCTCTCTAACAGCTTAAGCTTTTAGATGAGTTGGTGACTAACAATTTAATAGGCCACACGAGGGACATGTTGGGGACATGCTTCGAGACACCTGACTTAAGTTAGACACGGGTGGGGACAAGTTAGGGGTCAATTTACAATGTTTACAACGTTCCTCAGGAATTAAAAAGGCAAAATTTGCGAATAAGAAAATAACCTAATAAAACCCTCATTTAAATTATAATATCTTGTAGGTAAAAGATAAGAATTGCAAATTATAACAATAGGTTATGTTGTGTATCGATATAACATTGATATAAAAATTAACTAAGCAAATTACAATGACTTGGATAATATTTTTTTGGTCTCTCCCCTGCCGTGTCAGTTTCCCCATCTTTTTAGTATTGTATTAGTGGCTGTGCTTCTTAGGTTTCGATCAATTAATGAAGAATTTTTTTGCTGCCTATTATTTGTGGATGTGTGATGCCTCTTTTCACAACAATGAGAAAGAAAAAGAAACTTAGGGAAAGGAGATAGAGAAGTTCCCTCATCTACAATGCTTTTGGTTCCCTTCAACCAATTATCCAACCTAGCCTTGATAAACCTTGAATTGAAAGGTCAAAACCCTTGACTAACCTGTTCAAACCATCTTAACCAACTTTTCTGGGCTAACTCTTACTTTAAACCATATTTTGGTACTGAAATTTGTAAGTCCCAGAATCATTCGACAATAAAACTGGAAAGAAGGGACATGTACTTGTAACTCGAGAAGCTACTCACTTCAAGAATAGCCACAGGAGGTAGCAGCTAGGATGATATCAAATAACTAGAAATCGACTATGAACGTTGCTTAACTCTGCCTGTTTCATGCTTATAGTCTTATCTTCTATACAGCCAGTTCAAGCCCGGACAAAGGAGAAGGGTTGTCCGTTAGGCAGCTGACAACAAGCACACAAAAGACCCAGTTAGATCCTTATGACATGAACCCGGCATTGAATACAGTGAAATGGAAAAACGATTCATGTAATTCTGTGACCAACCCCAATTGATTGGGACTTAAGCTGTTGGTTTGGCAGACTAGGGGCGTTGCTTGAAGTAGAAATCAAACTTTTTGTCATCCAACTTACATCTGCTGAAGCTTCTCTTTCTGTAATTATTTGTCTTGATAGTTGTAATTCTGTGACGTGTAATGTACAACGAAAAACTGGAAGGCAGGAATGGGTAAGGGAAGAGGGAAGCAACTTTTGTTGTTTGCCATGGTGAAAGGGCTAACGGGGAGAAATTCTTTTCGGCGCACCCAAATTCAGCTTCCCAATATTGGACGGACATATTGCAAACAATCATGAAACTATACAATTCAATATAACCACTAACACAAGCGGGCATAACAATTAGTCAAGGAAAAACACCACAACATTAGTGCAAATAACCGTGCAGGCACAAAACAACATAATGAAAACCAATTACTGCATAAAATGAGCATGCGTATAAATCGAAAAGCAGACTCCAAGAATTATTCAAAACAAATGACTGAGTTTGTAGGCATAGAATCTATTTGAGTACCATCTCACATAACAAAAGTACAAAACTAAAGCACCACTCAAACAGTCGAACTTAATCCATCTTCCAAACTGCCTCTTGTAGATCAGTTTCTATCTTTACACTAGTCATCAGTCAACTGATATCTAATAAGGATGGACCCTATGCGATGGGGAAAATAACTCATACAATTTCCTTAAAATCCTGAACACATGATCATTCAACTTCTTTGCAGGAAACACACAATAGAATAATTCAAAGGAACAATGTTTCTTTGAGGCATCATCTAACACCCCCTCTACCAAAGTCATATAAGAGCATCCAAAAAATACACAAACACCAAAAAATAGACCATATATGATATATCTGTCCACATGCCTAGAAATGAAGAATGCTTTCATACATAGTATATAATATGCATGGACTGAAATGACAAATCAGTGCCCTGTTATGGATATAGAGAGCCAAGGGCTTGAAAGTAGGGCTACAAACGAGCTGAGCCGTTCACGAGCACCTTGAGGCTCGGCTCATTATGGGCTCGGCTTGGCTCAGTAGTAAACGAGTCGAGCTCGAGCTCAAGTGTTAAGCTCGAGCTCAAGTGTTAAGCTCGTTTAGTTATCGACTGGAGCTCGAGTTAGTTGTACCTCGGCTAGATTATAAACTTGGCACGTTTATAAAGCGAACTCTTTATAAAGGCTGCTGCAGTAAACGAGCTGCGCTCGAACACCTCGAAAATAAATGAGCGGAGCACGAGCTTGATTATTTCGGCTCAACTCCGAGCTCAAGCTAAGCTAGTTTTGAATGAGTCACGCTCGACATGTCAAAGCTCGGGTCGGGTCGTTGCAACCCTACATGAGAGGCTTGTAGCAATGAGATAAGATTCACTGTTGTTCAACTCTTAGATATGCACATATACAGGGCCGGCCCAACCCCAAGGCCCACAAGGCTTGGGCCTTGGGCATCCCAAAAAGGTCAAATTTTAGGGGCACTCCACTAATTTTTATATTTGGGCTTGACTAGAAGTCTTTTTGGCCCAATAGAATGGAAAAAAGAGGCCCATTCCAATTAAAATCTGGCTGTGGCCCATAGATCCAGTCAAAGCCCAAAAAATGCTCGGTGGCATTTTTGTAAATAAGTGATCTACATGGTTTTTAATTGAAACCCTTCCTCTCAAACATTTCACCGGCTCACTCTCACCCAAAACAAAACAAAAAATTAAAGAAGAAAAAAAAGAGGGGAAGCTGAAATTGATCTGGAAGACTGGAACGGACGATCGATTCCCACCCTTCTCTAGTTCTTCACTTCTCTGTGTTCGACATTTTCACCAAACGAAGGGCCGAAGACAGAAGGGGGAGCTGCCGAACTGGGATTTTGGGCCGGCCTTGAGTCTGTGTCTGTGTTCGAGATTCGAGCTCGAGGTAATTTTTTTTCCGATCGGTGCAGCGGTGCTTTCAGTTTCAAGTTTCAAACTTTCAATAGTATTATAGTAGTCAATACTCAATACTCAATAGACAATAGTTAATAGGTCTCTCACTCTCTTTGAAGTTTGTAATGTAATATAACATTAATCAACTAATTTGAACTGGGATTCTAGGAAGGTTCGAAGCCCGAAAGGCACTGCCGGCTGCCACTCTGTGTTGAACTGTTGAAGTAATGAAGTTTGTAATTTAATATTGCTTATGAGAACATTGAGAAGTGAGAATCTCTTTAATTAAGTTTAGTTGATTAGTGATAGTGATATTAGGGCTTTTTTTATTCTCCACTTGATTTGCGTTTAAGATTATTGGAAATTGAAATGCAGGACCAGTATATACTACTAGGTATAATATACACTGCGGAGTCTTAAAGTCCCATTCGCTTGCGACTTGCGAGGCTTCAAATCGGTAAGTATTCTCTTCTTATGCAGAGCCCTGGTTGGTGGTGCTTAAATTTGTACGTATGTTGTTAAATGCAGAGCTCTGGCTGGTGGTGCTTAGATTTGTGCTGATTTAGTTGACATTAGTTGGTGTGCTTAAATTTAAAAATATCTGATTATCGGTTAGTGCATCATTAATAATAATGTTATAAGCCTCTCTTTTTTTTAAATTCTTACTTAGGTGCATCATGCCTAAACGTCAACTATCTGGTCATCAGAAAAGAATAAAGAAGCAAAAGACTGAAGCATTAATAAATTCTAAAAAAGGGGCTATTAAAAAGTTCTTTTCAAGCAACGAAAATATACAAAGCTCAGTCGAAGAACACGAAAATTTGGTGATTGATGTCGCTAAAAACTTGGTGAATGAAGAACAAGTAGAAGAAGAATGTGAGGATTTGGGGGATGAGGAAGCCTATCAATGTGTCAATGAGAGTAGTAATGAAAGTTCGAGGGATGTCAATCCAAATGAAGACTTGAATGTTGAATGCGCTCCTGTGAACATTGATGATCCATGTAATTGGGATAACATGGATCAAAAATTAAGGGACTTATTGGTTGAAAGAGGTCCCGTAAGAAGAAATGGTGATGCTACCTTTCCTAAGGATGACAATGAGAAGAGTAGAGATTTCTCTTCTGTGCACTATATTCGCCATTTACCCAATGGAGAGAAACATGATAGAAAATGGCTAGTATACTCGGAGGCTTTGAATAAAGTATTTTGCTTTTGTTGCAAATTATTCAAGAATGAAGGAAACAAGACTCAATTGGCCAATGATGGATTTCAAGACTGGAAAAATATTGGTGATAGGCTTAAAAGTCATGAAACTAATTGGGAGCACCTCACGTGCATGAACAAATGGATTGAGTTGGAGAGAAGATTTCAGAAGAATCAAACAATTGACAAAAATGTTCAAGAACGAGTCATTAAAGAGAGGGAACATTGGAGAGGGGTATTACTGAGAGAAATTGCTCTTGTGGAAGCACTTGCGCAGAATAATCTACCATTTCGTGGAGAAAATGAGAAGATTTACCAAAGGAATAATGGGAATTTTTTATGTTTTATTCAAATGATGGGAAAATTTGATCTAGTAATGCAAGAGCACTTGAGGCGAATTGAAAAGGGTGAGATTCATAACCATTATCTCAGTCACAAAATCCAGAACGAGTTGATACAGATGTTAGCGGCAGAAGTGAAGAGTAAAATTGTTGCAACAATCAAAGACGCTAAATATTATTCAGTTATACTTGATTGTACCCCGGATGTAAGTCATGAAGAACAAATGTCCCTTGTCATACGATGTGTGGATATTTCAACAAGTCCAATAGAGGTGAAGGTGAGTGAGTTCTTTTTAGAATTTTTGAAGGTGGATGACACGACGGGATTGGGGCTATTTTGTGCACTTCAAGAAGTATTAGTTAGCCTTCAACTTGATATTGGTGATTTAAGGGGACAAGGTTATGATAACGGCTCTAACATGAAAGGGAAAAATAAGGGTGTACAAACAAGGGTACTTGAAGTAAATCCAAGAGCATTCTATACCCCATGTGGCTGCCATAGTCTCAATCTTGTTCTTTGTGATATGGCCAACTCTTGTTCTAAAGCAAAAACATTTTTTGGAGTGGTACAACGTCTATATGTGTTGTTTTCCTCTTCAGTCCAACGGTGGGCAATTTTAAAGGACAATTTGAAAGATGTGAAGGGTCTCACGCTTAAGACATTGTCACAAACACGTTGGGAAAGTCGCATTGAAAGCATCAAGCCGATAAGATACAATCCCTCAAAACTAAGAGATGCTTTGGTAGACTTGGCGAACGACACGACGACAGAGTCGATAGCACAAAGTGAAGCTAAATCCCTTGCAAAGAACGAACTTGAGAGTTTTGAGTTCTTGTTTGCCATGGCTATTTGGTACAAGTTGTTGTTTGCTGTTAACATTGTGAGCAAGTTTCTTCAAAGTGAAGACATGTGCATATACCTTGCTATCGAGAAGTTAAAAGGCCTGATTGATTATTTTGAGAACTACAGAAAAGTTGGTTTTGTGGAGGCAATGGTTGATGCTACGGAAATGGCGAATGAAATGGGGATTGAACCTAAGTTTGTTGAAAAGCGCATCATTCAAAGAAAGAAGCAATTTGATGAAGATGTTGCGGACGAGGTGACACACTCTGCTGAAGAATCAATGAAAGTGAATTACTTCTTGGTAATTGTGGATAAAGCTCTTTCTTCCTTCAAAGATAGGTTCCAACAATTTGAAGTGTATGAGAAGAATTTTGGTTTCTTGTTTGATTTGGAAAAGGCGAGTTCGAGTGATGAATGCTTGAAAAATCATTGTACCAACCTTGAAGAAGTTTTAAAGCATGGCGGGGTTTCCGATATTGATGGGAGAGATTTGTTTGTAGAGTTGAAATGCTTGAAACAAGTATTGCCAAGGGGAGTGCAGAAACCAATTGAAGTGCTCAATTTTATCAAACTTATGGCGGACTCTTTCCCAAATACATGGAATGCGTATAGAGTGCTTTTGACTATACCGGTTAGTGTTGCCTCGGGAGAAAGAAGCTTTTCAAAGTTGAAGTTGATCAAAAATTACCTTCGATCAACCATGTCACAAGAAAGACTAAATGGGTTAGCCATGTTATCAATTGAAAATGACTTGGTGAAAGAGGTGGATTATACTAATTTAATTGATAGTTTTGCTTCTAGAAATGCAAGACGAGTAATATTCAAGTGACACTCATGCGTTCTTGAGATAATATGTATTTACCTATTTGGAGACTTTGTATTTTGTGTTCGTATATAATGATTAGTAGAACTTTATATTGATTTGGCTTTTTTGTATTGTGATTGTTGCTGTAAAAATTGTTAAGTATTAACTCTTTAAGGGCACACATTTTTTTATTGGCCTTGGGCACCCAAAACCCTTGGGCCGGCCTTGCACATATATGTCTACACTTTGGCATAATATTAGAGGAGCGTGTTGAAAATAAACCCACGTACATCGCAAGCCATTAACAAACATTAAAGCGCAGCATAAAACTATTGAGCTTCGAGAAACTTACCAACAACTAGTAATGACAATTACTTCACAGTGTAAAACTGCAACTCCTATGGGGTTGTATAATTGGTTCTATACCCATATTATGGCACCAAATATACAACTAGGAGCTCCAATGGGGATCGGAATCTGTGAGTGAGATCGGTATTGGGGTCGGAAGGAGATCGAGACTGGAGTGAGATCGGTGTGGATGAACGGGAAGAGAGAGACTGGAGAGGGGATTTTTATTTTTATTTTTGCTATTCGAGAGAGGGGATTTGGCGATAGGATTTGGTGATGCCTGCTCGAAAGAGAGAAGGGGAAGGGGGGGGTGTGTGTGTGTGTGTAAAGCGAAGTTATAAGTACACTTCCCTAACGAGAAGAGCAATTAATTTTCCCTTAATTTTAGGGCGCCGCTATTCGCAGCCCTCTATTTACTCCCGTAGCCCACTAAATTTCGGTAAATGATTGTTGAAAATCATAAATAACATTTCGGTAAATTGTTGTTGAAAACAAGATTATATTTCGGTAACTACATGTCGAAAATATGTTCAACTTTCGGTAAACAACTGCCGAACATGCATTTTTGGTAAACATCTGTTGAAAAAAATATTATATTTTGGAAATTGGACGCTGAAAATATATCTCAATTTCGGTAACTAACTGTCGAGTATAATTGAAAATTTTTAACGGGCTATGAGAGTAAATAGAGGGCTGCGAATAGCAGCGCCCTAATTTTAATAAGAGAAAATTTCAAAATAGTATCAAATCTTTCACACAAATTACATATAGGTATTTGATCTTTTAATGTTATTAAAAAAATATCTGACCTATTTAAAACCTATCTTTTTCATCCGCTATTAATTTTTCATCTAAAAACAGGCGGAAATTCTGAAATGGCCTACACCTGACCATTTGGAAGGAAACCAATATACATTTTAAAAGAAAAATACATTACTCTACTGATTTCTCCCGCTAAAACCCACCTATGGGGCCATGAAATTCTAATAACAACTACTTTTACTTTTTCTATAACTTTTAGTTTTGTGAAAGTACTTTTTGTGAAGCTGCATCTATAATGTTATAATTTTGCAGTAGATAGTATGTATTTTATGATTTTATGTTTTAATGTGTTTTGAAAAACTTGGCTAGTTTGGACTTAGATGAATGTAATATGTAGTAAGCCGGTACTAGTACTTTGGATTTGTATGTTGTCCATAAACTGGTTATGGTAGTAAGTTGGTACTGCTATTTTGAATGAGCATTTGGTCCATAAACTAATTATGGTATTAACTTGTTATTGTAATGGTTGGTTTGTTATGGGAGTAATGCTTATAAGGCTTCATCTCAGTTATTGTAACTATTTGTTTTTGTTGAACTGGTTAGGCCATCCACAGTGGTATAATCAAATGTCAATTGTTTTTAAACTTAACAATGTTTGTGCAAAAGATGACTCACAATGGTATAATCAAACTTAGCAACATCCTTAAAAATAATCAAATTTTAGGTTTTGGATAACCAAAACTAGCAACATTTTTCAATAATCAAAAGCATTTTTAAGCTTTGGATAACCAATTTTAGGCTGTGGACCCCTTATTTTGTTTATAGACTAGAAGCGACCATTGTGAACCTTAACATTGGTAAGCTTAACAACCTCTTAAATGAATAATCAAAAGCTGATGTGTCAACTTTTGGTTATCCATTTTTGGTTATACCATTGTGGATGGCCTTATTGCACATTTTAAGGATTAAATTTGTGTGCCATTTTTTTCAGCAAAGCTTGAGATGGTGTGAGGCAAATGAAGAAGAATAAATAGATTTTTGAGGATTTTGGGACATCCCTTTTACTTAACTTTTTCTATAACTTTTAGTTTTGTTCTTATTTGAATTTTTTGCGTGTTTCTTACTTATGCGCCTCACTTTTTTGGTTTTCTTATTTGTCTCGTTAAGACGAATCGGAAAAGTAAAAATATTATATATTTACCCAAATATTTTTGGAAATAGTCAATATTTCTTTTACTTAAAAGTGATTATTTCTTAAAATATTTGGGTAAAAGTAAAAAATATATATACTTTTCCGATTCGTCTTTCCCAGACGAATCAATCAGTCACAAAAGGTTGGCACAAAACTAAAAAACCCGAAAAAAGAAAAGAAGAACAAAACTAAAAATTATAGAAATCAATAGAGTATTATGTTTTTCCCTCAAAATGTATATTGGTTTCCCTCTAAATGGCCAGGTGTAAGTCATATTAGCATTTTCGTCAGTTTTTGGATGGAAAGTTAACAGTGGATGAAAAATTGATGAATTTTTAAATAAATCTGATGTTTTTTTATAATATTAAAAGGCCAGATGCTTATACGTAATTTATGTGAAAGCTCAGATGCTATATTGAAAATTTCCCTTTTAATAAAAAAAATGGATTTCTATGAGCCTAAGAAGTGTGTGTTTTTTGTAGGGTTTAAACTGATCAAATTGCTAATTTTTCTATTTTTTTTATCGCAATTCGCTTGTTTTCATTTGATTTATATTTTTTCTCTTAACATAATTTTATTTTCTATTCTTATGTAAGTGATGATTAGGCTAAATAATTGAGCAGATTATATTTTTTATCTTTATTCAAATTTTTTTGTATTTGTTAATATTGTATTGATTCTGCGTGAATTATTGATTCCTCTTGATAAAAAAATATTAAAAATCAAAATTTTGATTAATTTTTTAGAAAATTCAATAAAGAGAAAAATAAAATAGGCAGATTTGTTAAACTATTTTTATTTTTATTCAAAAAAGTTTAGGTTTGGTTTACAGTTTTTTAAGTTTCTCTCGTTAATACTCCGTACAAATTAATAATTAAAAAAAATTGACGCAAAATTAATACTTCTAAATTCGGGAAAAAAGAGAGGCTCAATTAAACATTGACTGGTTGCCAGTGCCAGCCCTAAAGTATAACCGATCCTACTGAGAACCGCCCCAAAATCGAAGCTAGCTCCGGCGACGTCCAGAGCAGGTTCTCTCTCTCTCTCTCTCTCTCTCTCTCTCTCTCTCTCTCTCTCTTCGCCGTCCGTCCGTCCGTCCGTCCTTCTGTCTCTGTCTCTCTCTGTTTGTGTGTGTGCGCGTAAACATAATTTTTGTTTGGGTCTGGTGAATAAACACTCCTTCAGTAGTACGAGCGAATGTTTCATATCCGCGTACCATGATTGCATCCATTCAGCACACACGTTCCATATCCACGCACCTTGCTTAACCATTTTGGGGACCTTCTTCTTAGCAGTTTTTTTAAACACAGTGTAACCTTGATTACCACGGTTTCTCTTCGTTTAGTATACAGCGCATAATGGTGAAGACTAAAGGTCCGCCGAAGAAGAAGCAGCAGCAGCGTGGAGTAGACTTCAAAGTAAACTCATACTATTAGTCTATGAATATGTTGGAACTTTTCTTATTATCAACCTCCAGTGTTCTTACTCTTATATATTTAATTTCTGTAGAAAATAAAACGTAAAATTGGGCGGAAGTTGCCGCCCCCCAAGAATGCTACAAACACCGAAATCAAATCCAAAGGTATAACCTGTCTAGTCTTTCTACTTCCTCTGCTTTCTATTTTTTCCTTAAGTTGTTTAGCATGCCGTTCGTTTCGGCATTAATTTTCTGGGAAAGTATTGTTTGTAGAGTTTGCTTGCAACCCTAAAAATAAATGATGGCCCTAGCGGCTATGGTAGCGATGGTGGCTGGTGGAGGCAGGCTGGTACTAGTGGTGGTGGTGTGCCAATAGTGTTGATCCGAAATAAGTTGCCGCCTTTAAGGAGTGGAACATGTATTCTGCGAAATTCAACCAATATTCCTTTGACTGCAAAAAAACGTGTTTAGTAAACCATCATTTGCCGCTGTACCAAGAATTAAGAAACAAAGAATATGTTTCCCGGAAAACTTGTTTTTTGTCAGAAACAGACGGAGTGGCATATAAGTTGGTAGTGCCAAATGTTTATGTAGGCTGGGTTTTAGTGATATGTGATAATTCCAGTGGGAACTTTCTTAAATGTAGTTGAAGCGGCATGGCATGTTCGGTAACATTATAGATTCTCTGTCAACGGAATACAATTCTCTGTTTTAAATAGTTGAAAGGACAAATGAAACAAGCAGTGCTGAATAGTGAATAATTAAGCAATTTCGGCAGTTAATGGCATGAAAAGAGAGAGAGTTATAGTTCCTTATGAAAGTGTTACTGCATGAATTACGAGCAGCGATTGTTCTTCCGGAGCAGAGTGTAGCATCAGAAAAGGCTGGTTTAGCAGTGAGCAGAAAGGGTTTGACTTTGAAAGAGCTTCTTCAACAAACATCTCATCACAATTCCAAAGTCCGAAAAGGTACGTACTATGTTAACCTAGAACTTCATACTAGGGTAAGAATTGGTGCTATAGTAGTTGGATGTTTCTATGGACCTTCAGATGTTATTTCAATGAATGGGAATGCGCAGTGTTACCTTCATTGAATATTTAATAATTTCCCCCTTGTTTTGGGAAGTCATTCTTGCCTCCTGCTTTTAGCATACAAACTAATTTTGTATGAATACACAAACACAATTCTTTTGGGAAAATATTTCCTTGATAGCCTATTGGCCCTATTCATTGGGTAGTATATTTTGCCCAAAGTATATGAAGAAGAATTCTTTTCTCTGGCATGAAATATTTTCCTTTGTTTATTCGCAAGAAAGATTACATCCTTTAGATATTGTATCAAAACTTCAAAGCCTCTACATGCTACAGCACCTACCAGACATTTTGTTGAGATAATAGATTTTTTTTACTTGATTTTAATTGAACTGACTTGTAATTGATCACTAATGAGACAGTTGTGCCGTGTGTGTTAGATGGAAATTATCACATCAGCACTTGTTAATGGCATCACATAACCAAGTTGTTCAGTGGCTAACAAATTTTTTTTGTACGCCACCATTTTGATATTTGAATGCATTATCCACCATCTTGCTTCATGATATACGGGAACTCTATATGGTTATATTTTGAGCAAGTCAGTTAAATGTGAAGGGGAGCATCTTGTTGTCTAGACTTGCTTCCAACTTGAGGTTATTCTTTCTACTGACTGGCAATAATTATTTGCCATCTCTTCCTGTTCTGTTTCCAAGATGCTTTAACTGGCATTAGGGATATCTTCCTTAAACACCCAGCAGAGTTGAGGTTGCATAAACTTGCTGTTATAGAGAAATTGCGTGAACGCATCAGCGATGATGATAAACTGGTTCGGGAAACACTGTATCAACTTCTTAAGGCCGTGATTTTCCCTAGTTGTAGAGAGGTAATTTGTGTCCTTTACTGTAAATCTTCTCATATTGCTGGCACTTACATATTGAATGTTGTCACTAACTTCTGCTTGCAATTTTTGTCATGCCTTTTAATGGCTGATGGGCCGAGCTTATTGCGTAATGATTCTGCCGCTAAAATATTTGAAAGGGACTTTTTCTGTTAGATTCAAATATCGGGCTAGGTCAGTAGCTGGCTGGCCCTTGTTGTTCTCCAAGAAATTATTGACGAAACAATTTATCTTATTTGAAAACAAAAGTTTGTTGAATAGTTTTGGTAGCTTGGAGGAACTGAGAATTCGTTAAGATTAAATAAGCAGTACATATGTTAGAAGGGCGTTCCCTTCCAATTACAAGGAGCAATAAAGAAGAAAACTGGGCTATGTATGGGGAGAATTAGCTAATTGTTACTCAATAACGAATTAAGAGGTGAGGCATTTACAGCTTAAAATTATGAAGCCTTGATTCTTACTGCAAAGTTCAAACTCATCTGATCCACCAGACTATTGGATCCCTTTGAAAATTTGGAATTTTTTCTTGCCGATGAAATAAACACTAGCGGCCCAAGCAAACTTTCTGGCCGCATTAAGAAATGACTCGCCACAAAATTCACAAGTAATCCATGAAATTACCTGATATCGGCGAGGTGCTTTTGAAAAGGAACAAAGCTGGATAAGATTAAGCCAAATTTTTCTAGAGAAAGGGCCATAAAAAGAGAAGTAACCACGTGGTACTTCTTGATTATCCATTAGGTGAGTGGCATAATCAACAATGCCCTAATATTAAGCTATTTTTTGTTTTCTGATGATAAATCTTGTAAGAACCCATAAATTGAAATAGGAAAGGGAAGAACACAGGTTAAGGTGGTTTGGCACATTTGGCCTACATCCACACAAACAGTGCATCTATGGGGTAGACAATTGGTGTGCATGGAATAGATATCATGCAAACACAAGAGGCAGGGGACGAGCAATGTGGAAATTTGGAATCTAAAAGCTTATGTCGAGTGACTGGAGGGTAGCGAGGCCATAAAGCATTTTATTTCAGGCATTATACTTGAGGGAAGGAGAAATGATCTACTCGACCTTATGAGGCATAAGGGAAATAACGACGAAAGAAGACAAACAGGCAGTGTAACATGTTTGAGTAATAAACAAACTGGGAGGACTCCTTGGTGAATGTTTCAGAATAATTGCTCACAATGCCTTCTCATATGGTTTCAAAGACGTCGTGTCCTATCCATCCAATCTTCTAGTTGAGTATACTTTTATGCTAACATGTGAGGTTTCCTTACAGTAGTTTGGTGTGCGTAAATCCCCTAGGTCCTCGACAACCTTCCCACGCATAGTGCCACAACCATTGTCCTCGCACACGGTAACAGAGAATTTTGTCTAGGTTCAAATATCATTAGCTTGGCTGATGCTTGAACTTTTTGTGAGAGAATGAAGTGAATTAGCAAAGAGAAAACTTGGAAACGCGTGTCCCCCCATCTAATGTTCATGTAGAGACAACATTTGAACTCCTCTGCTAAGGTTTGGAACCCTTATATTATGTGTTCTGTCATCTCGTGTGTTTTTCTTACTCTAGTATAGTAGATTTGGCGTCCGCATTCCTCTTGATCATGATCAATAGTAGCTGATCCTTGGCCTTCTTTTTCAGGATAGTCAAGGACCTTTCGTGTCATTGATGATGGCATATATTTTCAATGCAATGACACATTTGGCAATTGATGTTCGATTGATGGCTTTCAAATTTTTTGATCTTGTTGTCCAGCACTACCCATTGTCCTTCTCCACGCATGCTGAGAAGGTAGTTATATATTTGTCTTGTTTACACATTATTGGTGTGTATTAATTGCAATGCTGAGTATGTAAGTTGTACCTCTGTCAATTTTTGATAGTAATTGCTTGAGATTCCCCATGCAATGCTATTTCCTATGTTAAACGAATGATTTTTAACGCATATGTCTTAAAGTCTAATTCTGCATATGCTGTTTATTAAGGCTGTACACAGTCCTGATCGGATTCCTATGAATCCAATCCTAATCTACGAGTCACGGTTTTTAGAAAATACAATCCATGTTTGGACCAAAAGTCCCACAGGTTCCAATACAATCCGCGTGTCACGGATTGGTTTCGGTTTCATCGACAGATTACATCAATGAAACTTTACTTCTTGATTTTCTGAATTCCAATAAAATCAAATCTGCATACATTTGTAACATGAGTCACATGACAACAACTAAAAAGAAAAAAATAGCAGCAAGCCAGAACCTAACTTCCTAGGTTTATCTAAATTAGTTCCAGGTTCTAACAATTGCATTACATCCAATATTTCATTCCACATTCCTGGTTCTAAACTTCCTACATCCTAAATTCACATTAAAGAGATAGTATACAAAGAGGAGACATACAAAGAGAGACTGGGAAGAAATAAAGGGGGAGAATCTCAGCAATCAACACCGATTCTCTGTACCAAACCCAACAGACAATAGAGATGTTATAAAAAGCAATAAGTCTAGGAACACTAAAAAAAGGAACACTACTACCAACTACTCCCGAACCATATGTGTGGGGCCTATCCCACCATTAAGTGTGTGGGGTCCACACATGTGAGAGAGGTGTGGTTGGTAGGTGTGTATATAGCATTACATATATTTTTTTAATTATCTATAAATATTTCACGGTCCGGTTTTGTTAATCTACGGTATCAAAATGAAAATCCGTGGACCAATCCGTATTTCATGGTTTTCTAATTTTTGAATCTATATCCAGACCATTAATTCATGAACAAAATCCAAAAGGTAAAGTTTGGTTTCGGTTTCACGGCTCACCGGATTTTTTGTGTAGTCCTACTCTTTATTATATTCTTAATCGAGTTCCTTGCCTCAAAGATTGCTATGTATGTTTCTTGATTGGTGGATCTGGTGAAGTATACGCTGGTTTTCTTTTCTTAATTTGTAAGTACAATCTTGCAGTGATACTGTTAAGTTACTAGTAGTCCCAAAAGCTTAACCTGTTAGGAAATGAGTCCAACAATGTACATCAAACTTTTCAGCATCCTCCCTCATGTGCAGCTCCCTTTTGCACGTGGAGATGCAAATTTTCATAGATAAAGTGAAACCAAATGCGAAGGGGAGAAATATAATGCAAACTAAGAAGAAATGCGAATGGATAGACTTGAACCCAAGACCTCTCCCAACCTGAGTTCTCATACCGTGCTAAGTTTCTAGTAGTCCAAAAGCTTAAGCTGTTGGGAAATGGGCCCAACAATGCATATCAAGCTATACAACAGATACAACTGCTATTGGTGGGGACATTTCATTGTTCTTTGAGTTTGTCTAGTATATTTCCTTTTACCCCAATGTTTTTTGTTTGGTGTTTTTATTTTTCAGTTTATTACCGCATTGGGGTCAAAAGGCTTTAGGATCAGTAGGAGTAAAACAGAGTACATGAAGTGTAGATTTAGTGGTCGTCAAAGTGCTAGTGTTGACACAATGGCTCTCCAAAATAAGGAACTACCAAGAAGTGAACGTTTTAAGTATCTTGGCTCAATTGTTGTACAAGTTGGATGGATGAAGTGGAGGAGTGCTTTGGGTCTGTTGTGCAACCGCAGGATTCCCGCAAAGTTGAAGGAGAAATTCTACCGTACTGCTATAAGGGCAGCAATGTTATACAGCACAGAGTGTTGGGCTGCTAAGAAACATGTGAGTAAGATGAGTGTAGCCGACATGAGAATGCTGAGATGGATGTGTGGTAAGACTTTGCGAGATAGAATTAGAAACGAAAAAATTCGTGGAATGGTAGGGGTAGCACCATTAGAAGCTAAGATGAGAGAACATAGACTAAGATGATTTGGTCATGTCTACTGTAGACCCATCGACGCAGTAGTTAGGAGGAGTGGTATGGTTACGGTAGATGATAGCACTAAGGGGAGAGGTAGACCGAAATTGACCTTAGAAGCGGTAGTGCTCAACGATCTAGCATTACTAGATATTACGGAATACGATGCCCTCGAGAGAGCTCAACGGAAAACACGGATTCATGTAGCCGACGCCAATTGATTGGGACTTAATGCTCGGTTTGGTTTGGTTATTACTGCTGCTA
Organism: Rhododendron vialii; assembly: GCF_030253575.1. Lineage (NCBI taxonomy): Eukaryota > Viridiplantae > Streptophyta > Magnoliopsida > Ericales > Ericaceae > Rhododendron > Rhododendron vialii. Next base: position 8,225,754 of record NC_080559.1, read on the forward strand.
TCATTATGATCTCTATTTGAAGAGTGCGCTTAACATAGTTTTCTTTATTTGTTAATGTTTTCAACAGATTTTCCAGAACTACGAAGATATACTGCGAAAGAACCAGTTCTATTTACAGGACAAGGGCAAGCTTAAGACTGCTCTTGCTGGTTTAGTCCACTGCTTGTTATTGTTGCCGAGCATTAAGGAGGATCATGGCTCATCTCGTGAAACGGTACCATCTAGAGAGAGGAGCATCTAGTTTTTACAATTTTATTTGTCTTTAGTACCTGTACCGCAATGTGGTTTTGGGTTGTTAGATGCTGTCATTGTCCTATTTTTATTTTCTCCATAATTTTGCCTACTATTGATATTTATCATTTATAAGACGTTGACATGTCAGCTACTTCGCCCGTGTTAGGCATTTCAGCTACTTCGCCTAAATTGGTGTTTTCTGTATTAGGTTGTTGCTGCTCAAGGAATTTTACATGCTTTTGAGCCAGAGGCTCCTAAAGATCCTGCTGGTAGTTGCAACCCACACATGTTTTCCTCTTTCATCTTCCGCTGATGTGTACATCAGATTTCTCACGTCTTGTAATCTCTGAATGTTGAGGTTCCTGTTTCCGTTCCATACATATTCTTAACCACACTTTTGACGGTACTGTAGCCTGTAACATTTTTGGAGTACTTAGGTCCGCAATAAGAAGTTTTCTCTAATCATACAGCAGCTTATTCTATGATATTCAGTAACTCATGAGTGTCATTGAGCTTAACTTTTCTTTTTGCTTAAATCTTTTCTTGGAATAGGATAATATTGATGTTATTGTTTTAAACAGCAGTATCTTCGATTTTTGCAGGATTTTCCGTCATCCACAAGAAACTAAAGGACCTTATGCCTGTTTTAGTCAATTGTTTCCAAGATTTTATTCGGTTGGCTCATACCATGACTCAACTTGATCCTCAATCTTTTGATTGTATGCTATCTATACTTAAGTGCATAGACCTTGTAGTCAAGTTCTTTGCTGATGGAATTAGCGACTGTCAGCAAGAACTACAAGTGTCCATGCCTTCTTGTGAAGGACTGGCTGCAACCATACAAGGTCAAACCATCATGCCGTCGTTTTTGAAGAAGTTATTTGATTTGTTTCCGCTCAACCTAACGTATCACCTTTCAGGAAAGGTATTTGCATAGGACATATGTGTGGAATTGAATCATGTATTTTACTCCTATAAGACATTCTTTTCTTTTGTGTAAGTTAAATGACTTTTACTACTCGTCCGGATCTATGGTGATGGTGGCTATGATTGATGCCTTTGAGACTCTTGCTCATTGTTTTACAAGTAAAGCATGGAATTCTAAGATTCCATTGTTTTACGTGTAAAGCATGGATTACTAAGATTCATAGAATAACCACTGTAATTATCTTTGGAATTATTGTTTAAGTGCTTGACATATGTTTTCAGATGGGGCAACTCATAATACATTCTGTTTTGATCCATATTCTGTAAAACAATATTCCAATTGTTCTCAAGATTAACTTCGTTGCATCTTTTACATATAAGTGTTCTTGTAGAAAGGTAAAAACTCTCTAAAATTGGAGAGCGCTTGATCAGGTTATGCTTTCATAGTGTACTTGGTACTAAGTAGCATGGACAGACATACGACACAGACTCGATGACACACTGATTTCAAAGGAGATGCAGGTCATGACATGACTCACACCTGGTTTTGAGCTTGGTATACTTATTATGCAAACAAGAAGTTATGAACAAGATCAACTAAAACTCTGCATTAGTACACAAATGTAAATCTCAAGCAGATGGGAGAAGCAGAAAGTTGCCATAGCAGTCTTGGAAAGTCATGCGCAATCTAATTGCAGCTGACTTCAAGCTGGAACAAACTTTTAGAAGATTCTAGGGTTGCCCCTAATAAAATCAAATCTTATCCCTCTGTTAGAATCTAGTGTAAGGCTCTTATTAAATCTGGGAAATGAAATAGGTTATTGCAAGTTTGCAACTAATTGGCTTCTGAAAGTGCTGCAATTCCTTTGAAATCTGTTTCATGTTATTCAACATAAGGCAGATCTAGTCTGAATGCAGATTTCTGCTCTTGAGGGATTCGAATTTTCTATGATACATACTTGACTTTTCTATTTGCACAAACTGTCATGGTGGCTTATCCCTCTAATTTCTTTTATTTGTCCATTGCAGGATGATGACAAATATTTTATTTTGAATATCTTGATAACAGAAATCTTTTTTCACTCAATTGACTGGAAATGTACTCCTGTCGCTTTGCTGGAGAAATTTCTTGAATTCTTCACAACTGCTCTCTCAGAAGAGGTATGATACTCAAACTTTCATATTGCATATTACTTGTACTTTTCTGTATAGAACCTTGAAAGCATTTCTTGGCTAGGAGTCTAGGACCGGCATAAGTTGGCAATTTATTGAGTTAGATTTAAGTCTGGATTCTTTGAAGGCAGACAATAGTGGGAGGAGTTCATGTGTATAGTTTAAAGACAGTCACCTCCGGGGACACTCGGAGGTACTTTGTCTACATTGTTTGTGCTCAGTGGAACTTAAATGATCTCGGTAATTGGACAATTTCTTGAGGAAGAAGACAATTGTTCACTCTGGCTTGTCATTGGAGACCTTGAACTAGAGTGACCTCAGAGGCGAGGAATTGGTTGATCAACGTATTGATTGTGGACAAAATTATGGAAAGTATCGTTGGAAACCACAATGTTGGTTAGCCAACCTCAGGCCCCGTTTCAGAACACCTTCTTAAAAAATAAGTACTTATTTCACATTTTCAAACTCAAAAATAATGTAAATGAAAATTAATTTTTTGATTTTTTTTGCACCGTATAAAAGATCTCATCGAGATCTTTCAAATAAGATCCATTTTGCTAGGAAAATTATTTGGATAAACACATTATTTTTGAGGTTGAAATTGCTTTCTTAAAAAATAAGTACTTATTTGGAGTTCGGGAAGGAGCTCTTAATCCCCTGGACAAAATGTTTGACTGGAAAACCAGTCTGCATTGTGCTTGATTCAACTTAGATAGTTTCGTAGACCAACATGGTCGAAGATACAAATTTACAGCCTTTAAAAGCAATGTTTTAAAAATCGCTAGGCGTTAGTTGGGCGGAAAAGGGGCGCCTAGCGCCTAGGCGGGGACTAGGCGCCCGACTAGTCGGCTATCTAATCTAGGCACCGGACCACCGCCTAGCGCCTAGGCGGGGACTAATCGGCCTTGGCGGCTGCCTTTTAGAACACTGTTTAAAAGCCGTTTGGGCTTTGCCTATAGGTACTAATTTTCTAAGTTTGGGGGTCCTGGCTAAAAGTTTTGAAAGTTTATCGAGCTGGAATAAAGATAGCGAACTCCATGGAAGAAGAGTTGAAAGGGACTATTAATTTGCTGCAATTTCAGTTAAGAGGCTGCTACAAGCCTACACTTTTCGAAATAGATTTGGTGACGTGGTTGTAAATGTCGAATTTGTTTTAGGATAAAAGATAATGGGATAGAAAGTGAGGGTAATGAAGTTTGATTTTGTGAGGAAAAAACGCTGCTTATGAATGTGACAAATTATTATGCCTGGGCAAATTAAATAGGAGAACGTTATATTGGTCTCATTATCATCTCTTTGTTTCTCGATGTATTGGCCTGGATCACACACTTAGTCTGAAACTTTGCACCCCAAACTCTGTAGATAATATATCTACATAGGCACAAGTTGTCTCTCCAATTTAGAGATTTGACACCTTGTAAGGCTAATATATCTTTGCTTGATGTCTCACCCAGAGGCCACAGTTACTAGCAAAACAAAGACTGGTCTCTCCAACCATCTAATCACGTGTTTTTGAATCCCATATGAAAAATATGGAGTAACAGAAGCATGCAAACAAACTTATAGTAGAGAGGCTAATTTCCAATTTTGTTATTGTTGTATAGATGTAAAAGGGACAATTTATCCAGATTTGCTATCGCTATGTCGCAGTCTCATTATTTTCTTCATGTCCTTGCTTATACAATCTCATGACCAGAGACCCTTCGACTGATTTCATAATATCCATTTTGGGAGGATATAATAAACGAAAGACTGGTCACCCCAATCACCTAAGTACATGATTTGGGTCTCTGTAACACAGATACTAAGTAGTAGCAAAAGCATGCAAATAGACTTATTGCAATATGTATGTGTTGTGTGTTTTGATGGATACAACAGCAAGAATCTAACCAAAATTTACTGCCACAATGTCACAAACGTGTCTCGTCCTGTTATCATAGTCCATGGCGAGAGACCCTTAGTCTGATTTCATAACATCCATGTGGGTAGGATAAAATCAAAATATTATCAGCTACTGAACCATCCTAATGGAAGGTAGTCTCAATAAAGACGGCAGCTTGTTGAATGATCAGTAAAGAGCTTCAACCCAGCCTAACTTTAACGGGATTTGTTAATCTACGATACCTGTTTCGGCGGTATAGCAAAGTGGGTGCTAATGTTCTGTAGTTTAGAGGGTGTTTACGATGATTTTCTTCTCGCTTTTTTTCCTTATTATTTAATGAATGTTTGGGGTCCGGTGCGTTTTGCACTTGGTGGGACTATTTTGATGATTTTCTTGTCAAATGTTCTTTCCATATAGCTGATTTGCTTTGGTAAAACAGAGAGCAGCATTCCCAATCCACTGACACTTGAAGATGTAGATAAACAGAAACAAAAAGAATGTGAAAGATCACGTGATGCATATCCTATTAGAGTTACCATGGTCTTTGTTAACATGCAGGTATGCAGTGGCACACAAATTGGCAAAGTGTTACACGAAAAGCACATACTATCCCTGATTCCTTTTATTCCAAAACTCGTACTGCAAGTACCTGGCTATTGGAAGTCTTGTACTTTACAGGTTTGGCTCATTTTTGTCAGAAATTAGTTGGGTACTATGCTTTAGCCATTTTTCTCGTCTCATTTTTTTTGGACAAGGCCATCTGTGGGCTTGGGTGGTCCTTTGTGTTACACGGTCTTGAGTGGGTGGTCCTTTGTGTTACACGGTCTTGAGTATAACTCATCCCGAAAAGCTAGTTGTTGATGTGAGGTTGCCCTCACGCTTACTCACTTCAGTAGCTAGCTTTTGTGTTTGAGTTCTCCCCAAGACCGTGTAACACTTTGTTTTATGTCTTTTGTTTCTAAGGTTTTGGAGATCCATGAAAACTATTGATGTGAGAAGTATAACCTCCAATAACTGGGACTTCCATTGCAGGCTTTTACAAAGATTTTCAGAAGTTGTAATCTAGAGTCTTCAGTGAAATGGGCTTGCCTTTCTGCTATAGAAGAATTGCTATTTCCTGTAAGCTCTTGCGTTGCATTCTTTTAGCCATTTTTGGGTCTTTTTTTTGTTGTGTATATGTGGGTTTGGTGGGTGAGGTTAACTCATTTGACTGTTCATTCCTTGGGTGGGTCTTTTTTTTCTTTTTATTATCTCTTATCATTTAGCTGTTCCTAAAAGCAGCACAAATCTGTCTCTATCTATTTTAACCTTTTTTGAAATTCCTGTGTGGGCGAGAGAAACTCATTTGACTGTTCTCAAGCAAACAGTAGTGGATTTTCTCTCCTTTGTTGCCTACTTTCCAAATGTAATTCCTCTTTTCCCCAATGCAAATTACAGAGGCAAGGCTTGAAATACCTAGATGCAAGGGATCAAGAAGTGTTAGACTATCAGATTGCTTGGATAAGAGAGCTTCCATTGTTGCTAATCATGTTAGGCAATAAAAATCCATTGCATTCCAGGGTAAGCATTTACTATCCAAAAAAGTGTTCATCTACACCTATTCTCCAAAAATGGGGGATGAGGCCTTGAGGGTGTTCGAATCTTTGCTTCTCATACATTCAGATTGTAATGTTCTCGCTTATTTTCCTGAGTGGTTTTAATTCTTCTTGCAGAGTGTTTTGAGCCTTCTACTTCGGTTAGGCCAATGTGCTGTATCAAACACTTTATTTGCTCAAGAGTATGATAACATGCAGTACTCGTTGGCAGAATTTTACTGCACATGCATGGATGAGAGTAAGAATTTTAAGTCTGTAATTCAAAGGTGCTTATTTATGCGGATCTGAGCACTGTCAATGTGCTTATTCGCCCTGTTTGTATGTTGCAGGAAATGTATCTTATGGTCCTTTTGTCAGTCTTGATAGAGGTTCTCAGGAGCTTTCTATCTGTTGCCTTTATTATTTCTCTGTTGTGGATTCCCTTCTACTCAAGTCACTTGCTTGGTCTTGCTTATGTAAGTATATCCGTCGAGGAGTTTCATCAAGAAATTTAAATTTATGTTGTTGCATTTCCATCTTTTATATGTGATTTCAGTACTGACAACAAATAATGTCTTCGATAGTTAGATTCATTACATTTTGTATGCTGTATATGTTTTTATTTGCATAAATTTAACGTCAAGCTTGGGCGGCCTATGCCGTAGGCGAGTTCAGCGCTCACGAAGGCCCCCGATTTAGAAAAAGAACTAGCTGCATGTAAATGCTCAAAACACACCAAAGAAAGATCCTTTATATGCAAAGATATCTATAACAATAGGAGTTGAATCCACAACTTCACTACACAACCACTGGGTCAACTGTCCCAGTTGTAAATATATTGGTGTTGCAGTAAGCTGATACTAAATGTTCTAGGCTGTAATAGTGGGGTTATCCTTTTCCTTTAACTATATGTACTGCTAAGTATGTAAAATCATGAAAGTTAGGAAAGATTTGTCTTCAGTGGCACAAATGCATCTTCAATATTGTGAAGTTAATGTGCCGTAAACTATGTTAGTGTTATCTGGAGATCAGAATTACTGTCTGACTGTGGTACCAAATTATTGCAGATGATGATTTGGAACCATCTGTAATATTTAGAATCATAGAGGTTCTCCATTCAGCCTATAAAGTTGGACACATCCAGATTGCTGACCTGATTAGTTTCTTCATCACCTTACTCTCATGCTTCAAAGTTACTGGTATGTTGTGTGCATTTTCTTTTCACCATATTATGTTGTGGAAATATGTATGCTTACATTTGGACAGATGAAATTTTGTGTATGTAGAAGGCATTACTCTCATTACAGTTTTGTTCTGCTACTAAAGAAGTAAAGGGTAGTTGCTGATTTCTCTGACGGGACAGAAGTTTTATTAGTGTGGGTAATCTCTTGAAAAATGCTTGATTTTTTTGGTTTCTTGTTTTTCTGGCGAGAATTCGTACTGTCGCAAGTTCATAAAGGGTTTCAACCTCTATTTGGACGGTGCCATGTAAGAAATCTCCACCAGACAACCCACGGGCCCCACCCATGGTCTTGAGGGTGTGGTGAAGGGGGGTTATCAGTAATCTCCATTCGGTGCTAATTTTGCGTCCTAGCAGAATTACATCTCTGGTTAAAATTTTAATTATATGATCCTGCAAAGTCTTCACACTATCCCTGGTTATATTATACATCTTATTCTTTTTGGATTTGACATGGACCTTGTACCGTTGTACTTATTTCAAATTAATACAACTTGGAGAATATGTGATTATTTTTTTGACAATGTTGATTGGTGAGGGTCAAGCCTTAAGACAAGAAATTGTTCCGATTTTTAAGATCCTTTTCTCTCCACCTTTTTCCCTTTTCACCCCTGCCTCATTTCTCTCAGTTTTCTGCACTTAAGATCTTCAATGAAATGCGTACCCAAACTGCATAGTAGAATCAAGATCTCTATCATCAGCAAAAATTGCTCTGAGAGTATCAGCCAAAGAAGAGAAGGAGACGACGACTTTGATGATATCAACCTATCAGAGCGCCTTTGTTCAAGGAAGGAAAATCCTGGAAAAAAAAACCATTGGAGCTTCAAAATTCATAAATAAGAAGCCCTAATTGTTTCTTTATAATTTGGCCAATCCTAACAAGGGGCTCTCTCTAGGATTTTGGTTTAGCGGTCACAAACATATGTAGAGTTGTACTAACACAAAACTCTGTTAAAAAAAGAAGGTACTTTAACATTGGTGATATACACTATGTATTTCTAATATACTCTAACTTGGTGATATACATTTGATTGTAAACTTATTGGGTTGGATTTATTTTGATTTTTCTTAACTATATGATATAGACTCTCAAATTTAATTGGACTTTCATTTGCATTAGGTCCGTACGAGTGGCCCATTACTAACAATGTTGAAGAAAAACTAAATAATATGTATAAAAATAAAATTTTAAGTGTATTTTTTGAACCTAGAGGGTTCGCTTGAACCCCCTCATATACAACTAGAGCTGCCCCTGATCGTTACTCACCAAAGAAGCCAAAACCACTGAAAGTTGCTCATTCCATCCATAACAAACATTTAAGTTCTTGTATCATGGCCCTATCGGGCCCATCCCTTCATTGGGCATGCCTACAGAAGTTTTATTGATGTAAGCTCCAAAGTCTTATATTTTAGTGCTTCTCCATTTTGGTTCCAGTAGCACCACTTGAAGAGTTGTTTTCTTTGCAGTCATCCTACATTACTGTCTAGAGAACACGTTCAAGATCTTGTTGGTTACTTTAAGAATCAAAAAACTAATTTTTACCTTCTCCATTAAGTGAAATGCTTTCAAGTTTCAAGAGTTATATCTTGGAACATCAAACAATAAGGTAAACAAGCGATAATACCTATTTCAACATTGTTAGAAACTCATTGTATCCAATTGCATAACCAGTCATGGAAATTATTGGTTTAACCAGGGTTCTTAAGGGAACAACATTAGAGTGTAATGAGAAAGGACACTTAATTTGTAGCATCCTTGTCCATTCTAACTCTGTTCTATTGATAAGATTTCAGGTGCTGAGCATGTTATCTAATGCGACCTTTTAAACCTTTTGTGTTATCAAGATTTAGATTGCTTTGAGCGGGTTCATTGCAATGATTACTTAATGAAGCTAGCTTTCCTCAATATGGTTGCTGTTGTATTTCATGAACCTAAAGTGTAAACTGTTTAGGTCTCCGAACAATCAGTACTATGTAGTAAATCTACTATCCGTTACCATCCCAGTCATTATCCAAACAAGATTTCAAGTCAGTTGTGGTTCTACGGCAAAGTCATGGCATCGTATGGAACTGTTTAGTGTGGTTGAAACTTTAAAAGTATGTCTTCTTCAGAAGAAAATAAATGATGCAAGAAAATGATTTTTTCCACTTTCTCCGTCGTCTACCATTATTAACAGGCATATATTTCTAGAGACAGTTCATTTTGCTACTGCACAGATCTATGGTTATTGACTGGGTTATATTTTGTATGACCATGTGGTTTTGGCATGCAGATAAGGGTTGTCCTACCTTGGAGAGTGACGGGATCTCTAATCGTGGAAGTTTTAGGTCAGTCACTACTGTTGTCTGCTCTTGCCTGTTGCAGATGGGAGATGATTTTCTTGTTTTCCAGATGCTAGAGACTGTAGTTGTTGATCAGATTGTGAGTTTACCTAGTTTCCCTCATTTTAGATTGTTCAATGAATGTTTAGTGATGTTCACATACTTGACCACTTTGTGCTGGATTCGTCCATAGTTCGCTGGTTTTATTGTTTCTTTATTTCTGTTATTCTGTATATTTTACTCTTGCACATGATCAGTCTTCAAAGGGTTCCCTGCAAAAAGAACTTATATAGACCCATCTTTTTGTTTTTATTTTTTGAAGTTTCAGCTGCAGAGACCAGGTTTAGACAATATATGTGCCCTGTTCAGGGTGCTTGTTGCACTTGACTGTAGACCCACAAGACTTTCTCAACAGAGTATTCTCACTCTAAGCAATTTTCTTCCAGGATACTTGATTGATGTTGTGACGGTAAGTGATTTTTTCCATGTATAAGATCATGAATGTCATTCGGGTGTTGTCTCCATGAATCAACTGAATATGTCCTTGTCTAAGCAGGTGACATGATTCCCTCATTGTTTTAATTAGTGATAAATGTTTCCACTTGTCATCCCATATGTCTATCATTCCTTGAAATTTAGGTTTTTTTAAAAAAACAAAAATGGCTTGATTAATCGGATGTTTGGTGTTTTCATACACTTCCTATTATTAAGTTAGGCTTTCACAAGTAGCATACTACATCTTTTACAGTTGGCTAGGAATCTTCCAAATTTTCATGTAGGTTTTGGTGTGTATATTGAGATGGTTTCTTTTATGATCATGTTGCCTCTTATGTCAAATCTTCTTTCTGTTTTCTTTTGGAATCATGTTGCTTCTTGCGTCAAATCTTCTTTCTGTTCCAACATCCACTTACTATTGTATCTTTCTTCTCCTGATGCAGTGCTTTCCAGAATCTGATGATCTTGCCCCTGCCCCGGTCCCTAGAAGCACAAGCCATTATTATCTCCTGCCTTGCTATTTCTTGTTTTATCGGAGCGACAAACTTTTGAATCTTGTTTTAAACAGAATGGGATCATTGGTTACTGAAAAGAAGTCATCGATCTCTTCTTGTGTGCCCGACCATTCTAGTTGGATAAATCCAATTGTCTCTGTCGTCCTACTAATGCATAAGGATGTTAAAATCCGGAGAGTTCTTTCATCGTGCAAGGCAGAGATACAGTTAATTTTAGACAACATACTTGTAGTACAGGTACCTTTATTCCCTTGGAACTTGGGAGATTATATTCCTTCCTACCTTTAAAGTTTGCCATCCTTATTGATTTTATTGTTCGCCAAACACGTCCTGTGGGATCATGTAGTTCTACTTAATGTAGCACAAAATAAGGGCGATTCTTTTGGACATGATTTACTATGATATGATAGCCAAAGTACAGATTGCAATGTGGCCCTGCGATTACTTTGATTTTGTTAAGCGCAGCATAGTATTTGAAAGCTTTTGTAACGACTTGTTCTCTTCATGTTGCTATATGTTCTCAGAAAAATATAAATAAAAGATTCATAAAAGAAGGATGGTGATTAGTGTGAGAGTTCAACAGGCAGAGAAATAAATTGCCAAGGGCCGCAGGCTTGTATCAAAACCAGTACTCAGGCCTTGATGTTTTGCTCAATTAAATGCTGGACTATGTAGATCCATTCTGATGGATGTCCTGTCGTTTGTGATTGCTAATGATTTACGTAAGCAGAGTTGTCGTCTATTTTATGTTCGAACTTTTGACAGATGCTGTAGCATTTAAAGTTGTAAATTATGTTAAATAACTCTGAATGCATTGGCGTAATTTTTGGGACTGCAGATTGGAATTTAGATTTAGTGTAACTTGATAGCTATGGTATATCTAAAAGTGAGTATTGTAAACATCTTATATTGATTGGGAATGAGGAGAGTATTGCCTATGGAAAATTGATTTTGAAGTTAAAGTGGATGGTAAATTCTTGCTTAGTTGATTTACATATTTGAGTCTGACTTTAGTTGTAGAGAAACACGTTCGAAAGTAATGGATATCATATAAAACGCAGATGTTGAAACCATAACGGCATTGCAAGAAACGTAGTAAGAAGTGTCGATCGTAGGATGTTAGAACTGTTACCTGTGGAAGATGAAATGAGGTAAAAGTACTAAAGCCGATCTACGTGGTATTATTATCTTGTGCAAGTATCCAACTTATGCAACGACGCGAAAGAATAATTTGATCTGAGTTGACAGTTGATGAGGAAATAGGACAAATATGACATAGCTTGAGGAGAGGAGGAAGGGACAAGTTTGCTATTGCTTGAGATTTCAGCTTTGTATGGAGCCAGTAAGACGGGACACAATTTTTAGGCATCAAAGTTTGCTGAGTTGAGCCAAGTTGAGTTTACCTTTTAAAGAATAAAAAAATAGAGGTTTTCATTCTTCGCCATGCAGCCAGGAAATAGAGTCTACTCATTAGTGAGAGCTTTGGTGGAACATGGTAGCCAGAATGTGTGCGAAGGTGGTGCCTGGATTTTGTCCCAAGTAGATGCTGGTTAATGGATTATTTAGCAAAGAGGTATCGGACTGTTATTTCGTACATAAACCTTTGAGTGAAGAAAAGCTTACCAAGGAAATCAGGAACGAGGGTTTGTCTGTTTCTTAAATTTCTTTCACTAGCAAAAACCCTGCAGCACATCCAAATCGTATATTTTCCCATGAAAGAGCAGCTCCATTATGGTTAATTAACATTTTATATGCTGCTATGCCATCTTTAGTTGTGGCTGTTTTCTTGTCTTACCAAACTGTTAAAATTGGATTTTTGTCTTATTGCAGCACTTATATTTCGATTTGAACAGCTTGTGACTAATTCATAGCATTGCACAATTGTTATGCTATTAGCAACTAGCCATCAGATGATTTGAAATGTCTGTTAATTATCCTCCACATGGTCAATGCAGTCATCAGAGGAAATCAACATGGCCATTGCAGAAAGGCACAACATACAATCTGCAGTTGATCGACTAAAGGCCCTAGTGGGTACATTCAGCGAAAGAGGATAATTTACCACTATGCTTGTCCTAAGAAACCTGCCCAGTAAGTCTTTTACCTTCTACCATTTGGTTGTGGCTAATCAATTTCTTATTATGCTGCGACCTGCATGTGCATATTTCTGCTCTGCGTAATATTTATGTTAGAGCTTGTCCCACATCGATTAATTATAACCTCCAAATCTAGTCTAGTGTATGAGCCTGGGTGGCCTCTCCACTCATTAGTCTTCAACCATTGCACTGACGTGGGATAGGGAATATTTGCTAAGCCAGCCTCCTTTGCCTATTTTCTTGAATTTACTAGGAGGCAAAGTTGCCTTTATGACATACCCTGATGATAAATCTTGTAGAACGCAAGTCGGGATAGCTGGATTGTAGACAGTGAGGAAGTGAATTATATATATATATTTTTACACTACTTAATGTTTCTATTATTATTTATATTTATGGTTGAAATAAGTCAAATAACTAGGTATTACTTATTAGTACAAGAGCGGAAGATGCTTACCTCAAGAATGTTAAAATCAGGCAATATACAACGTTGAGGAATCTTACTTGCCTTTTTTTATTCGCTAGTAACGATAGATATCTTATAACATGAACATTTATGTTTTAACATTTTACATGGACATTTATGTTTGCAAAGTTGTCGTAGAGATAAATCATTAATTCTTTTGGTACCATTAGAATGTGCAAGGGCTCAACTACAGCCCAACTGGAACTAGCAACTACCCTGTAATCAGATTGAGGGTTTGAACCCTACAATCTTAAATTCAACTTGGTATTCGGGAAACAGTGTTTTTTTCCTCTGGAAAGTTGGAAGCACTATCTTCGTTGATGAATGTAGACGGTTTTAGCTTGGAATTCAAGTACCCCTCATTGTCGAACTCACCTCAACCATGGATAGATACGCTGATATTTCTCCCTCTCTAACAAAAATTTTCTTTTTTAGGTAAATGCACTGATGACAACTATCTCATGGTTCTCTCTGTTTTGTTTCCATGTTTCCATTTCAGTCATTTGTGCCGTGTGGTGAGAATAGAGCAAATGAGGAATGGTATGAGGGGACCTAGGGAACAAGTTCAGGAGAAGTATTGATCACTTGGGATTGGATTCGGCATTGGTATATCTGCAAAATTATTGACCCGAGTTCTCAGCTGATGTTGTTATGAGCACTTCAAATTAAAGCTTATTTGAGGTGATACTGGGTGGGTTCAGCTCAGCAGGGTAAATCATAGCACCGTACTTGTAATCCAAAAGTGCTAGGAATTTTAGGAAGGATAGAGACATTTAGCTGCAGCAGCCTAGACATAGAGGAGGTCATATTCAGTTAGTCAATTTTGGGCACAAGTGAGTCTGATAGCATGTTACGCCATATGCGCAATTTTGGAATATACTACTAAGATAACTATCTATTTTTAGTGGCAGACAAGATCATTTTGGATGTTGTGAAGTACTGTAATACGAGAACTGATGGTGGAAAAAATGATAGAATCTATAAAAATTCTCTCTCTCTCTCTCTCTACAAATAGCATGCACATGCAAAAGCATACTAGTTTGCGTGTCTTACATGTAAACCTTGTATAGTGCCTTTGCTTATTCCCCGATCGATTGGACATTGGTGCTGTTATCGTTGACTGGTCACAATGTGCGCGCACACAAGTAGACCTTTGCATGGAGAATGTGCTCATCAACATAATCGACAGCATTTGGTTTAAGAATCGCAAATGTTTGATAGTTAAGTAAGTGCTAACATATTTGGGATGTTTGAAACTTGAGTAAGTACTTGCATAGTTTTTTTTTTTAAAAGGCAAGTACTAACGTAGTTGGGATGCACTCAAACTATATTGATGCAACTCTAATCTATTTTACATTTAGTGTGTGTTAGTATGAAATTGCAATTCTAAATAAAATGTGTATTTTTTATTTTAGTTAAAATTGTTTTCTGTCAGAAAAAGAGCAATTTAAAAAAAAATATTTTTGGTCTTTGCAATGCTCAGAAAGAAAAGTCTAATTAGGAGCACGTGCATGACACGATACGGAGGTAGTTGTGCTCGTGGGCCAGGATAGAGGTGAGTATATTTTAAAATGGACCTACACAGCATAGCATGACACTAATGCATGGGTTGGGCTAAGCGTGGCACAAAGTAGACTCCCTTCTTGTAAACTTTTTTCTTTCTTCGTTTTGTGTGTTTTATTTGTCTTTTCATATTTTTTGTTAGATTTGGGTTATATTTTTCTGAATTAATCATCCATCTTGATGAGAGAAGTCTAAAAAGTACAAAATTATGACAGAAAACAAAAAAAAGTTCACTAAAAATGAAAAAAAGTATCAAACAGCTATCTTATTTGTTTAAAGTGTTGTCTTATTTCAATTTTTTTTAACATCGGTATGTAATTTTCTGCTTTTATGATTCGTCTTGTCTAGATAAACGATTAATCTCAAAAATTACGATAAAATGCTAAACAAAAAGTTGCGAAAAATACAAAATATCGGAATAAGTTTTAGATTTATAAGTTTATGAAGATGTCAAGAACACAGTCTTAGTATGGAACTAAACGAGCTGGGCCAAGCATGCTACGGCCCATTTCACTCCACCCAATCGATCGATCAATCAATACATACTTTATGCAAATGTATTTGTGCCTCTCAAGACTTCAAACTCTCATCCTTAATTTTCTAAATTTTTGAAGAGAGTGAGGGAGAGAGTGAGGGGAACGTGAGAGGAGAGAGAAACATGGGGGTTGAATATGGAGAAAGATCACAGAGAGAAACATGGGGGTTGAATATGGAGAAAGATCACTGTATGCTTCAGGAGTACCGTCACATGGTATTTCAATTATTTCACCAACTAATATGGGAGTCATAGTCAATTAATTTTCTAAATTAATAATCTATTCAATCCACCATTCTATTTGGAGTATTTATTTACTACCAAAATTATTTAGCCTAAACGTCTATATGTTACTACCCATTCCTATAATCTTGGTACAAAAAAGCACATGGTATACTATATGGATGTATTAGGGCCGAGCAAAAAATTCGTCAAACCGTGAATTCAGTCCAAATCGAAAAGTTTGGTTTGGTTTTTTAGTAGTATGGTTTGGTCATGGTTTAAAAAAATTAGAAACCGCTTTATATGGTTTGGTTT
This sequence comes from Rhododendron vialii, assembly GCF_030253575.1. Classification (NCBI taxonomy): domain Eukaryota; kingdom Viridiplantae; phylum Streptophyta; class Magnoliopsida; order Ericales; family Ericaceae; genus Rhododendron; species Rhododendron vialii. The sequence continues at coordinate 8,241,313 of NC_080559.1, forward strand.
GTGGATTTACGTTCATGGTTATGGTTTCAAACCGATCCGATCCGAACCGTATAATATATATATATATATATATATATATATATATATATATATACACTCCGTATTATTTTATTATAATTCACCAAATAAAAATAAGAGCCTTGGGCCTGTTTGATAAAACTGCGTATTATTTTATTATGATTCACCAAATAAATATAAGAGTCTTGGGCCTGTTTGATAAAATTGAAAATTGAAACTGAATGCTGAAAAATAAAGTACTGAAAGCTGAATGCTGAATTTTTTAAGTTGAAAAGCTGGTTGGTAAACATATTAAGTATTGAATTAAAAAAAGATAAATATATTTTAGTTCCGATTCTCTCTTAATTTACTAATGGTCACAATGTACTTATAATAATGGTGAAATGGTGATTGTGGTGGTGGTGGTGGTGTGTTGGTGGTGATGGAGTGGTGGCGGCAGTGGTGGTGGTAGATTGTCGGCGATAATGGTGTAATGGTGGTGGTGGCAGTAGAGTGACGGTGTAATAGTGACAATGAGTGGTGTCGGTGGAGTGATAGTTGTGCAATAGTGGCATTGTGGTGGTGGCAGCGGCGACGGTGTGGTAGTGGTGGTGGTGGTGGTGGTGGGTGGAGTGGTGGTAATGGTGGTGGTGGTGGGAGTGGTTGTGGTGATATGGTGATTAAATGCAAGTACACAAGAATTCAACCAAAATTAAGTAACTCAAAGCTACTTTTTTTTTTTAAAACTTTTTAGCCTACATTTTAAGTAGCGCTTAATTTGTTAAGCAATGTATAATGTTGTTATCAAACATACTGAATCACTTATTACTTAATTGATTTAGTTTAAAGTGCTGAATTTAGGTTATCAAACAAGCCCTTAGTCAAATACTTATCTAATTATTGATCCTATTAAATCCACCACAATATTTAGTATTCCTTTCCTGCCAGACAGTTTAGACTAAATTTCTACTATATATCAAACTCATTCCTAATTTTCAGTATTTCATTTTATTAGTTTAAGACTTGAGGCAATTGTTGGTATTTTACTATTAAACTATTAATTAGTTGGTCGATGTTAGTGTGTTTTGGTAATTTGATTGAAATTGATTTTAATATAAATTTTCTTGTAAATTATCTTTATAATTTTAAGTACTTTAAATATTTTTTTGAGATAATAGCTTCGTTTAAAGCAAACCGTGATTTAAAACCGAAACCGAACTGTATTTTAATGGTTTGGATTGGTTTGGTTATATGCCTTTTGTGGATTGATTTGGTTCTTCAAATTCATAATCTGTAGACATTGGTTTGGTTCTTGGTTTAATGTAAAACCGAACCAATCCAGACCATACTCACCCCTAGGATGTATAATGCTCCATTAAGTGAATATTGATTCCATGGCTCAATTAATTCCTAAATTTTCCTATATTTCTATAAATGAAAACCAATTCTTAGTTTATTTCTGCAATTTTGAGTATTTAAAAAAGTTTACGAAAGTAAACCGTGATTCGAAACCGAAATCGAACCATAGTCTAATGGTTTGGATTGGTTTGGTTTCCCAAATTCATAATCCGTACGTAGTGGTTTAGTTATTGGTTTACTATAAAATTGAACCAATCTAATCCATGCTAACCCCTACAATTAATCCAATCTACTGTTTGGAGCGTGCAGGTTTATTGCTTTCATTAGAGCATCTCCAGCCTTCACCCATTTTTTCTCCCAAATTTGAGTCAAATTTTGGGTAAAAACCCATTTTGGGTAGGCACATCTCCAATCATCAAACCCAAATTTTACCCATATTATATATATATATATATAAAATTCATAATGGCAAAATGGTAAAAAGATAGAGCAAGGACCATGTATCTTCTTCTACTCACGCCGCCTTCTTCTTTCTACGTATCTCTCTCATCTTCTTCTTTTGCTCGTAGCCTCACACCACCATTTTCTCTCTCTACATCTTCTTCGTTTGCACCAGATTCTTCCTTGCTCCTCTGTCATAGTTCAAACCCCCAACCACGGTGAAGGTTGGCACCATATTCGGCAAACTCGGCAACTCCGGCAAAGATCTGCACCATATCCGGCAAAACTCAATAACTTCAGCGAAGCTCTGCACCTGTATGCCTCTCTTTCTCTTTCCTCTCTTTTTCTCTAACTAGCTGTTGGAGAAATGGGAAAAGGGTCTGGGTTGTCCCAAATTTGGGAGAAAAAATGGGTAAAATCCAAAATGGAGAAGGATTTGGGTCAAGGATTGGAGAGAGATTTTTGAAATTTTTGCTCAAAGGCTGGCTTGTGGACGGGACCCGATTTCTCAAGACCATAAAAGGCCAGGACTTTTCGGAGGATAGTCTCAATGCTATCTTCAAAAGTCTTGGGCGCGATGGCGGCGATAGCCCTGATGAGATAGGGGCGAGCAAAAGAAAGAGCTCGTTCTTCAATTTGGAGATTTTGAGATTCGTAAGATCATGATAGAGTCCCCTAACCTTGATATGATATTAGTAAAGTGCCAGCACCCTAAAACTAGTATAGTGTAGCAGAGCAGCCAGCTTATAAAATGCAAGGGGCTAAGTGGGTATTCACTCCTCCCTTGCCACTACTACCAGCTGGAGGCCTATTGTCCACGAAGGCTGATCTCTTAACCGGCTTTGGAAAGGCATACCTGGACCATTCGAAGACAATGGATTTGTTATCTTACGGTTCAATTCCAGGGGAAAAAGAAAGCCAATTACTCCTTCAAATATTCATTGCCTCTAGTTCCGACTTAAGAGTTAGACTAGGCAATATATTCTTTCTTGCGCAAAGCCTTTCTCCTGATCTTGATAGCACAGGAAAGAGACTTTTTGCGATGAGGCCATGCAAGGAAGTCTCTTTAATTAGCATTACTGCCTCTTTGCTTTGCACTCGCTACCTTGTGGCCATACCCAAAAAAGGGCCTTTGCCCAGTTATTTATTCTTATTCCATTAAGAAGATAATAAATTTGGAGAAGGATTTGGGTCAAGGTTGAAAATGCTCTTATGCCTTTTATTCCATAAAATTTTGAAAGATATTGAAGGTTTGTTGAGAGCTTTCCTTGCAAACTGGGATTTTTTAATCATTCTTGGCCTAAAATAAAATGGAAGTTGAGAAGAACGCTTCATACACGTCATTGTGACTTGTGAGCCCGGATAGTGCTGCTTAAACATGCTTGGCCGCTTATTATTTTTTAATTTTTATCGTCAATTTCGGGAAGTTCAAAAAGTATATTTGAGAAAAATATATGTTGGAATCTATTTTTTAGTATTCCCTTTGGGAAAATAAACTCTTTTTTATGTAAAATTACCACAAAGATGTTTTGAAATTCTCGATAATAAATTAAATATGCATCCTATTTAGAGGAGTTATTTAGGCGGTAAATCTGTTCACACAGATAATCTGTGCACATATTTTATTGTGAGGCCTATCACGGGTCTCACACAAACGATTCGAGCCGTTTATTAAATGTAAAACACTTTTTCCAAGATTTCTGTAAAAAATTAGCTCAATCTAATACCTATAGGTGCTTGATCTAATCATTTAATTTTTTATTATTCGAAAATCTGAATAAAAATTTAGATGATTGGATCGAGCACCTATAGGTATTAGATTGAGTTTATTTTTTACGGAAACTCTTGAAAAAATATTTTACATCTAATGAACGATGAACAGCTCGGATTATTTGTGTGGGATCTGTGGTGAACCCCACAATAAAATCTATGCACAACCTGTGCACAGATATATACTAGCATGTGGTTAGGAGGGTTCTTATTTAGGTGCCCATCCTAATTAATTTGATTACTTACGTACGAGAGAGAGAGAGAGAGAGAGAGAGGCAGCGTTCGTGGAGGTGGGGTGTAGATCGCGGCCTCTTCCGTGGAAAATGTGAATCTAAAAGAGAGCTGGCGCCACAATACGAACCGTTGGCGCGAAAATTTTCAATTACAAAATTATTTTGGCGCCATAATACAAGCCATTCTGGTTCTCTAAAAAGTACTGTAAGATTTAAAAAGTGAACGGTGACGGATAATTAAAATGAGCCCAGAAAAGACTCATAAATTATAGTACTATGTACAGACTACAGAACCCTCCAAGTCTTCAAAATCTCCATCAAACGAAACAAAACAAAAACGGGAAAAATGCAGCCCAAAATCAGTTCATTCTTCAAAACCCCCTCAGATTCTTCCTCTTCTGCACCGAAATCCGATGACCCGCCTCCCGTTTACGACGATTTGTTCCGCGATGAAGTCACCAACAGAAAAGAACCAGAAATTCGAATCACATACCAACGTAGACGACCTCCAAACCCACCAAAAAGGTATGGTTTTCTCTTCCTATTTTTTTTTTCCTGTCCAAATTACCTTCCATTTCAACCCAGTAACCGTATTTGGAGTTAGTAAGAAATAGTGGTCTTAGGGTCTTATGTTCGATTCGCCTTGCCAACAACTCTTGAAGCCACCTCACCTCACGCGTATGTGTATGAAAATGGCTGTGAGAGGGGCTGTAGGGATTAGTTTAAGGTGCGCGCAAGCTGGCCCGGGACATCGTGCATTACCCAAAAAAGAAAAGGAAAAAGAAATAGTGTTCTTGAATGAATTTTACAATACGCTCATATTTTCTTGAAAGTTGGAATTACCGAATTATTAGGGCTCCATTTGGATAATTTTCGATTTTTACTGACAGGAGTCAACACTACTCTTCGGTAAGTAGCTAAACCTTAGTTTTGGTAGATACGTATCTTCTTTTTTTCCCCTCGTAACCAGGTGTTCGGGCCCACTTGAGCTCATCCTGACTGATCCTGGGGCCTTGGAGTTAGCAAAAGCAAAGTTTGAAATTTTTGGTCTTCGTGCCTTGCGACCTCTTTGGGCCAATAGATATTTACAGATTTTGAAATCGAGTTCGGTAGATTTATTGTGATGAATTTAAATGAACTTTTGAACATGAATTGAAATCCTTATCGTGGTTATACAAAGAACCTAATGAAATACATGTGTTCGACCTTGAATCCATCACCACTTGAGGTTCATAGAACACCTATAACTAAAATTCTTACTATGTTTTTTGTTGTTGAAATTCTACGTAAAATCCTTTCGTTTGAAATCTGCATCTATCCAAGCAGAGCCAACTTAGTTTAGATTATTCATGGAGTCATTTACTTTGTGGATTTTTCTTTTTTTCTTTTCTTTTCCCTTTTAGTGAAAAAAGTGGTAGTGATGGTGGATCGGTGGGGGATATGCCAAAGAGAGCTGATTTGGGGGACCTGTCATCAAAACCAGTGCCATCTTTATCTAGGAAAGTATTGAACAAGAAAAGGAGCTATGCCCAATTCCATTTAGAGTTGGGTCAGTCTGACTTTCTACTACACTCGTGTACCACATGTGGATTCAAATATGCTGCTGGGGATGAAGGGGATGAGAAGGTCCACAAGACATTCCACAAGGATTACACTCATGGTATTCAATTCAAGGTATTGATAAAAGGAGGAGGAAACTTGTATTAAAATGTGCTCATATTATTTATATAGTGTTATATTCGATCAAAGAAACTAGCTCATGGAACAGGGTTGGCGAAATGAGAGAGAGATTCAAATGCCTGCGCTAAAAGGGAGTCGTATAATTTTGGTGTTGGAGGATGACCCTGCTCATCAAAGGAATAAGGTGTGCAAATTTGCTTCTGGGTTATAGATAAGTATGTAAATTTGTACTGCATTTATGAGATGTGGAGGTTCAATTATGGTATTATTGTATTGTCAGGTCCAGGAGGTTGTAAAGATGATGGAGATGGAGCTTGGTGAGGAATGGATATTTCATAAGCACTGTAAGGTAATTGGCTTGAGCACTCTTTGCTTGCACTTATACAAAATGGATGTTCAGATTTGAAGAACAGATGTGCACTATATAAGTTTATCTAAATATTGCAAAAACATGTGGAACCAAATCAAAGAATACATGCACTCTTTGCCTTTCTCCGGAATGAACTTGGAAATGACACACACTTCAAAACAACATTAAAATCAGCATTAAAAAAAACCTTTCACAAGCACACTGTATTTCATTTACTCGTGAATTATGTGATTGCTTCTGTTGTTTGAAAACATGGTTCTTTGTAGAACCGGTACATAAGGTTATGCATTAAGTTGGTTCTTGAACCTTGGTGTTATTGCTTGTTCTTAATCTGATTTTGCACTTGTTTGCAGGTGTACCTATTTGTTGAATCCCAAAGAATTGCTGGCTGTCTAGTTGCAGAACAGATAAAGAAGGCATACAAGATCCTCTCAAGCTCAAAGGGTGGAGGAGGACACAAAGGTACTGGAGCAAAGGATGCAAGACCAGATTCAACTACTCTCCAATTTGGTGAAGTGATTTTTCAGAGGGAAGTAGCAAGAAAAGCCACATCACATACCAGTTACGAGGTGTTGGAAGGCAACCGCAGTGGAGCCATATTCTGTGAAGAGGAAACTGTTCCAGCTCGATGCGGCATCAGAGCCATTTGGGTCAGTCCCTGCAACAGAAGAAAACACATTGCAATCCATTTACTTGATGCTGCACGGTAATATATCATAAACGTAGTATGTTTGATCTCTACTTTCTTCCTTTTAATGGTAGCTCCTGTTGGGTAAACAAATTGTCCTAACCAAAAGAGATTCTGAACTAGACAGAAGAACTTCATACGATAGCTTATTGAAATTTGTCTTAAAAGATTAAGCCCTGATACCATGCTAGGTATCCTTAGAGCCCCCAAAGATTTAGCAGTTAAGTAACGAATGGCCCTAGTACAGGTTCTAACTGGGGCTGCTTAAAGAAAGGGGTAAAAGGTGTTCTTGCTAACTGTTTTGAAGCCTGTGTGGGTGTGTGGGTGTGTGTGTGTGTGTGTGTGTGTGTGTGTGAGAGAGAGAGAGAGAGAGAGAGAGAGAGAGAGAGAGACGATGGATGACGCATCGATCGACTGGTACCAGAAATTGTTTATGACCTTTTTCTAGCATTGAGTATCAGCTGGTCCTATATGCACATTTATATTTTGCGCCTACTTAGTCACATAGTCCTTTACCAAATTTCATTTTCTCTATGCCGTATCCTGGAAGTATCCCAAGTATCCCAAATTAATAACATCAAATTAAATTTTCAATAATTATTTGCCGTATCCGATATCTATACACGAGTAGCTTGGAGTATCCGTGCTTCATAGCTTTTCCAATCTTAGTTCAAATTTCAAAAAACTATTTGCTTCCCTAATCATGTTGCATGGAACAAAAGTTCCATGTCCACTCTTCCTCCAATAGTGAGTTTATTTTTTTGGGCGTTTGTTTTGTTTGCACATGGTAGCTAAATTGCGTGTTTTTTTTTTTTTTTTTGGTTACTCGAATTTGGCCACTTGTAACAGTTTTATGTTTAATGTTTATCTGATCTGATATTTTTCTTCAATGCAGGAGAAGTTTCTGCATGGAAGTAGTCCTAGAACACTCTCAGCTGGCATTCTCCCAGCCAACTTCAGCTGGAAAGGCACTGGCTTCTACTTATACAGGAACTCCCTCTTTCTTGGTGTACAAGGCCAGTGATTCCGACTGCTAGTTTATAACAAAGCCTACGCTAATTTTGGCCGCGTTCCAACCATGAATAGGCTGATCTCTTATTTACTATGTGGACTGGACATTTTGTCCAGATGAGAAAGGGATTCACTTGAAATGAAATCGTGGATAACAATGCATAAGGAGTGTGGCCTTGCTTTCGTGAGTTGCAATGGGAACAAAAGGTAGTTTAACCTAAATTTTGAGAATGAGAAGAGACTGATTCTGTGTAATTGTGAAAAAAATGAGTAGCTAAAGTAGAAAAGTCTATTTTTGAGGTTAATTTAACCTACATTTTGTTGAGCCTGATATTGATGCTTTTAGGGGAAACGTGTTAGGGCTTTTGGAAAAGGGAAAAACGGGCCCCTTACCAGATTGGAAAAAAAAATTTAAGAGGACCGCTGGACCAGTAGTTTTGAGGTGTGGGTAGTGCTTGCTGCCACTACCAGGCAGCACTGCAGAGTCCTCGCCTCCGTCTACTATATTGTGGACAACAATTGAGCCGGGCCGAGTTTGTTATTGGATACCATCCCAATTATATAGTTCCTCCAAAGAGAAATTTACAAGTCGGCTGATGTAAGTGGGGTCTAAAACTACTTTGTTTTGCCGTATTGCACTGCTAAAGTGCAATAGTGCACAACGACATGGCACTGCAAAATCCAGAAGAATGCACATACGACGACTTCAATCCTCCAAAGCCCAAGGGGGTCGATCTCCTTCAATAAGCGTGGGAGATCTACCGGTAGATTTTCCAAACTCAAGCGAACCTCCCTCAGTTTCTGAATCAATTACTCAAAAACAATCTTGTTTCTTTCTTTTCTTTTTTTTTCTTTTGGCTTGGCAAAAGAAATTCATCAACAATCTTGTTGCTGCCTTGAGTTCGGCCAAACCGTCTCTGCAATCAAAATATTACAAAAGCATTATGCACAAATCAGTAAGAGATATCTCATAATTAATGGAAACTTCACTTTTAGTCTTAGAAGATGTTTTGTAGCCCAAACAGACTGAACTACTGAAAGCCCAAAACGGGTTATGCAACTTTCGGTTATCACACCTAAGACCTGGGATTGAATCTTGCCATCTTAGGCTAAGGCGAAAAGATGAAAGTCAGGCCTTTTTCCAGCCAATGTTTTCATTTTTTTTCTAAAGGCTACTAAAATATGGGCAAAATAAACAACACTACATTACTAAAGAAAATAAGGACTAGAGCAAGTGTTGAGAGTAGTCTAGAGAAGTTTAGAAAAGAAGGTTCGGTAGTGATCTAGAAGGGTGAACTTTTTAGAAGGTTGGAGAATAATCTAAAAAATGTTAAAGAAAATGATCCTAGCCTTCCATTGAAAGGGTGGATGGCTATATAAAGGAAGGATAAGATCATTTGGAGAAAGCTTACATTAAGTGCACCTAGGAGGCTGCATATGGAAGACCATACGGCCCATGAGAAAATGAACTCCATATATGGATTTTCAAACCCAACAGTACTAAAACACCCAATTTTGCCCAATTAGAAAGAAGTATCATTGAAATGAAAGTCCAATAGAACCAATTTTCTTTTCTATTCTTTTCCAATAGCTAGCATCTGTGTAAGAGTTATATTTTCCAAAAAGAGCTGAAATGTTACTATAAAAGGCAGAAGAGGATGAACATTAATTATCAAAGAGAGAGGTCCAAAAGCAAAGACATGGAGGTGAAACAGTGACACAGTTGGACGGTGTAAATAAGGTATGATTTTAAAATACTTGTTTTCCTTGTTTGGGTGTTTATTGGTTTTGGTGTCATCTGAAAGTGCTCTTGTTCGATTCTCCTTTGATTATCTCGGGTTTTTTCTGTCTCCAGTTTTGAAAATAGGTATGAGTTTGGAAAGTTTTTGTTCAGTTTGGGAGAAAAGTGTATGGTTGTGTGATTTTTGTCTTCAACACGATGTACTTGTTGGTAGAAACTGTGAATTAAAAGCAATATTGTTAGTGATGTCAGAGCTTGCTAGCTTTCTTGGGCTAGAATCCCCGTGAATGATGTGAATAGATTGTTGTGTCTTGAGTGGACTTGGCCTTGTATTTTCGGTGTGGTTCTTTTATAACAGAATAATCTTACCCAAAAAAACAGAAAGAAAATAAACTGGAATTGATAAAGTTGGGGTCTAACTATACATACAGAGTTAAAAAGGCATATAACAAAAAATATTGAATAGTGTTTATAAAAAAAAAGAAATATTGAATAGTTAATCAACTGCAACAACATAGCACCTCGTACATTACCTGTGTCACATTTTAACGAGAAATTTACAACAAGATGTAATCAAGTTGATTTACCATATATATATATATATATATACTAGTGAATGTCCGTACCTGAAGCACGGCGCAACACATTTTGAAGACAGCTGAAGCTACAGGTCGAAAAATGAGCAAAGGGAGGACATGTTGAAAAAAATGGGTAGGAATAAAGTAAAATACAATATATGTGTAGGTCAAATCGAGGTGCAAAAAATATTCAAACAGGTCAAAAATATCCCTAATCCATAAATCACTCGGCACATGTAATAAAACCGAACATATATTTGTAAAACTTAACCTAACAAATAAAAATTCCTTATGAAATTCCCAATCTATTAACAAATCTCTTATCATGACGACCCAATTGTTTCTTTGTCAGTCCTCGACATTCCTACATAAATAAGATTAAGAATTATTAAATCCATCACAGAATATTAATTTGTTTATGTGTAATCTAGGCATGAAAATGAAGAAAAAAGGACAACTTATCACCCCTACAATCTTTGTAATCGTTTATTACCTTTGGAAAGATGCAAACACTAGATCTCCTGACTAATCGACTTTTAAAACAAAAGTCACCACAGAGGCACCATGGTCAAGACTCCCAGTTGTTGGAGCAGGAATAATGAATACGTATGAGCTCCCATAATATTGAGAAATATAGTCATTAAGCATTTGCACGCCATTATCTTGGCAAAACAATAAGCAAATAAAGGTACTACAATATTATTTTAATTCTATACAGTGTAATTTATATCTAACTTTTAAGTATTTACCTTTAACATTAATTTTTTCAGATAGGATGCGACACATTGTAAGATAAATTCTGCCTTTGGATTCTCTAGCAAGAGTTTCATTGAGCTAGTGGAGTCTTTCACGACCATCTTGACATTATACCTAAAATGCATGCGAATATTTCAATCGTTTTGGTTGTGTTACATCTAAGTTATAGTAAAAAATGAATAACTGGTTACAGTTTCGACATCTTCGTTCGCATTGATTACACACAAACCAGCCCGTACTGATCTTGAACTTGCTTAAAGCATGTTTTTGTAACACCTAAGATGTTTAATTATGCTAATCATGCTTATTTAAGTATAAGTTAATCATAGATGTTAAATTATGTGATTTTAAGTGTTTACGTGTCCTTTATGTGCTATGAGACGCAAACGAATTATATTTGAATTATATGCCATGAATATGATTTATGTGTTATGAGTCAAATTTCCTAAGACAAAACATAGAGATTCATAAAATAAGGTTATGGGTCAATGTGAAAATATTATTGGGTACTTATTTGAAGAGAATGTTTTGTGAGGGTTCATTAGATAATTAGATCACCCCTTTTCTAGACAATTCCAGACGTGGAAGGAAGAAAATAATAACAGCCCCCACCCTCTCATTCCTTCCAACATCCTACGTCTCTCACTCCTCTCAAGAAGAAAATCAAGAAGGCTTCCCCCTCTTCTACTTCTAGGGTTTTGGTTCTAGGGTTCAATCAAGTTATTGGAGCAAGATTCAATCTTAAATCCATCTCTCACACAAGTGTTTGAAGCTCTCTCAATCCATGGTTTAAACCTAAAAGAGGTAAATTTTCTTGTAGTGAGTTTGAAAAGTAATCTGTCCAGAAATTTACTGGAATCTGTACCTTAAGCCACGAATTTTTAGACCTAGTAAATCATCTTCAAAAATTATGAAATTTTTATGGGATGTTCCTCAGTGAGTCTAAAATGTTGTGTAAAAATTTGGGATTAGTATTCCTTAAAACGAAGTCTAGAAAAATCTCGCACTAGACTGCACTCTGTTTTTCTGCTACTGCTGAATCTCTGTTTTAGCCTTCGATTTTTGGTGTGTTTGACCTAGTTTCTCATCACGTTATTTTCTGAAATTTTTATGTGTGGTACCCATATGTGTCTAGTGTATTGTGTCCAAAAATTAGAGTAAAAGTCAAAGAGAATAATTTTAAACAATTTGTTTACTAAGCTGTGTTCTGTTTCGATCAGTGCTGAATTCTGCAGTCTTAGTCTTTGTTCTTTTAATTCAAGAGCATAGTTCTTGACCTTGTTAATTCTTGACTAATTTTGATAGCATATGCATATAAGTGATCTTTATTTGGTAAAAGTATTAGGACCTAGTTCTGTATGGTTTGTTCTCAAGAATTCTCTAAATGAAAGTACGTTAAGTTGTCATTTTAGGTATCATGCATATGCATTTTTGTTTTCAGAAATTTTTTGTGTAAATAATATATGTGCATATACAATACTTAGGATTTGGTGATCAAGCGAAGGATACAAGGGGTACAAGTTGATGTTTAGTTGAAGTGCAAAGGAAGGTGAGTAATCTCATACTTTGAAATGGGAAATTTATGAACTTCTTTTTCTATGAAGTGTGGTTTGGTTTTCCAATACTATGAAGTGATATGTCTACGTGATTTGAGCGTTATGTTATAATGTGGAATGGTTTTCAATGTGCTTTCTAAGATGTTACAAGTCCGTGTATGTTATAAGTCTTAGTCTATGAAGTGTGTAAGCCATGTCTTTGCTTTATACCGTATGTGCCCGCTAGTGGGTTCCATAATAGCTAGCATTATGTGTCCTTCTGGAGGGTTCTATAATATCCAGTATGTGCCCTTCCTGGAGGGTTCCATAATATCCATGTATGTGCCTTTGCCGATGGGTACCAATAATCGGCCGGGATCCCGACATGTGTCATGTATGTATATGTATGTGGTAAGCGTGGTAGTATTGGCTATGTCAATGTGTTTGAGTACTTTATGCTGCCATGTAAAATATCTTTTGGATTTCTTTTAAATGTTCTTAACTAGTGTGCTATATGTGAGTTGAATATTCAAAACCCAAATTAGAGTATGAGCTTTACTCACTGAGCTTTCAGCTGACGGTTTAATTACCAATTTCAGGTGATGAAGTACAATAGTTTATAGGTGCAATATTTTGTGCAAGTTTGGGCTTCATGGCATCGTTTTGCATATAGAATGGAAGTAGAAAGAAGACTTGTATTTTTGGACGTGTTTGTACTTGTTTCCCTTATGATCAAGGGTGTATATATTTTTGCAAAGTGATGTACATAAGTTATGTATGTTATGGATGTTCATGCTAATGTAATTATGATATCATGAAAATTATCAATGTATGGATGCTCTAGACCAAATGGGTTGTGCTCATTTTGCTTAAACTTGTTTATGGTTACTTTGATTAATAGACCCCACAAATTTAAGTGAAGTTTTTTTAATCGCTTCCGCAAATGTTCAATTTTTTTTATTTAGAGCACTTTATTCTGAGCCCATTTGGTTATGTAAGAAGGCCTTGTTGGCCGGTCACGGGCCGTGATTCCCTTATAAGGGGTCCAGGGATAGCGGGTCGTGACAGTTTTGCATAAATCTTGTTTTCCCGAAATAGCCATTGCCCACATGTGCAGGCTCATACCCGTGAATATTCTTCTCCATTGGCCACGTGTATTGGATTCCGTTTGCTAGCCATTGTCTCTAATTCGTCGTACCCTGTTAAGAATCAAAAAAACATGATCGCTTCAAACAAAAGCATCCTCACTTTGCCCCTTTGAAATCATAATTGATTAGTGTTTTCTTAAATGAACCAAAGGACATAGGTTACTAGTTTGAGAATATGCAAGACTCTTACTATAGCTTTTGAGTAGAAATCCATTTAAGCTCATTACAACACTTGATTCGAAAAAGTGAATACACATTAGAGGGTTAGCGAAGGCAAAAATCACTAACTTTCATTCTATCTTTTCAATCAGCATCCTTAGGCCTACAAATTAGAGCAAACTATCTATCTTAGTAAAAAACAGGAGCAATGATCGACAACCGAATATAAATTGTAAATTGCTACCTTGGTTGGGCTCCCAAAAAATTCCAGTTAACACATGCAATTAGGGCTCCATCTGGTCACCGAATGATACCTGCGAAAAGCAGGGGAAAATCAAACATAATGAGACCTGAAAACGTACCCAATTAAGAACCCTAATAGGAAAAAAATGAAACAACTAAATAGAAAGTGTAATCAAATCCACAGTCAAATTTGGGTTAGCCACTAATAATAGAATAAATCTCCATTCGAAGAAGACACGACTAACAATAGAACCCTTTTTTCTTTCTTTTTTCTAAAAATAGAACCCTTTTTTTCTTTACTGCCTTTTTTTTTTTGGCTTCCTTCCCGTCACATTTGGGTTAGCCACTAACAATAGAATAATTCTCCTATGATGACCACCATTCTCCTATCTCAAACATGACAACACGTGGTTTCAACTTCCCAATTGAAGATAAGACAGGAACTCTAATTCAATTTCTCCAACATCATGAAAGGAACATGACAACACGTGGTGATTTCAACTTTCCAAGTGACGTTAAGACAGGAACTCCATTACAAAGGAAGGTTCAATTGGTTTGCATGTGAATGACAAACAAAAGTCTTGGCTGCATCAACGCCGCTGATAATGCTAACACTAATTGCATATATGCATACTTCAATACAAACATACTAAATTCATGCATTGCACGCACAACCAAGACTGAAACATATCACCATAAATGCATGCAGACATTCATGCATTTATGCATACGTAAATGCCTCAATTACAGCTAAGTCCATGACAGAAAAATCTAAACTCTGAAACCTAGCTGAGACATTTTATCAAATAGTTTGAAGGCAGATGGATTACTGCTTGGTTGGAGCAAATTATACCAGTAACTCAGGCAATTTAAGACCATGAAAAGCATAAGGCTAATTGGTAGTTGAAGTACACATTTTCTCAAACATGTGGTAGGCACTTATCGTAAATAGTGAGGCTAATTGGTTTACTTAAGGCCAGGAAACTCATTCGAGATAGTGGGGAAGCACATAAAAAGCATTAGGCTATTGTAGTGAAGTCAAGATGATGATAGAAAGCTGAGAAAACTCGACACAGCAGTGAAGTCTTTCTCTTAGGTCATCTATCACAGGGTTTGTTAGAAGAACACGACATAAATTGGTACATTATCATTGTTGTAAGTTAAGTATTGAAAAACAAAGGTACAACTTAAGTATGCAATTTCAAAAGAAATGTAGACACAAAGATTCTAGTAGACAATTGTCTCATATCATCAGTAGGCAAAAAGTGTGGATCAAACTTATTCTATTTATTGAACTTGGAGAGGAAACTACAAAAATACACAGAGAAAGCGACCATGAGCAAACCTTAGCTTAAGGCTAATCAAAACTGTTCAATCTAGAAGCCATGTCGGGCAACCCAACTTTTTTGGAATTTTTTTTCCGCAATGCATACAACCTGAAGAAAAATGATGACGAATGTTCCAAGCAAGTTCCAACTATGCACTTCAGTTCCAACAATGCACTTCACAGACTTAAAAAGCGGAACTGCTTGACGTTGCATATTTGAACTTTGGTAATCTTTCAGTTAGAGAAATTGGGAACAACATTTTTACAAACACCTCATAGTCAATAAAATGCTCATAGCAATCGAGTATTTGGGAACGGCATTTATACATACACCTAGTCAATTATGGTCTTCGAAAGTATTTGTGGGATGGTCTCTTTTTTTTTTCCCTAACCTAATTATGGTCCTGTACAATTTCGTGAGGTGGTGGAGAAAAAAATACCCTAGAAGTAGCACTAAATGAATCTAGTTACCAAGAGATATGAAAAAAAAGACATTCTCAGTCTCTAACAGGAGTAATAATTAAACTTTGTCTTTCTCTCAGGAGTCATATAAAATAAGTACATCCCTACCAAACTTTGTTATTATTCCCAATTCGGATTCAGATTAAAGCATAATAAAGTATGAAAATACAACTTCTGGAATCAAGAGCTTACTTAAAAGAAAGTGATTAGGGCCAGAGGAAGCAGTATGCGGAGATTGGCGGAGGAAGCAGTGTTTGGAGGAAGCGCATGAAGGCGGAGATTGCCGGCGTGGGAAGAGCGGCGGTGGTACCGTCTGTCTGTGGTTGAGCAAGAGAGGGAGGCGGTGGCTACGCAGTGTGAGGGGAGGAGGCAGAGGCGAAGTTGGGTGAAGGGGAGGCCGTATTCGCAGAGAGAGAGAGAGAGAGAGAGAGAGGGAGAGGGATGTTTCCAAATTAGACGGGGAGGCATTATTAAAAAAAAAAAATAGTACGATGGTTTGATTTGGAAATGGTCAAGAAAAATTAAGAATTTACAAAAATGCCATTTGGAGAATGAAGGGTGAGGATTTATGCATAAGGAGGAGATAAATCTTAAGTCTTAGTTATCTTTTGGATTCAAACACAGCTTTGTTTTATTATATAGATTGGTGGGACAAGTTCTTCTATTGGTCATATCTATATAATAAAACAGAGCTGTGTTTGAATTCAAAAAACAACCAACGCTTAAGATTTATCCCCTCCTTCTGCATAAATCCTCACCCTTCATTTTCCAAATGGCATTTTTGTAAATACTTAATTTTTCTTGACCATTTCCCAATCAAACCCGTACTAATTTTTTTTTTATAACGCCTCCCCATCTAATTTGAAAACATGATTTCCTAACCCTGCCCCCCTCCCCCCTTTCTGTGAATACGGCCTCCCCCTCACCCAACTTCGTCTCTGCCTCCTCCCCTCACACAGCTTAGCCACCACCTCCCTCTCTTGCTCAACAACCACATACAGACGGTGCTGCCGATGCTCTTCCCGTGCCGGCAATCTCCGCCTTCATGCGCTTCCTCCAAACACTGCTTCCTCCGCCAATCTCCGCCTACTGCTTCCTCTAGCCCTAATCACTTTCTTTTAAGTAAGCTCTCGATTCCAGAAGTTGTATTTTCATACTTTATTATGCTTTAATCTGAATCCGAATTGAGAATAATGACAAAGTTTGGTAGGGATGTACTTTATTATATATGACTTCTGTTAGAACACAAAGTTTTATTACTCCTGTTAGAGAGTGAGAATGTCTTTTTTTTCATATCTCTTAGTAACTAGATTCATTCAGTGCTGGGGTATTTTCCTCCCCCACCTCACGAAATTGTACAGGGCCATAATTAGGTTAGGAAAAAAAGAAGAAGAGCTTAAACGACACACAAACCGGTCCGCATACACTTTCGAAGACCGTAATTGACTAGGTGTTTGTATAAATGCCGTTCTCAAATACTCAATTGCTGTGAGCATTTTATTGACTATCAGGTATTTGTATAAATGTCGTTCCCAATTTCTCCCCCGAACCACATCCGTAAGCTAATCCACAAACCCGAGACGGACCTCAATGACGGAACAAAGTCCTATTTTAGTAACCTGTACAAATACAGTTTAATAGCCCATTATAGTATTCCAACATAACCCTCCCGTTTACCCCCTAATTTATATGCTACTGGTACTGATCTGATGGTAAATGTGTATGGATTTCAGACTAGTCGTTCTGGGAGGAGGGGTGAGTGTTGTAGCTCTAACCAGCTGATGACTGTTAGTGGTTTGAACTATTTTTTTTTTCTTTTTTTTAAACCAATCTGATGTTCTTGCTTATTTTCCTAATGATGTTCTAAATTCAGGAATCTCAGATTTTCTTGTATCACTCTGTCCATTGCTCTAGCAAGATACTAATCTCATAGTTGCTTGGCAAAGACCAATTGTTGAAACACAGAAGGAATTTGGTTTCGTAACCTTCTATTTTTCGAAATAGCGTAGGCTTCCCGTTCTTGGATTTTGTCTCTTCTTTTAAGGAATTTGGTTTCGTAACCTTCTGTTTTACATGAAATTGGTTTTTATGTTTTATTCACTTGCAGATCCCCGCAGATGCATAAATCTCTAGCTAATTAAGGCTTTGTTCTTATGCACTTAACTTAAATTGTTCACTTAAGTTGAGGTAATTCCTTTTAACTTTAACTTAAACTTAAATTGTTGTCTTCCCAAACAGCCTCAACCCAAACCTACCCCTCTGGGTAGAAAAACCCTACATGCCACATTTATCCCCTTAAAGGGCAATATTGTCATTGTGTTTGAGTTTGGGAATTAAGTTTAAGTTAGAAGAACTCACCAAACTTAACTTATTTGCATTTAAGTTTGAAAAGGGTCAAAAATTTAAGTTGAGTGTAAAAGTTGTTGACTAGTTTTTCGTAGTAGTTTGTAGTCAAGTTGTTTTATTAAACTAAAACATTCAACACATTTTCTGCCACTAACCCAACACATTTTGGAAACAACTTAACTTTTAACAAAAAGTTTTAGGATAGTATGAACAACTTCACAACAGTCAGTAAGTTATAGTGCAAAATTTTTAGTGAAAACGGGGCTCTAGTTAGATACACTTTTTTTTCTTCTTCCCAAATTAGCTTTTATGGTTTCCATTCAAATTTTCAATGAACAAACTCAAGAACCAAGGTTCAAGCCTTGGCAGAGGTGTTTGTGATTCAGGACCATGGACATCTTCTAGACGCGCTGGGGAATAACTTACTAACTTTCCCGCTAACCCTCATTGATATATCCAATATTGGGGGGAAAAAAAAAGCATACGCTGCACTACCATTGTTATAAAGATGGACGGCTCGAATCACGCGCTACGCTTCTGTAAGGGTCTTCGGGTCCTGAACGTAACAAATTAACATCTTGCAAACAATGCTAACGGAAATTTCAGATTTGGTCTGCATGTAATCTCATAGTACAATCAAAGAGCAAAATATTCCACGGAAATTAAAGCAAGAGCACGTTCATGCACCTCAACCTCAACCTCAACATACTTTTCCTTCTTGTCAATTTCACCAGTCTCTCAGTCCATGATCTGAAATCCAATTAAGGCAAATTTCATTGGTGAGTGGTGGGGGTTAGAGAGAGAAAAGAAGCGCACCCTGTTTTGTCTGTTTCTTCTAGATGCAACTCACAATCTGGGTCAGTGGTGGGCTTGAGTCAAGTGGACCGTTGACCCGGCTTTTTGACCCGAAATAAATTTTTTGATGGCTGCTCTGGAATATACTCCAGTACTTTGTAATTTTCCCACAATTCTTCATTGGAGCATTGGTTACGAATATAGTACGGAGGACTTTGTTAATTTTCCACCAATTCTTCATTGGAGCATTGGTTACGCCATTCCCTAAGCCTTTATCTGTCCCTATTCTTGTTCGTTTCTATCGCTGTGAATAAGAAAATTATGGAGGTGAGCGATCGTGGCTGCTGTCAGTTTCAGTTTTGGACAGATTTCAATGAAACTTTTTTCCAGAAAGCACTTTTATTTAAATTTGAATCGTCAAATACAATTTGAAAACACGCGATGGTGCTCCGCAAAACTTTTTTTCACGAAAACATTCGTAGAAAAGATTTTCTCTCCTATACAAATCCAAACCCGCACGTCTTAGTTTGACCGATGAATAGTCCTCCAGGGGTCCCTTTAGTTCAACTCCCTCTTAAATGTGATCTATATTTTTCATCACTTGAAACGCGTTCTAATTAAGTATCACGTCAGTTATTCGGCTAGAAAGTTATTTGACTTATTTTTTTATTTTTATTCAATTTTTTTTTGCATTTGTTTGTTTTTTGTCAATTTTTTTTTTGAAGATTATTGCTTTTTCATGACAAGAGGAATCTAAAAAGTAAAAAATTACGATCGAAATCCAATTTTTTTGAATAAACACAAAAAAATTGGTTTATTGGCTTTTTTTTTGTTTTTATTCAAAAAAATTAAGTTTTGATCATAATTTTTTATTTTTTAGATTTCTATCGTCATGATGAAGTAATAATCCCCAAAAAATTTGGTGAAAAACTAACAAATGCAAAAAAAAAAAAGAATAAGGACAAAAAAATAAGCCACTTGGCTTATTTATGCAGAGAAATTTTTGGGTGCAAATTGGGTATTACGTGGCGGTACCCTAGCTCCCATCCGAGCTGTCGAAACGTGTTTTGGATGGCTGAGATCCGAGCACCCTCTCTCCTACTCAGCCGACCACTCTCTCTCCTCTTTTCCTTTGCTTAGATCTGGGCCATCCAAAACACGTTTGGACGGCTCAAATGCGTTGCTGGGTACCACGCGTACAATATCTTATTTGCATCAAAAAATTTCTTGTTAAGTGTTCTTTCAATAGGGTAGCTTAGTCGTTGGCTGAGAAATCTCTATTAGGTGTTAGGTTAAAGAATTGGGGGGTCTTGACCCTCAAAATTTAGCTAAGCTTGCCCTTGCTGATGTACGGTCTTCGGACATGTTTTCTTCTTAATAAAATCCTCAACTCTTTCCGTGAAAATAAAAAAAAGTTAGCACAACGTATATGATATATCATGTGAGTCAGAGACACTGTCAATTAAGGTGCATTTTGATGATTCAAGCTTGATTTTCCTAATGGTGGCACTCTTGTGGTGCCATTTGACATGTCAAGGGTTCAAGTCATGGTATCTGCACTCACATCAAAAAAAAAAAAATCAGAAGCAAAGCACAAAAACGAAAGTTTTTATTGCTCTGTATAAAAAATCTTGAATCAAGAATCAAATGTGCTCTTATATATGCCCATCGAATGTGGAGAGAACGAACTTGTTCTTCCATTTCTATGTGGATAGCTGGGTATAAACTGAGCAGAATCCTACTACTCGGCTCAGAATTCTCTGCTCATATCCCGCGGGGCAAAGCACGGCCGGGGAGTTGGCACCGTAATCGGAACAACACAGAGTCCACGTCCTACGGGATTAGGAAATTAAACTAAGGCTATTGGACCCGATCGATGCCACACTTATCGACATTCTTAAGTCCAAGGATCCAATCCTAATAGTACCGGTATGCTTATAAAAACACCCTCCATAAAATGGTGAACAGAGAGACATGTATGACTCTTGCACCCTAACTACTTGAGCTTGACTTCATCTCTCCTGCATTTTTTTAATTTGTGCGTAAATGTTATGAATTTCTGTACAAATATGGAGAATTCTATGAAAAACTATTACTCCCTCCGTTCTTAATTATTAAACGGAGGGAGACATGTATAAATTTAAGGTGGATTCAAGGGGGCATATGTGCTCACCCAAACATGAAAAAAGTGTAGTTAAGGTGGATTGGATTCAATCAGGAATACAGAAGCTAGACATGGATGGATGTATATCCGAGAAAAACGTAAGTTTATAGTTTCAAGTTTACCAGAACAAATGATTAATATTATTGTGATCTTATTTCGCTTCAACTTTTACAAAACTAGAGAAAGAACCTTCTTTTATTAATTTGGTAATGAAGAGCGTTCTCGATGAACCGGACTAATCTCTCCGGTCTTTCCCACAAAGTAATGCGTTTGCTGGAGGTGAGGTGGCCTCAATAACGAATTGCTGGCGAGGAGAATGGACCTTGCGACCGTGGAACGGTAAGTTCCGCAGAGGCAAGTGGATTAGTCACTACGGCAACCTCTCGGGGGTTGTTCCAGAAAGAACCTTCGGAAGTTCTTTGGGACAAAATCAATGGTACCACTGAAAGTTGAATTAGTACTAGTTTCTATAAGAATTAGTCGTATTGCAAAATATGAGAGGTGAATGACCTTAAAACAGTACCAATTCAATGCAATGGTTCGAAAATAGTATAAATTTTGATGGTAATGTTACGCGAACTGAAAAAAAAAAAAAACATAAGAAAAAAAAAAAACAGTGTTGTGGTGAACGTTTTTAATCATTACTTTACGTAAAGAGACAATCAATCATATGTTTCTTTTCAAAACATTGAACACCAACGGATCCTCTCCGGTCTAAGTTTTGGACTAGAGGAAACAGTCCAAATCTGGACCGTAAGTTGGGAAAGTCAATATTTCAGATATGCTCATAGACTCTTCGCGTGAAGAATTCAATTCTTCTAGCGAAGAGTTTCTGAGCAGGTTTGAACTATTAATTATAGTATTAAACGGTTTAGATTGTAACTGTCTATTGCAATTCAAGACATGAGACTAAGGTGGATCCGCTTCCACCACATTATTGTTCTCTAGATACTCCTTTACATGACTAGCGTATACTACATGCATCAATCCACTTTAATTTTTAAAATTTGTATAATTGCATAAAAGTCACAACACAGCACTGTTGAAAAAATTCAAATTTATATTCCCAATTTAATTACATGCAAATGTTAAGAATTTTAAACATTTTTTAATGAATTTTTATGCAATTCAAGAGGTGTATATCGTATTTATCGA
Organism: Rhododendron vialii; assembly: GCF_030253575.1. NCBI lineage: Eukaryota > Viridiplantae > Streptophyta > Magnoliopsida > Ericales > Ericaceae > Rhododendron > Rhododendron vialii. Next base: position 8,263,271 of record NC_080559.1, read on the forward strand.
AAAAGGAATGCGTAATATTTTATATAGCGTTTCACATGAATATTCTACTATGGTTTTTTTTCTTTCTTCTGGGTTATTAAAAGATAGTGCATTGTCAAATACAATTACTCCCTTGAATTATTATAAGCATTGGAAAAAGTCAGGTTGAATGTGTTCCACATTTAGCCCCACCCTAGCTCTTGACTCTGGAGTGCGATGGAGGTGCATTAAAAATAGCTTTAGTTTGAATATCGCTGCCTGAATCATCATTTTTTTTATGTAAATGATAAAGACCTTCATTTCGGATATCTTAAAAGCCCCTTTACTAAAGTGATAAAAATTGTTTTCTACGAACACGTACAAGAAATATAGTATATAGCTTAATATAACAATGCAAGCTATCGCGCAACGACCCACCAATTAAAAAGTAAATTGCAGCACCTGACGCGGCCAAATATTGATTTTGAGACTTAGAAAAACTTGTTTTTAGAATCAATTTCCTTTGACGAAGATTACATGGTAGCTTGGACCATCGCCAGGTACACCAAAATAGGTAATTATAACCATATATAATAACCACAATAGTAATCACGAAAATAATTTTTGCCGTTCAAAAATAATACTAATATTGGAGTATATATGTTAGCTTGGACCATTGCCATCGTACACCAAAATAGGTAATTATAATAATATATAATAGCCACAATAGTTGCCGTTCAAAAAAAAAAAAAAGCAATAATGATAACAACTAATGCCAATAATAATAGTAATATATTAATATAGCCGCATAGAATCAACCTCCCTTTGCAGGGTTGGATATATAAGCTCATAGCATTATTTATATCAAATCACTAATACTCCCTCCATTCTTTCTAAATAAATGTCCATGTTATTATTTCAGACATTTAAAAAAATTATTTATATTTTCTAAAATATATTATTTTTTTTAATGCAAAAATGATCTTATATGATAGATCTTAGTTGATTTTATTATACAACATTTTGAAAATTATGAAAAACGGTATAAATTAAAACATATAACTAATTTTAAAAAATTTGGAAAAAGTGAAACTGGACATTTATTTAGGGACGGATGAAGTAACTACTAATAATGAGTGGAGTACTATTAAAACCTCATCCCACACTCCACAACATTGTTGGTTCATGTTATAGGTGGCCTCATTCCAGAATTCAAAATAAGTACTTATTTTTTAGGAAGGCAATTTCAAGCTCAAAAATAATGTATATACGCAAATAATTTTTTAGCAATATAAATCTTGTTTGATAGATCTTATCGAGATTTTTTATACGGTGTAAAAAAATTGAAAAATTATTTTTTATTTACATTATTTTTGAATTTGAAAATGTAAAATAAGTACTTATATGCTACTTACACAACAATTCAAACACAACAACTTACATAACTTATCACATATGTGTGGGTCCACACATAATAGTGTATGTAAAGTCCACATGTATGTGAAAAGTTGTGTTTGAATTATTATGTAAGTATCATTTTTGTTTTTTATGAAGGTAAACTGCCTTTAATGTTATCTAAAAGTGTTATTGATTTTCTTGCTCTGACCACCGTATTCCCCGTGAGAATTGCTGACTGGTAAGAGAACGAAGACCAATCCCATTCTCTCACCACGAATTTTCCACACAGTCTCTCTCTCTCTCTCTCTCTCTCCTGGCTAGTGGAGTATGTTATTAATAAATAAAAGCCGCATTCTCTTACCAGTGCCAACGAACTACTGCTCCTCCTTCCTCACCGAATCATTAACTTCCATTTTTATCCATCTTTTTTTCCTCACACCCAGTACTGATCTAGCTACTACTTCATTCGTACCCACAAAGACATGAAATATATTATAGTCTAAAACTCGATATTCCACTTTTATTCAACTTCTTAAATACCTTCCCATTTGCAGTAAGAAAAACATTCATGTCAATGGAAGATATTGAAATTCCTCAGTACTTCATCTGTCCTATTTCTCTCCAGATCATGAAAGACCCGGTGACCGCGATAACCGGCATAACCTACGACCGGGAGAGCATCGAGCACTGGGTATTCCAAGCCAACAACACCACTTGTCCGGTCACCAAACAGCCGCTGACCCCGACGTACTCCGACCTCACCCCGAACCACACCCTCCGCCGCCTGATCCAATCATGGTGCACCCAAAACGCCGTCGACCGCATCCCCACCCCGAAGCCGCCTCTCGACAAGCCCAGCGTCGTCGGCCTCCTGAACGACCTCCGGTGTCCGAAGCTGCAGATGAAAACGCTGAGAAAGCTGGAGTTTTTCGCGGTGGAGCACGAGAGGAACCGGAAATGCATGGTCGAGGCGGGCGTTGGCAGGGCCATGGCGTCGTATATCGTGAGCTGCTACGAGAGGAAAGAGACGGCGGGGATCGAAGAAGCGCTGAGCGTTTTCAATTTGGTTCGGAGCACGTCTTCGGAAGTGAGGGTGCTGGTTAGTGCGAACGATGATCGGATTATCGAGGCGTTGGTGTGGGTTTTAGGGTTGGATGTTGATAATTGCGTGACCTTCAAAAGCCATGCGGTTATGGTGCTGAAAACCATAATTGGAAAGGCGAGTTCAAGTGTTGTTGAGAGGCTCAAGCCCGGGTTCTTCGATAGGATTGTTGGTGTTTTAAAACAAGGTATGTACATGTTTTTTTTTTTTGAAAAGTAATACAAAGATTAAACGGATCATAGACACATCGGCAAAAAATGCCACACGAGAATCAAAACTCAAAGAAGGCAAGATACCAACCGAAAAACTCCACAACAAAAGGCCAAACACCCTAAACAAAACAACCACCAAACGCCCTGATAGACATGTTGGAAATTTATGATTCTAACTTTTGTCATTTTATTTCATTTTCTTATCTGATTGAAGGAAGATTTTGATATCAGGATATATTTATATGTCTAAACGGGGTTTGGCCTACCTTTTATAGTTGAATTATTTTTCATCACAAGATTTTCCTCTTTTCGGAACTTTGGGTAATTTGTATTAAACTTTTTAAAATTTTTTACTCGATAAGTGGAGTCGGGAAGATGAAAAACAGGAATCAAACTTGGAATTAAGAAGAGTTCAGAACTTCAGAGAAGGCTAAAATAATCTACAGTATCTGTTATGGATTAATTTTGTCTTTCCGTGAACTTTTAAAGTGTTCCAGTATAATTATTTTTTTTACTTTTTGGTTTCTTGTTGAGATCGATTAATGAATGGTTCTAAAGAAGTTGACACGAATACTAACGAAAGCGCAAAAAAGATGGAAATTTTATCAAAACTTAATCAAATGGAATACTAGTAAAGTTAGGCGAAATGGCCCTCTTAGGTTGCAACTGTTGCATTGAGATTAATCAATAAATCGACATGTTTTCCAATATTGAGCGTTACCATATGAAAAATGTTTCTTAGAATTCTTCCGATAATCCCAGAATTAGGGCTATAAATACTACTTCAATTCAATTTGCAATTCTCCATATTGTCCTTAATTGGGCATCAGTATTTAATTTAGGAGTAAACTAGGGATGACAAAGGGATCGGGGTGGGGTGGATATTACTAATATATCCCCGTTCCCTTTTTTTTTATCGGCAATAGAGTTTTATTAACTCGACAAATGGTACATTGAGAAGGCCAAGCTCCAGATACAAGAAAAACTTAAATTATAGAAAAGGCCATAAGAAAAGGAAAAAATACATCCAATGATAGTTCCAGAACCTATCTCTTCCATTCCCGTTCCCGTCCTGATCTCTGAGGGTACGTACCCGCCATTGCCGACCCAGATGGGAAAAGGGGATCCAAACCCATAAAAAATTCGGAACCCAAAAATCGATCTTATTGTGATCACTTTTTACATGAAACTTGGTTCATTTATTAAGCTATCCAAACAAGTAAACCGGAATTTACAGCAGCGGAGCCTAGATAAATGGATGGAATTTTAGTGCTCAAAGGGACATGCCTCAATGCCTTAATTTCTCAGCAACAATTGGAAAGATTCCCTGGTGCAGCATGAACTCATGGAGTTGTACACAGAATGAGAGAGAGAGAGAGAGAGAGAGAGAGAGAGAGAGAGAGAGAGAGAGAGAGAGACATTGATGTAAGTTAGGGCAGATATGAGGCGGAGATTGGGACAAGGATATGTAAAACTACCTCCAAACCCTCAGAATAGATACAAGGGCTAGGGGTATAGAGAATTCTAACACAATAAACACAACACCCGTGGCAGAGTTATGAATCAGCCTTGGCGGGTGTGTTGGGAAAATTCGGCAATAAATTAAATTCCAGAAAACAATTTCATTGATAACTTACAATTACATGATTGAACAAATACATATTACATAAGCAATAGACAGATTATAGAGAACGAAATAGAATTTGTTTGGATCGAAACCGAGTCCTGTATGATACCACAGTCTCCTTTAAGAAAGATTTGCCACCTACCGTAGGTGCTGTAGGTTGCGTCGGCAACTTCCTCTCAGGGTTGGCTCGGCTAAACCGCAAGCCGTCGGAACACCGCCGTCGATCGCCTTGGCGAATTAACTACTACATGTCTCTCTCTCTCTCTCATACAAAGAACGAATTTCAGAGCTCTCAGAGTTGGGGAATTTCCTAGTGCAGAATAAAGAATGGACTGCTTATTATATACAGCTCTGGAGTCTCTGTAACAGCTAGGAAATAAATATGAGAAATTGATTTCTCAGCCTTGAATAGGGGAGAACCAATATACAAAACTGCTAGAGTAAATAGCAGGTGCAAATGCCAGCATTAACCTCTATTCATAGGGCATTATTCGGCCAAAAACTGTTGAAAAATTATCATTCATTAATTCTGAAAATTTTTCAACAATTCCCCCCATGAATGAAATTGACAGGCATACTAACGCAGAGTACAAAGCTGACTCGAAGAGAGAGACAACGAATAATTCCTGCATAGGATAGGTGGCTTTTGGCCTGAAATCTTCTCTTGTGATAGCTTATCGGGTTTACTGGCAAAACCAGTGTACGATCCCGCTTTGAATTGTTCCGCCGCTGATGTAAACTGAGACAACAGACGTCACACAGAACTTTTCCTGACGTAGATCAGTTCTCACTGTTGGGTTCATTTTGGTCATGACACCCCTTTTCTAGTTCTGCAAGTTTTTTCTCAAGAATTTCGTCACAATTCTCAAAGAAGCGGCCCCACTTCATACTAACATAGGTGACCTTCCTATCAAGGGTATCCTGCTATACCCCGCCTGGCAACCCAGTGCATAGAAGTCATTTAAAGCAATACTTAACCTCTTCCCATTTGTAGGTATCACTGTTCTTTACCATGGGAATGGATAGGAGACTGAGTCTCCTCAGTGATCGTTCTCGACTACTTGCGAAAGATAGTCTCATTGCACCTAGATCTTGGGATCTCTAGTCAACTAGGTTGGCTACCCCCGTTGTAACTATGAGCGTAGTGGCTTTAGCCCCACCCCTTTCGATTCTTGCTTAACTAGCTCTCAATTTAACCCTTTGGTTAGCAGATCTGCAATATTAATTTTTGACCTCACATAGTCAATAGCGACAACCCCACTTGAGAGTAGTTGCCTAATGGTATTATGTCTACGTCGAATATGTCTAGACTTACCATTATACATATTACTTTGTGCTCTATTAATTGCAGATTGACTGTCGTAATGGATACTAATTGCTGACACAAGTTTCAGCCATCTTTGAATATCCTCCAAAAACTGACGGAGTCACTCGGCCTCCTCAGACGCTTTATCTAGAGCAATAAACTCTGATTCCATCGTTGAATGTGCTATACAAGTTTGTTTGGAGGTTTTTCAAGAAACAGCTGCACCACAAAGTATAAAGACATATCCACTTGTGGATTTTGAATCCTTCATATCTGATATCCAGTTTGCATCATAATATCCTTCCAGTACTATTGGATATCTGGTGTAGTGCAGCTCTAAATCACGAGTATACCTCAAATAGTGCAGAACCCTAACTGTTGGTCCAAATAGCAACCCCGGGGGGGGGGGGGGGGGGGGGGGGGGGGGGGGAATTGGGTATCTCAAATATAATGCGGAATTTAAAAAACTAATTGACTGATTATTCAATATATTCTACCACAACTTGTTATTCAATAATATATCAATTTACTCATGCGATATAGATATGCAAAACTGAAAGTAAAGAGAGTAGGGAAGAGAAAATCGAACGCAAGGATTTATAGTGGTTTGGTCCGTAACTTCACGGCCTAGTCCACTCCCCAAGTGTCCAACTCGAGATTTGCTGCACTATCTCCAATAGTTACAATCTTCTAGCTTCGCGGGTGCTAGACAACTTTTACAACGAGCAATCTATTCCCAATCGCTCCGACTAATTTTGACTCCGGTGCTAGTCACACCTAACCCAACTAGTTTTGACTCCGGTGCTAGCAACACTTAACTCCAAGTGATTTTCTCTCCAAAATCACTCACAAAAATATTTAACTCTTACAAGAGTATAAGTAAGGGTGTACAATCCCTTTTACAATTTTTGGCTCAAGAACAACACTCAAACTAATATTCAAGATGTATGCGCCGAGTCGACAGATAAAGAGAGATAAATGCAGATTTTTTTCTTCAAGCTTTTCTGTCTCTTTTCTTCTTCTTACTTTCTTCTATTTAAGCTCGGAGTGAATGATATGAATGAAGGAGGCTCCACTAGCCGTTGGAGCAAATAATGCCACCAACAAATCTTCCATTTGATTGTTTCCTTTTTTCAACTTTGAAACCAAAAATCCACTTCCTCAATGAATCCACAACTAGCCGTTAAAACCATTTAGGCAGCCACATTCCACTTGAGAAGTTCCATAAAATCATGCCACCAATAATTCCATCCATTTGTATCAATCTCTAGCCAATTAAGTTAGGAGAAGATTTGTCTTCAATCTTCCTCCTTTCAATTTATCTTGGCTATTGAAGATAGTGATTTGGTGTAGCAATGTTTCTAGTGTACTTCAACCAAATCCTACAAAATAAACAAGAATTTAAATGAGTATCAAATATCACAATATTAATTATATTTCAATTCCAATATGTTTTGTTATCATCAAAATCAATAAGGTATTCTATAGAAACGTTTGGGCTAACACTAACTATTGCCTTCCACTGATCACGACCTGGATTACTCGTGTATCTGCTCAGTCTGCTAACTGAATAAGCTATATCGGACCTTGTATAACTCATCAGGTACATCAGGCTCCCAATTATTTGAGAATACTCTAATTAAGATATAATGACCCACACCAGCTTATCTGCTAACCCCTAACCTAACTACGTGACTTAAAACATTAACCTCGAGTTAATAATAGCTGGTGGGCCTTTCTTTATATACAACATAATTTTCCTCTAACTTTCCCATGTGCGATTATGCAACAAATGAGGTAAAAACGCTTTCAAAGAACGTCTTCTTCTCATGCATCTTATAATCAATTTCAAATACTTTCTTCGTCCCAAGAAGCTAGTCTCTACCAGGAAAAAAGACTTGTGCTTAGGTTTAAGGATTTTGGGTTTTGGGTTTAGGGTTCCCAAATAAACTACTTATGTGCTTAAGTTTTTACCAAATCAAAGATCCCATTTAATTTTCTAACTCCGTGACAAAATAAAATAAAAATGTTATGATCGGAAAACTGCATGTCTTCTTGTTGTAGACTACTTTTGCGTGACAGAGGGACTGGGAGTATTTAATTTGTCTCATGCTTTTATCTAGTTACATGCATTATTAGTTTATGTTCATTAATCATTCACTCATTCAATGAGTTTAATTGTTGATCTATAAGTTTATTCGAAAAAGTATAATCCACACGTACATCTAAAAAGTTACGTAATTATAATCAGGGATCACTCAACAAGGGAAAAATGCAGCCTTGCAAATCATGCTAGACACTTCTCCATGGGGAAGAAACAAGATAATGCTGGTCGAATCCGGGGCAGTTTTCGAGCTCATCGAGCTGGAGTTAAGTTTTCCAGAAAGGAGAACAAGTGAATTAGTTCTTGGAATTCTATTCCACTTGTGTTCTTGTGCTGACGGGAGGGAGAAACTCACGAGCCACGCGGCTGGAATCGCGGTGGTCACGAAGCGGCTTCTGAATGTTTCTCCGACGGCCGACGACAGAGCCATGTTGATTCTCTCGCTGATATGTAGATTTTCCGGGTCGTATTCAGTTTTTCAGGAGATGTTGAAGGTTGGGACATTTTCAAAGTTGTGTTTAGTTCTTCAAGGTGATTGTGCCTGTTACCTGAAAGACAAGGCCAAGGAAATCCTTAGGGCACACTGTGATGTATTGAAGGATTCTCGTTGCATTGATATTACAGCTCTATAACCCTGAGGGATGGTGCAGTTGCATTGATGTTACAACTCTATAACCCCGAAGGATTCCACTTTTTGATGTCCCCGATTCGTCTCTCCTGTACTGCGAAAAAACTTTGGAGGCCACCCATGCTTAAAAACTCTTTGGTGTTAGCAAAGGCTGGTAGAAGCTGTAGAGCTTTAGTCCCGTGGTGCGCACAAGATGGTCTGGGGACACTTTGTGTTACAAAAAAAAAATCTATAATAATTTGATTTTCAGAAACTAAATACTTACACCTAGAAAAAGTATATTTCATAAAGAGCATAGCTAGAAGATGATTTATGCTCGAAGATGATGGGTATGGACTAAATTCATATTCTTGGTGCATCATGCTTGAATTTGAGCCATACTTTTCAGGAAACTATTTCAATACATGCCTTCTACTTTTGAGAAGCGCTATGCATGTGTTTCGGTGAATGTTATGCCTTTTAATACTTGGATTGTGTATAGTATGAACTTTTACAAGTGTTACGTTTATTGAAGTAAACTGTTACGCCTCTTTGTTGTGAATTGTTATGCCTGTTTATGGTGAAATAGTATGCTTCTTTTTGGTTAAATATATTACGCCTCCCTTTAGTAAATTTTACGGGTCCATATCGTATACCCCCAGAGGGCTATAAGTGTTCTTTTTGTGTACTTTATTGGTCAACAAAATAGATGCATTTATTTTTGTGTGTAGGATCATCTACCACAAAATAGATTTTGGTACAATACGGTACTCAAAAAGTAAAAAAATATGACCAAAAACAAAAAAAAATAATCACTAAAGACGGAAAAAAATACCATATAACTTCGTTTTTGTGTTCAAAGTATCGTATTATATGAACTTTTTTCCAACCTCGGTCCACTTTTTTGTACTTTTCTGATTCCTCTCGTTGAGATACATGAATAATCCAAAACTTTACGCCGAAAAGCTCAACAAAAAATTGCAAAAAATAGAAAAACAGCGGAAATAGTTTTGTCAATAATTCTGACTTATTCTTTAAGCGAAACCTTTTTAGGCCATTAGATGAGAGTTGGCAACGCCGTCCTATGAGCATTTGAGTACAATAGCCCAACAATCAACCCGGCCCATCTCTTTAGATTATGGGCCCAATGTACTCACCTAATGGGCCAAACTCACAGAAGAAGATGACCGATGGTATTCTCTCCCGTTTCCACTCTATTAGAAGTCTTCCCTATACAGCGCCGTTTGGTTAAAGAAAAAATGCAAGTGTTGTTGTAGACCGCTGGATCCCTCCATTGATGTGTTGGCAGCTCCACATTAAAACCTCACACGATCCTCATAAAGGATCCGGATCCATTTGCATCCTGCAGGTGTTGTGGTGGTGGCTATTTTGGGGCGGCAGCTACTACTGTCGGATAGATTTAGGGTTATTGTTTTTTTTGGTTTTGGGCTTGACCCATTAGGTATTTGGGTTTCAGCCCGTTAGGTATGGGCTTTGTTCCAATGGGTGTCTTTAGTTGAGTCCTTACCAATCGAGGGTTTAGATCTCGTACTGGGCACAAGATTGGTCTTAGCTCTGTTAGGAATTATGATGCCGTTCTCTCCTTGTCCTATTAGTCTTTGTAATAATTACAAAGATTAATGATTTTTTTTTGTCGTTCGAAAAAAGAAAAAGAATTATTCTTTGGGTCTTGACCATCAATGAAAATTTTCAATTATCCTAAGCATATAACATTTCCAATACTTGTTTTTCTTTCAATAAATCCCGTGAGAGTTGCATCCCAAACTCATATTTCCTTTGAAAACGAGTTTAACAAAATCATGTGTCTACAATTACTTAATTGAGCTCATTTTTTTGTGAAATTATTCGGTCGTTTGGGAGCACCGACACGTGGTACTCCGGACCACTCCATAACCATACATTTTTGTAGAATTCACGATTAAGTGTATGAACCCCACATAAGTGTGTCGTTCTTGAGTGATCTGAAGCATCATATTGCGGTGCTCCCGAACTACCGAATAAATAATTGGTTATGTAGTCTTTCTCAGCATACGACTGTTCGGTTTCTTAAAAACGGGGCCATGTCAGCATTACGATACAGTACTTGAACCTGCCCAATTATTTACCCAACAAAAACAAGCCCAGTTTTTGTGTAGTTTTTATTTTGATTTTTTTTTTTTTTGTGTGTGTAGAAAGGTAAAATATGGAATAGACTTAAACCAAAAATATGGAAGAGACTTTAAACCACAGCCAACACATAAACCAAATGACACACTCTCACAAAGCCCAATGGTCCCAATGGTCCAACACACACTGCAGTGTAACGGAGTATTTCTTATTTGATGAATAGATTTTAAAATAATGAATTTTATAAAAAGCGAACATAAAGAATGAAAATTATAGTAGCATTTTAAAGGGAAAATGATAATATCAAATTTTGTTAGTGTCAAAATTATTGTCCATAAAAGTCTTGTACTTTGCACATGGTACGGTACAAGTTTTTTATGCACAATAATTTTGGCATTAACAAAAACAGTTTTGACAATAGTATTAAAAATGATAATGCCAAAACTGCTTTTGTTAATGTAAAAATTATTGTGCATAAAAGTCTTGTAATACAAAAGCAAAGCAAAACAATACATATTGTGATTATCTGAGATTCACATGGAAAGCATGAAACCAAAAAATTAGTTTAAGACACGTGGGGTAAGTCTTGTCACAATTGTGGGGGTCGTTCCGATTTCTCCAAATAGGAACTTTTAGAAAATGAAGGTAAATTCAAACTTAAAAATTATGTATTTAGGCTAATAATTTTTCTACCAATATGGATATTGTTTAATAGATCTCAATGAGATTTTTATAAGGTGCAAAAAAAAATTAAAAATTATTTTTCATTTTCATTATATTTGAGCTTGAAATTACCGTCTTTTTGAAAAAGAAGGTTTAAAAAGAAAGCGAAACCGTTGTGGATTAAAGCTCTACCGAACATGTGTTTCTATCTGGAGATAAAATAGTAAAGAGTTCAAATATATTCTATCAACCTTTCATGAAAAACTTGGGGTTCCACCACCACTTCTGAGCTCCACCATGCGAATATTGCAGTAATTTAAATCGTTCATCTTTCGCAGTAATTTAAATTGTTCATCTTTCGCAGTAATTTAAATTGTTCATTTTGTAGGATGTGCAAAGTAGTATATCATGTTCACAAAAAAAAAAAGCTTTATCCAACTAGGAAAAAATGAACTAAATGCAAAACATTTTTTCCAAGGGCCAAACCGTTCATTAAAGGTAAAACATTTTTTCAAGGGCTCCCGCGTAAAATTAGCTCAATCGAATACCTATATGTGCTCGATCAAATCATATAATTTTTCATTATCTTGGAATTTTAATGAAAAACTAGATGATTGGATCGAGCACATATAGGTATCGCATTAAGCTAATTTTTCGCGAGGTTCCTTAAAAAATGTTTTACGTTTAATGAACGATTTGAATCATATTTGTGTGGGACCTGTAATGGACCACACAACAAATCTGTAAACAAAATCTGTCCCTTTTTGCTGTACCAATAGACTTACCCCTAATTAATCAGCATAACTTTTGTGGCCATCTCACCCCTCACGATTAACCGTGTGAAAAGACTATGGGAGTGACTACATAGATATTAGTTTGAGGTGCGCGCAAATCAAACTGGGACACTCTGCATCACAAAAAAAAAATTCAAATGATTATTTTTTGTTTTGAAGGCATTAGGAGATGATTGTGCACTAGTTGGAATTTGAAATCTACAACCCCACCACTGATTAGTAGGGCTGCAAACGAGCCGAGCCGAGCCGAGTTTTAGAGTGTTCGACCTCGGCTCGGCAAAAATTTAGTTGGCTCGAGCTCGGCTCGAGCTCGTGACGAGCTGCAGGACTCGAGCTCGAGCTCGAGCTCGGCTCGATAAGTATTTACGGAGCTCGAGCTCGGCTCGTTCGGCTCGTTTATGAAACAAATATATATATATATATATATATATATATATATATATATATATATAATATAATCGAGCTCGCGAGCCAATTCGAGCCGAGTTTCGACTAGCTCAAGCTCGGCTCGTTTATGAAACGAGCCCAGGACTCGAGCTCGAGCTCGTTCGTTTTTGTCTTGAACCGAGCAGAGTCGTTATCGAGCCGAGCTCCGAGCCGCTCGAGCGGCTCGGATCGTTTGCAGCCCTACTGATTAGTTATTAGTGATTACTCACCAAAATGGAAAGGAAACAACAAAAGCAGTTGCTCATAATCGTGTTGTAATCGGTCAATCATCATTCGTCCATGTACCATTTGGATTTCATGGTATAATTTTGATCGGAGTACTATCTATTTAAGGTTTTAAACAGTCAATAGATTAGACTTAAACAGTTAAACCCACCACTAATTCTGTTAATTAATTAATATATTAGTATCATGGATCGAGTTCGGAAAAATTTCTCCCACTGGGTACTAGTACCGGTCTAAGTTGCATAATATGGCAAAGTACGTTGTTGGATTTAGTCAGATGACTTCTTAAAGACCCAAATACATGCACAGCAAGAAGGGTTACTAATGTCAAAATCGTTTTGTTAATGTCATATTTTTTGAATTTGTATTGACTGCAGTCTAGTTTTGGACTGCAGAGGTGCGGTCCAAATGATCGCAACCGTCAGATGGTATTTTTAATGACTCAAATTTGTTTTCATATTCATACCCATAGGAATATACTTTTACCGGTAAAAATTTTAGTAAATATGAACCATTGATTATCAAGATGAACGGTTTAAATTGAACCGCAGACACGAAGCCAGATCCTATTTTTTAGTGCTTAAAAGACTTATACTATGAGCACGGTACAAAAGTTTTATGCACTAAAATTTTGGTATTATCATTTTTCCTTGAAGAATTAGGATTTCAAAAGTTGTTTATTCTCTCATGTCCCTCCACCCCCTCTAGGCCCTTTGTATACAGATTCATGATTTGTAGAGTTACTAGAGTAATAATGTTGCAAAACTAGCTAACCTGTCAATATTCCACAGAAATCAAGATCATTTGTGCGGTTAATACTTTAACATTTAAGGCAATAATGCTAGGGACACAACACTCAACCACAATACCAATCACAACTATCTGTTTGGCCCAACATGATTGGTAATGGGAAAACAACTATTGTAATCACCAATCATGCGGTGTCACGTAGGTGTTACGGTCCTGCAGTGCGCACTGTAGGGTTATAGGGCGGCCGACCCGGCCGTCCATTTCGACAATGGACTGCTCGAATTTTAATCCAAACAATAGATAGCCCAAATCAATAGGAGTTGTTCGCGTCATAATGGACTTCTGGATCGGCTGCCCTACCGCCCATGCAGTGCATGTTGCGCTGTAGGATTTCCAAACTGTATTGAACATTTCATATGGTCAAAATGACAACTACTAGTAGCAAGTAGAAGCTCTCCAATAATAAAAGTTGACTTGAGAAAGAGTACCCGTGGCTACTAAATATTTGAAAAGGTCGATCAAGATGAAAGTTCCATTTTTAATTTAATCATAAAAAAAAAAATCCATGAAGATATAGACAGTAACACTAACATTTACCCACCTTTTTACTCAAACGGTTCCATTGAAACATGCCATTTGGGGTGGGGGGGGGGGGCGCAGATGTAAGAGAGAAGTGACTGGTAAAAGTGTACGTAGCATTGTTATTTTTAGTACATACAAAAAATTAACCTACACTAGACAAACTTAAAGGGGTAGGAATGGAATCCTCTCACAGTGAGAATCGATGCAAGATCTCATGCATATATCTTGGTAAATGCAGCACCTTAATTACCACTTGAGATACAATTTGTTTACCATTGAAACAATTTTGAAAACAAATTTTTGTACCATATTCTTCTTGTAGCTGACGATGTTAAAAAAGATGTTAGCCGACATCATTTCCCTACTTTTTAAAAAAGTTTTGAAGTTTTTGGGAACTTTTAGTTTAAAAGCCGTATTTTTATAGGGGAAAATTAGACGTAAGTACTGTAAAATAATTTTTATTTGTGGGAAGAACATCAGCAAAATAGTTCTCAGTGGAGGTTCTTCAACTTTTTGAGTTGTTGAGCCATAAGGCCAAAACATGTTTTCATGGACAAAACTACCCTAGGGTAGGGTACCCTATGGTTGTAGGAACGAGGGTAGGGTATCCTAGGGTTTAGACACTTTCATAGGATTTTAGGGTGTATTTTCCTATTATAGAGTTTTAGTGTATTAAGCACTTTTATAGGGTACCCTAGGGTTTAGGGTTTTAGTGTTTTAAGCACTTTCATAGGGTACTCTAGGGTTTAGAGTTTTAGGCACTTTCAGTTATTAGTGAACTTTCACTAGTACTTTTGCAAAAGGTGCATGTGCTTATGTTTGATTGAAAAAGTTGTTTGTCCTTATGTTTGATTGTAAAAGATGCATGTCCTTGAGCTCAAAAAAATGTAAATATATATGAGAAATTTTTGGCTAAGTCTCCCTTTTTATATTGAGAATCACATAAAATTGAAAAAAAATATTACTTAAATTACTTATGTTAATTTTGACAATGCATAATTGCATATGCGATTGGATTCACGTTCGCGCTCCACAGACAACGCCTATAAGTATTGTATCAAGCACTCATTGTCTTTTTTCTTTATAAATAATATTGCGATTTATAAAGGATGGAGCCAAACGACAACAAGTAGTGGCGGCGGCTGCCTCCATGCCAATCATGAAAACGTTGTGCCTTGTTAGATTGTTTGAGAGACATTTCTACAACTAATTCACTTCAACCAGTTTTACAACCATCTAACTTGAGAACCATTTCCCAGTTGTACGTAGTCACACTGATCTTCTAAATTGTAGTGGGGATCAAACGCTATGCCATATGAAGCAATAATGCTATAGTGACATTGTGACAATACAGATAAAAGGCAGTGCTACAGCCTACAAGACACGCTCTCTTGAATTCATAACAATTAGCATAAAACTTAATTTATAATTAACATCAAATCTTGAATTAAT
The DNA here is from genome assembly GCF_030253575.1 of Rhododendron vialii. Classification (NCBI taxonomy): domain Eukaryota; kingdom Viridiplantae; phylum Streptophyta; class Magnoliopsida; order Ericales; family Ericaceae; genus Rhododendron; species Rhododendron vialii. Next base: position 8,278,625 of record NC_080559.1, read on the forward strand.
AATAATTTTTTGACAATTTAAAACATTTTGACATATACGTTCATTTGTTATTTTTAAATTCATACCATTTGTATATTATCAATCCATATGTTGATGTTATTAGTTTTTAAACAAACCTTATGATCAATGTTTATAAAAATGATATGAATCTCTATACAAAATATTACTGTATTGGTCAAAGGAGGTGGAACAACACAAGCCAAGCAAAAACACAAAAAAACAAAAAGGCCGAGTGATCTTGACTTGGGACTTAGATATTTATTTAATTCTAAGGCCTCAGGTTCGATTCTCCTTACCAATAACTTTTGGGGCCATCTCACTCTAACGTATAAGCGTCTGAAACGGCTATGGAAGGGACAATAAGGATTAGTCCGAAGTGCGCGCAAGCTGACCCCGAACATCCTGCATTACCAAAACAAAAAAAACAAAAAAACAAAAAAGGGAATGAGTGAATAACGTACCTGCACCACCGATGGTGTTAGCCTGGATGACAAAAGCCTCCTTCGTTTCCAGGCCAGACTCGTGTTCGAGTCTTGTCGTGGCAATGGAACAAGAGATTTGTTCCCTTGCCATCTTATATCTAGGTGGTGTTGTGGTGACGGTCTATCCTCTCGGACAATAACTATGGCTCGAATCGAACAGTCCATAGCAAATAAACCCATATGATCACGTCTAAAGGAGGTTGCTACGCTGGTAGCTCTTTCCTATCCTTTTGATTATCAAAAAAATAAAATAACGTACATTCACCGTATCTCCATCAACGGTCGTCGGCCACCACACGGTTTACGCATGCAATCAAGCCTATCGCGGTAAAAAAGCACGAGTTAGAGAGAGAAAACCTCGACGTTGTTAGTTGTCTTTAAATAATTGTAGAGAGAGAAAGTCAAAGGGGGTGAGGCAACCTTATCCCCTTCATCTTACACTTTACCTACGCGCACGCCAACTCATGCATCATCCACAATGTAAAGTTGGCATCTTTGAGAAAGTCCCCTCTCTCTCTCTCTCTCTCTCTCTCTCTCTCAAAGCAGCATAATATTTCCGTAGCCTATTTCCGTGTTTTGAACTTTCCCATTTTGAATCTCTCTCCCCTCTTCCATATAAATATGCCAACATTTCCCTAATCCTAACATCTTCAAGCCAATTCACAACTCCCCCACAACCTTCTACTCCAATATTCAACACTCTATCTGTTCTCTTCTTCTCCGTTTAAAGATTCATTTACATCAAAGAGAAAGTCCTTCTGCGTTTTTGGCCTATTTTGAGAAATCTCTCACTTGGGTATTTTTCTCTTTCTTGAATCCTACTTTGGTTTTTGGAACTTGATCTTCTTGATTGTTTCGAATGGGTGAAATTGAAGTCCCTCCATTTTTCCTCTGCCCCATCTCTCTAGAGATGATGAAAGACCCCGTGACAATCCCCACCGGTATCACGTACGACCGGGAAAGCATCGAGAAATGGTTATTCACCAACAAGAACAAGAATTGTCCCGTAACAAAACAAGTCCTCTCCAATCCAGATCTAACCCCGAACCACACCCTCCGCCGTGTGATCCAATCTTGGTGCACCCTCAACGCATCCAACGGCATCGAACGCGTCCCAACCCCGAAGCCACCCGTCAACAAGTCCCAAATTATCAAGCTTCTCAAGGACGCGAAGTCGCCAGAAATGCAAATTAAATGCTTGAAGAGGCTCAGATCCATCGCTTCCACCAGTGAAACGAACAAAAGGTGCATAGAGTCCTCCGGTGGGGTTGACTTCTTAGCTTCCCTTGTCAAGAACAACAACACTAGTACTACTTCACTAGAAGCATGTGATCAGGATGAGCTTGAATTCACAAAACCAAGTGATGAAGCCCTAAGCATACTCTTCTCTCTCCAACTATCCGAATCCGCCCTCAAATCCCTCAACGCGAAAAACGGCGAATTCATCGAGTCGTTAATCAATGTATTGCAAGTCGGATGCTACGAGTCTCGAGCATATGCCGTGTTACTATTGAACTCGATTCTAGAAGTGGAGGAACCTGCGCAACTCGTAGCCTTGAAGCCCGAATTCTTCGTTGGGTTAGTCCAAATCTTGCACGATCAAATCTCTCCCAAGGCCTCCAAGGCGGCACTGCAGCTGCTAATCAACGTGGGGCCGTGGGGGCGAAACAAGCTGAAAGCAGCGGAAGCGGGCGCGGTGAAAGTACTGGTCGATCTTCTGCTTGATTCTTCCGAGAAGAGGGCTTGCGAGATGATCTTAACGGCGTTGGATCAGCTGTGCCAGTGCGCGGATGGGAGGGCCGAGCTGTTGAAGCACGGGGCCGGGTTAGCGGTCGTGTCGAAAAAGATACTCAGGGTTTCGAAGGTGGGGAGCGAACGGGCCGTGAGGATATTGCTTTCGATATCGAAGTATTCGGCGAGTCCTTCGGTTGTTCAGGAAATGCTGCAGCTGGGTGTGGTGTCGAAGCTGTGTTTGGTGCTTCAAGTGGACATTGGAAGCAAGGCCAAAGAGAAAGCAAGTGAGATACTGAAGTTGCATGCTAGGGCTTGGAAGAATTGTTCTTGTATTCCAATGGGTCTGCTTTCTTCCTATCCATCGTGATATTGAGATAGACAAAGATTTTCTCTCCTTTTTTCTTTTTTTTTTTCTGGGTAAGACAGACACATACAGATATTTATTTGGGTACATATAAAATGTTTGAGCAATACCCATAATTAGAAAGTAGGAGTGATTAATGATATATGGACAAAGATTAGATTCTATCTCTAATTTCCCTCTCTCTCTCTCTCTGTCTCTCTCTGACACATATTCTCTCTCTCTCTCTCTCTCTCTTTCTCTCTCTCTCTCTCTCTCTCTGTGACACACATACACACACAAACAAACAGTACGTACGAGCAGATCTCCATTTCCGGCAACAAGTATGTGCTTGAGCAAAAATGGGAGGGAATGATCGTTGGTTGGTTTTGGATGATGTATCAGAAATGGCCCAGCCATTTTATGGCTTCTGAAAATGGCCACCCATTGGGGTATGATTTTTTTGCCAATTTTGCCATTTTCGACGAATTGCTTGAGCCATTTGTGTGCAATTGGACTTGCTCTGATAAAGTAAAGCTCCACAAACAAGTGTTTCTATGCAGCATGCACGGTTCAGCACTTAGCGAGCTAGACATAAAATACTCCTATAAAATGACACATAAATGACCTAGTAAGTGCAGGCATAAAATACTCATATAAAATGACATATAAATAACCTACACCAGGTCTTGGAGTACTTTAACGGCCTGTTTGGATGGCGGAGAAGAAGGCGGATTTGTGAGGCGGTCGGATTTGTAGTCCCGGTCCCACTCAAATCCAGTGTTTGGTTGAGTTTTGAGGGAGCCAGAGTTAAACACTGTAGCGGCTTCAAATCCACTTGGAGGTAGATTTGTGAAGCGCTGGTCTGACCCCATCGGTGACAAATCCGGGGGTTTTCAGCCGGTTTGACCCTTCCAAATCCCCCCTTGAACTAGAAGAGAAAGAAAAAAAAATTAAGAAATTCGGTTACAGAGAGAGAGAGAAAAGAAAGACAGAAAAGACTACCGCTCATCACCGGAGCCTCCCTTGTCGTCGGAGCTGCTCTCTCTCCTCCCGCCTTCCCTCTTCCTCTGCTCCTTCGGCAGAGGAAGAGGTTGCAGCCGCAGGTGGGGAAGAAGTAAAGTGGGGAGGGGATTTTGGGATTTCGGTGGTAAAGAAGGCAATAACATATACATATGTATATATATGTATTATGTATGTATGTATGAATTATGTTTTTTTAAAATTACCACTCACATATTTTCAACCACTCTAAATAAATACATAAGGATTTTATTTTATAAAATTTGGTTTTAAATTTTTTTATAAAAAAAATCGTAATAAATATTAAGGTTTCAACATTGTAAAGATAAAATGAATTTTTATCCAAAAAATAATGATAAATATGTATATATTCTAATTATAATGAAATTAATCCTTATTATCTATTAAATTAATAAACGGGGGGCAACTAAGTCATTTGATATCTTATCCTATCATATCCACCCTCCAAATCCCCCTTCTCAAAAAAGCATCCAAGCACCTCATTACAAATCCACTCTTCTTAACATATTACTCCTTATTACATATCCACCCTCATTACATATCCACCTAAATCAAATCCTTTATCCAAACGGGCCGTAAAAGCGGAAGGATCCATACAGAAATAATTAAGGCGGAGTTGCCCAAAATAGCTCAAGGCTACTTTTTAGGGCAAACAAATCGGAGGCGGGGGAGCTGCGCGCTGTCCCTTTAAGGGGCAGCAGCTTGCTGTCCCGAACGATCGGGGCTTGCTCCGATCTCGCTTCGATGATTGATAATGTTCACTTCGTAGAGCTCATTGAGTATACTAAGTGTACCAAATATTAGTTTGATCGGATATCATTAAGTGTTTGATCAGAACACATATAACTTGCCAATAATGGGTTCCAGTGGATTTGATCCAGTGTTTCAAATCCATTCTTTTCAAGATAAAAATGTTCCGATAAGACACTTAATGATATTCGATCAAGCTAATTTTCAGTACACTTGTTCTACTCGATAAGCTTTACGAAGTGAATATTTTCAATCATCGAAGTGAGACCAGAGCGAGCCCCACTCGACCGAGACAGCAGACAGCTGCCCCTTAAAGGGACAACAGCTCCCCGCATCCAAACAAACCCACTATGTTTATCTAAAAAGAGTATTTTAGTCCTTTTAACACTTTTAATACCTTTAGAGCAAGTTTACCAGTGAAGGTAAAAAAGCTTTTTATCTATTTTAGCTTGTCAAAATAAGAAAATTGCTTTGCACCAAAGTAGCTAAACACAAAGGTAAAATAGATCCAGGTGGTTTGGCTCTCTATTAATACATTGGAACTACTCATGGGTTATCCCATTAAACAATAATTATTTCTCTCTCTCCCTCTCTCCAATAGAGTTCTAGTATCGGATGAATAGTAAATTTTTATAGTATTTTATAAGATTAGAGATGGTAATAGAGAGGATTGGTGTAGGATTGAGAGAGATTTGAGTAGGTAAAATGAAAAAAGCGGACTGTTGAGTTGCTAAAATACACAATTATTGGTGTATAGCAATGAAATCACAAACAGATAAAGCAACTAAACTATAAGACAAGTAAGCCTCTCTAGACCATACAAGCGCATGTCAAGCCCACGCGAAGGGTTTGGTTAAGATATGCCAGATTCCACCAAGTATACAAATGGAACCTAACCATATATGTCCTCCTATTATATCTTCCAAATCGTCTACACTAACAATCCATCCTTCTCCCCCAAAGGGAGATTTTAGTAAATAACCAAATAGAATACTTGGTCTAAGGGTCAAGTTGGTAATTTTTCTTACATCTCCCTCTTCGGGAGCCCAAGTATCATATAGGCCCCCAAAATAAAGAGCCTTGAATACTAGAAGAAAAGCACCTATACCTAACAGGATTAACTGAATACCTAAAATTGTGGTCATTTTATTTCTATCTTTCCATGCATAACCGAAGAAAGGAAAAGATTCTTCAAGAGTCTCAGGTCCCAGAAGTGCATGATAAATACCGCTAAAGCCAAATGCTGCAGAAGAAATTAAGTACTCCAGATACAAAGTATGGAAAGGTGTCTATAACTTCTCCACCAGGACCTACCCCCCACCCGAGAATAGCTAGGTGTGGAAGTAAAATTAACCCTTGTTCATACATAGGCTTCTCGAGTAGAAAATGAGCCACTTCAAATAGGTTCATCGCTCCAGCCCATAATACAATTAATCCGGCATGGGCTACATGAGCCCCTTGTAGTTTACCGGATAAATTGATAAGTCGAGCATTTCCGGCCCACCAAGCGAAACCTGTGGTTTCTTGGTCACGGCCAGCTAAAGCTAAAGTTCCATTAAAGAGCGTTTCCACGGGGAAGAACCTCCTCAGGGAAAATAAGGTTTTCATGAGGCTGATCTTGAGCCGCCATCCAAGCACGAATACCCTCGTTTAAGAGAATGTTTTTGGTGTAGAAAGTCTCAAATTCAGGATCTTCCGCTGTGCGAATTTCCTGAGAAACGAAGTCATAGGCACGTAGGTTTAGGGCTAGACCGACTACTCCAAGAGCACTCATCCATAAACTGGTTACTGGTACAAATAACATAAAGAAATGTAACTAACGTTTATTAGAAAAAGCAACCCCAAAGATTTGGGACCAAAAGCGGTTGGCGGTGACCATTGAATAAGTTTCTTCGGCTTGAGTTGGGTTAAAAGCACGGAATGTATTTGCACCATCACCATCTTCAAATAAAGTATTTCCACGGTAGCACCATGAATAGCGCATAGCAAAGCCGCACCTAATACACCGGCAACTCACATCTTAGAGCATGTACACCTGACTAGGTAAACATGCATTTTAGGTATTTTGGCTATGAATATGTGTAAAAGTGACTTGCACAAATCTCTATAAACGGTTCTGGAAAATCCCTCAAACTACTGTACCTCGCTTGTTTTACCGAAGCACTATTCACCAGCAATAGATTGAAGTATTAATCTCTTTCTCTCTCTCTCTCTCTCTTTCTCTCTGTGTGTGCAAATGAGAGTCTTGGGCAACGAGCTACTGTTGATCTAGTTTCAAAGCAATCGACAACGATGTGGGTTTCAACCTTCTCACCGACGACATCAGCTCGTGGAGGAGGCGGAGTGGCACCCTGATCATACTGGCAATCATCTTCATTGGTTATCTCTCTTTTGTTTGCAGGTCTGATACATATATATATATATATATATATATATATATATATATATATATATATATATATATTTGGAGTTAGGAGAGAGGAGGAGGACGCCCAGGGCAGAAATGGAGGAGGAGACGGAGTCAACGGTGGACCAGACGTGGAGAAGGTGAGGCGGACCAGACGTCTTCTTCTTCTTTTCCGATTTGAAAAACCAAAAAGACAAGAATTGATTGCAAAATGTGCACTGTTCAACTTTCTGTTGGAGGGCAGTATTTTTAGTTGTTCTGTTGTTTTTTTTCTTCTTTCTTTTGGTTTGATCAAGTAAGTGTGTAATCTTACTATGGTCGAACCGCTCGATGTATCCCTTCAAGTTGTTATTGTTAGAACTATGGCTCATATGTTATTGGGGGGTGCGGGGGCATTGTATGGTAGGGTTCGTACAGGGGTATTTTTGGGATGCAGACCAAATACCAGATTAGGGTTAGAATAGAGTCAATATAAATACTCTATATTGTAAACCCTAATTCATACTATGATAATAAAGAACAGCAGCCGCTCTCGCTCCCGTGGACGTACCCGATTTTGGGGAACCACGTATATCTCTGTGTTGATTCTTTATTGTTTATACTCGTAAATCGTGTGAGTGTGTGTGTCGATCCTAACAAGTGGTATCAAAGCCAGGTTATTTTAGATCACATAGAAGAACGATGTCATCGAGTTCGTCTGTTTCGAAGTTCGATGTGATGAAGTTCGATGGAACTTCGAATTTCGGATTGTGGCAACAGCGGGTAAAGGATCTGTTGGTGCAGCAGGGCTTGTACAAGGGATTGAAGGCGAAGCCAGAAGCCATGTCTAACGACGATTGGGAAGAACTCCAGATGAAGGCGGTGAGTACGATTCGTCTGTGTCTTGCAGACGAAGTTATGTATCACGTGTTGGGTGATGAATCGCCGGCTGGGGTTTGGACTAAACTGGAGGGCAGGTATATGTCAAAATCGTTGACGAACAAACTGTTTCTAAAGCAGAAATTGTTTGGGTTGAAGATGGCCGAGGGTGCTGATCTGATTCAGCATATCAACACGTTCAATCAGGTTGTGAGCGACCTGCAACGGATTGACGTAAAGTTTGAGGAGGAAGACCAAGCGCTGATGTTACTGTGTTCACTACCGATTTCTCTCGAAACCCTAGTTACAACCTTACTTTGGGGGAAAGAAACCCTAGAACTGGAGGAAGTCACTGCAGCCCTTCTGGCGTATAATCAACGCAAGCAACAAACAGAATCGCTGCAGGGTGAAGGTCTGGTGGTTAAGGGGTACGGGGATCGTGGCAGGAAGAATGAGAGGGGTAAATCAGTTTCGGGGCGTGGGAGGTCTCAGTCAAAGAACAGGTCCGAAGGCACGTTTGAGTTCAAGTGTTATAGGTGTCATGAACCGGGGCACATGAAGAAAGACTGTCCGCAGAAAAGTAAGGGAACTGACTGGAAGAAGAAGGGAAATGCAGGGGAAAGGAAAGATGGATCAACTTCTGCAAACGTTGTGGAGCAGGAGTCAGATGATGGTGATATGCTTTCGGTCTCAGCAAGTTTAGATCACATGGCAGATTCGTGGATTATGGATTCAGCATGTTCTTTTCACATATCTCCTATCAAGGAATGGTTCAACACATACAGGTCAGTGGATTGTGGTAATGTTCTTATGGGTAACGATGCATCGTGTAAAGTCATAGGAATAGGCACAATTAAAATCAGAATGTATGATGGTATTGTGAGGACTTTGGGGGATGTTAGACATGTTCCAGAATTGAGAAAGAATTTAATTTCGTTGGGAACCTTAGACTCCAATGGTTGTGGGTATAAAACAGAGAGTGGAGTCATGAAGGTAACGAAGGGTGCTATAGTGATGATGAAGGCTTGTAAAGTTACTGGTAATATTTACAAGTTGGTAGGGAGTACAGTTGTAGGTGGAGCTGCTGCCACTACAACAGACGATACTGATGATACTATGCTTTGGCATATGCGGTTGGGACATATGGGAGAGCGTGGGATGTTAGAGCTACGTAAGAGGAATCTGCTGAAAGGGGTTAAATCGTGTAAATTGGATTTCTGCAAGTTTTGTGTTCTGGGAAAACAGTGTAAGGTGCAGTTTAGGAATGCAACTCACAGAACGAAGGGAATTCTTGACTACGTTCATTCAGATGTTTGGGGGCCAGTGAGGGTAGCTTCGAAAGTAGGATCTCTGTATTTCTTGACTTTTATTGATGATTTTTGATAGGTGCGTAAATATGCCTATTTACGCTCCCTAACTTAGACTTGTTATGTCTGTTTAGCGCGCTATTTGGGTTTTGATACCTATTAATTGTGTTCAGGACTCTCGGAGCCGATGGATAATATTTGATGCTAATGCACAAAGTTGGAGTTTATTTGGTATCAAAGCAAAACCGGTGCCGAAAAAGCTAATCAAGATATGGGACCGAGTGTATGCGAGATAAACTGAAGAGAGAAGCATTGGATAAAATTCCTAATCTACATTATGGAATTGGAGTATGAAACTGAATTGGGTTTGCACGTGAAATCTCGGCAGTCGAACGTGAGTCAATGGGCCCACTAATTACAGCTTTGGAAAGGAATAATTTGGACGGCCAATATACAAATCGAAGGCTACCATTATAAAAGGAATCAAGGGTTTTGTTTTGAATGGATCTTTTTTTTCTCACGCAAAAACAGGGACTAGGAGCGGCAGCCGACATCGGGATCAACTTCTTCCCACAGAGTGAAATGACGAACGGGGGTCGGCAGCTTTTGGAGAAAAAGTTACGGACAGAAGAATACGGGACAGGCTGCGGCACATATTGGTTTTACAGTAATGTTTTCTTTTTCTTCCAAGTTTTGATGCTTTGTTCAATTTCTCGCACACTAGTTACTCGTTTCAGTTTCTGTTTTTTTTAATAAAGTTGTTCTTTGGTATTTGTTTGATTCGTATCTTTTATTTATTTCATATTTAGAAGCATGTTTCAAGTTAAGGTTTCTTTTATTTTATGCGCAATGATTAGTGAGTAGTCGTATAGGTAGGGTCGTGAGGTGATTAGCACACCGTGGTCAGTCTGGGCACTGCTCTTATTTTTAAAATAAAATAAATAATTTTAGATTGGAAAAATACTTCCCGCGGACGAATCCAGGCATTGTCGGAGCCCATGTGAACGGGAGAATGGGGGTCCAAAACTCATTCTCCGCTGCGCATGAGTAAACGGCGACCATTAGGATTCGCATCTTTCGGGGTATCTTTTCCTCACTAAAATCGAACGTTTTAAGAATACTGAATGGAGCAGGTTAATCCGGACTTGTTGCGAATGCTATGAATCCTACGACCGTACCTTCCTTTTAATTTTCTGAAAAGTACAATCAATTTCTAGATTTTAGTTAATCTCTCAATCAAAACGACAAGGGGTGGCTACCTAAGAGCCCATTTAAATTATAACAACCCGAGTTTTTAGTCAGCACACATCACCGTCTTTGTGGATTCGACTCCGGTCTTACCGGATATTGTGCTACGTCGGTCTCCGCCCTACGCTTGGGGCAACCCATTAATTTAGGATTAGGAAATCGTCAAGCAATTTTTCAAGGAAAGTTTGGGTGTACTTCATGAAGCACAAGTCTGAAGTCTTTGCTAAGTTCAGAGTGTGGAAAGCTGAAGTGGAAAACTAGATAGGGAAAAAGATTAAGTGCCTCAGGACAGATAATGGGAAAGAATTCAAGAATGGGCATTTTCTGAAGTTTTGTGAGGAACATGGGATTCAGCGACACTTTATAGTTCGAAAGACACCACAGCAGAATGGGGTGGCAGAAAGAATGAACAGAACCATTGCAGAAAGGGCACGGTGTTTGAGATTGAATGCGGGAATTCCGAAGGTTTTTTGGGCAGAAGCAGTGAGTATGGCATGCTTTGTTATAAACAGGTCACCGAGTGCTGCTTTGGATGGGAAGGTAGCTGAGGAGATGTGGACAGAGAAAGAGGTTGACTACTCAGGGTTGAGAATTTTTGGGTATCCGGCCTATGTTCATGTTCCCAGTGATGAAAGGTCAAAGCTTGATGCGAAGTCTAGACAGTGTATCTTTCTTGGTTATGAGAAAGGGGTCAAAGGGTACAAGCTTTGGGATTCAGAGACAAAGAAAGTGGTGATCAGTAGGGATGTGGTATTTGATGAGGACTCTATGATCAAGGCACATCAGAGGGTTCAAAATTCTGAGTCAGAGGAAGTGAACAGCAAACAACATGGCGTACAGATTGTGCTGGAGAGTTTTGATATAGGTGATACTCAGCCAGATGAACAGCTTGATCAACAGCAGCAGCAGGAGCAGCAGCAAAACTTGGCCGCTAGGAGAACCAAGCGCACTATCAAGCCACCAGTGAGTTATGGGTTTGATGACTTGGTTTCTTATGCATTGACTACTACTAGTGGGGATCCATCTACTTTTCAGGATGCTATTACGAGTTCTGAAAGGGACCAATGGATGGAAGCCATGGTAGAGGAAATGGAGTCTTTGCATAAGAATAAGACTTGGGAGTTGAAAGAACTGCCCAAGGAAAAGAAGCCAGTAGGTTGTAAGTGGGTATACAAGCGGAAATAGGCAGCAACAGAAAAGGAGAGGGAAAAGTTCAAGGCTCGGTTAGTGGCAAAGGGGTATTCACAGAGGAAGGAGATTGATTTTGATGAGGTCTTTTCTCCAGTGGTGAGACATACGTCAATTAGGATTATCTTGGCATTGGTGGCTAGCTATGATCTAGAGTTAGAGCAAATGGATGTGAAAACGACATTCCTCCATGGTGATTTGGAGGAAGTCATATACATTGAACAGCCTGAGGGGTTCAAGCAGCCAGAGACTGAGCATCTTGTTTGTAAGTTGAAGAAGTCCCTTTATGGGCTGAAACAGTCTCCAAGACAATGGTACAAGAGGTTTGACTCTTTCATGATACGGATTGGGTACACACGCTGTGAGTATGATTGTTGCATTTATGTTAAGAGTCTTGATGATGGTTCCTATATTTTCTTGCTTCTTTATGTGGATGATATGCTGATTGCTGCGAAGAGTATGGTTGAGGTAAACAGGTTGAAGTCTTTATTGGGTAAAGAGTTTGACATGAAGGATTTAGGAGCGGCTAGGAAAATACTTGGGATGGAGATTCGCAGAGATAGGTCAGCTGGTAAGTTGTGGTTATCTCAAAAGAATTATGTGGTGAAAGTGTTGGAGAGGTTTAGTATGAATAATGCCAAACCGGTCAGCACTCCATTGGCAAGTCATTTCAGATTATCTTCAGCTCAGTGTCCGGTGTCAGATGAAGAAATTGAGGATATGTCAAGGGTGCCTTATGCAAGTGCAGTGGGTTGCTTAATGTATGCAATGGTTTGTACGAGGCCTGATTTGGCACATGCAGTTAGCACAGTCAGTAAGTACATGGCCAAACCAGGCAGAGAGCATTGGAAGGCAGTCAAGTAGATGTTCAGATACTTGAAAGGTACTTCAGATCGTAGGATTATGTTTGGTAGGCAACGGGGTCAGATTTCAGTTGTTGGGTATGTGGATGCGGATTATGCTGGGGGTTTGGATGACAGAAGGTCTACAACTGGTTATGTGTTTGCACTTGTGGGTGGGCCTATTTGTTGGAGATCCATGGTACAACCTTTGGTGGCTTTATCCACTACTGAGTCTGAGTATATGGCGGTGATTGAGGCAGCTAAGGAAGCATTGTGGTTGAAAGGGTTTGTTAAAGAGCTTGGCATAGATCAAGGTGGAGTTCAGTTGCATTGTGACAGTCAGAGTGCCATTTATTTGGCAAAGCATCAAGTGTATCATGCTCGAACCAAGCATATCGACGTGAGGTTTCACAAGGTGAGAAAGTTGATTGATGCAGGAGATTTGATACTGGAAAAGGTGCACACTTCTGAGCATGCAGCTGATATGTTGACAAAGACGGTTACTGCAGACAAGTTCAAGCATTGCTTGGACTTGGTTAATGTCTCCCGGTGCTAGGAAAATGGAGGCATCCCTCCAACTTATTAGATAGTGATGGTTATCTTCTGAAGGGGCGAGAGTGAATTCGCCAAGGTGGAGATTGTTAGAACTATGGCTCATATGTTATTGGGGGGTGCGGGGGGCGATGTATGGTAGGGTTCGTACAGGGGTATTTTTGGGATACAGGCCAAATACCAGATTAGGGTTAGAATAGAGTCAATATAAATACTCTATGTTGTAAACCCTAATTCATACTGTGATAATAAAGAACAGCAGCCGCTCTCGCTCCCGTGGACGTACCCGATTTTGGAGAACCACGTATATCTCTGTGTTGATTATTTATTGTTTATACTCGTAAATCGTGTGAGTTTGTGTGTCGATCCTAACAGTTATAAAAGTTTCGTTTGCCGAACAAAATAAAAAAAAAGTGCACTGTTCACTAGCAACTTTGGCACAAATTTTCTTAGTGTTGGTGTACATGCTTTTAATATCATAGTATTTTTAGCACTCTTGCTTTTAGCATTTTTAACACTTTTGAGAAACTACCCCTAATTCTTAAAACGAGGTGTCAAAAATTTTCAAATATAGTCACAAGGGGTTAGCCTTGTTGTCTTGGACCGAAACTCAGAGGTTAATTTGTTTCCACCTAAAGTTAGGTTCAATTTTTCTAACCAGCAACTCTTATGGCTATCACAATTCCATGTGCATGCGTAAGCGTGTGAACAGACTGTAGAATGAGTCATATAGATTAGTTCAAAATTCGTGTAAGTTGGTCCAAGACATCTTATATAACCACCAAAACAAATTCAATGATTATGTTCTGTTTTGAAGGCATTAGGAGATGATTGTGCACTAGTTGGAATTTGATCTAATCTACAAGCACAACTCACCACCAATGATTGCTCCCCCAAATGGGAAGAAAACAACAAAAAGCTGCTCATAATCATGTTGTACTTGGTCAACCATCATTCGTCAATGTACCATGTGGATCTCATGCTATAATTTGGTATTTACATACTCTCTTCGTCCCATTTTTATTGTTCATTTTCGTTTTTTGTGTCATTCTTTCAACGCTTATATCTCCCAATTTACAATGTTTTTCATAATTTTGAAAACTTTGTATTATAGATCTAATCGAGAACTATCAAATAAGATTCATATTGCATATTTTTGGAGATTCATATAGGAAGATATAAGCGTTGAAAGAACGACACGAAAAACGAAAATAGACTATAAAAATGGGACGGAAGGAGTATTAAAGGTCTTAAACAATCAATATATAGATTGGACTTTAACCCACCAGTAATCCTGTTAATCTAATATTATATGAAGAGTGCTAGGAACAAAGAAAATAGACAAAGAATTGATCCTTAAAGTGTACATGAACGCTTAGATTCAGTGTGCAGTGCATCTGAGCCGTTCATGTACACTTTAAGGGTCAATTCTTTACCCATTTTCTTTGTACTTAATATTTCTCATACTATATTAGTGTGATGGAGTCTCGAATATTATAATAATAACTTTGAAGAAAACTGTTCAAGATTTTGTGATGGAAATAAGGGAAGTAGACCCACAAAAAAGAAAAGCACACTGGGGACTAGTATTGGTCTAAGATGCATGCATTTTACAAAAAAGGCAAAGTTGTTGGATTTATTCAAACGACGTCTTATTGACCCGAGTACATAAAGTTTTAGAAAAAATATACATGCACAGAAATAAGGGTTAATGCCAAAATTATTTTTATTAATGTCAGATTTTTTAGTGCCTAAAAGACTTATACCATGGACATGGTATAAGGCTCTTAATTATGCACTAAAATTTTAACATTGACAAAAATAATTTTGGTATTATCAGTTTTCCTTGAAGAATTAAGATTTCAAAACTTATCTGTTCTCTCAAGTCCCTCCACCCCCAGGCTCTTGGGATACCGATTGATGATTTGTAAGAGTAATTTTTTATTTTGAACGGCAAAAGAAAGTTTTATTAATCTTTGAAGATTAATTATGTTGCACAATTAACTAACCTATCATCATGCCATACATATCAAGATCATTTGTGCCGTTCATGCCTTAATATTCAAGCAGAAGTAAAAGCCTACGAAAATACTAGAAAGTAATGTCTTCATCTGCCGTCGAAAAATAGAAAGTAAACATATACCAGCGGCTGAGGGTTGACTTGTAATTTTCATTTTAAACCTTTTGACGTCCCATACTATTTTTTTTTATTGGCCATAACATTCGATATACAAGCATATATCGATTGTATTGAACTTTTCATATGGTCAAAATGATCACAACTACTCGTGGCAAGTAGAAGCTCCTTCAATAAAAGTTCTCTTTTTCGGTAAGTTTCCTTTAATAAAAGTTGAGTACGTACTTGAGGAAGAGTACCCCTACGGCCCTACTCATATTTGACGAGGCCCTTCATTCTCTCTGTGAGCTTGTGCGCAACTCGACAAATTTTGAAATTTCGAAGTTAACCAATTGTCAGACAAAATCTCTAGAGGCTCTAAGATTTGAAGTGTCTAGTTTCCGTGAGATCTAATCATATAATCTTGTAAAGAACAAACACTTATTACTTTCTCATGACGTACTACTTGATCACCAAGCCCCTCAAGCATCAGCCAACACTCATAAATTGTCATAAGTGTGTTACGAAAGTTCAAAATTGCCAAACAGATTGCTATGACTGTTTTTGCTTGAAATATTAGTGGTTGTCACTCCAGTGGCTGTTGGTGGTGTCGGCGTCAACCTTCCAGGGAATACATATATGCATGTGCTACTACTACTTCTACTATTCTTTATGCATAATAATGAATATGAAGGGAAGCAACTGTGTATGGACCCAAGGGGGACCACGGCTAGCTCGCCCTTATTTCTTTATTAACCAATCTATCTTGTACGAGAAAATCTTTTTTACTGAGTTTTCTGTGAAAAAATGTTTACGAAGTACCATCGCGCGCGTCCAAAATTTATTGGTGAACTCTTCTCTGAAAAAATTTGTTTAAAATTCGGACAGTTGATCGCCGAAACGGATGATTGTGATTTGGTGCCTCCTTGATTTGCTTATCCAGGACTTCTCCGCGAATAAACTTCTCTCGTATATATGTAGTGTATATCAGTACATAGTAATAATTTAAAGTAAACAGCCATCAGCATCAAGTGGCCGGTCCCTGTGCCTCCTGGCATAAGCACTTACGCAAGTCATTGGCCGACATTTGGAGGTGGACGGACAACTAGGTCTATTTTATTTGTGCTCGATCGGGGCGGATAGAAGAGGGTGCCGGCACGTCCACAATTCTAAATATTCTCATGAGTCATACCATTTTAAAGATTGATTTAGACAAGTTTTATGAGGTTGGCCCAGCCCACTAAATCCCCTGTGGAATCAAATTATTAAAATTCCTATATGTATGTTGCAAAACTTTCCTAAAATTTCAAGTTATTAAACACAAAAATAAAATCAACTGGGATTAGTTGAGTTGGTCAGGACTCTTACATCTTAATACTCCCTCCATCCATGTTTGTTAGTCCCTTTTGGGAGTATGTCATTTTCAATTGTTTATATCTTTTAGTACTTTAAAAGAAATATACAATATGAATCTTGTTTGATAGATCGTAACTAGTTTTATTGTTCTATATTTTCAAATTTATAAAAAATATTATAAATTAGAAGATAAAATAATTTTAAAATGGCACAAATTTCTGTAATGGACCAACAAAGGTGGACGGAGGTAGTAGGATATTAGGAGTTCGAGTCTTCCCACATGTAAATGAGTGTTCTTCCGTTGGATTATTTTCCTCCCTAATGGGGGCTCTTAGTTGGGGTGGGTTCATAGTGGTTGAGTAGTTGGGCTTAGTATAATGTCAACTCTCACACAATTAATATAATGTCTCGTAATTTGTACTTCACACACGATATCATGATCTCTTCAATTGATTGACAAAAAATAATGCAGAAATAGAACAAGAAGGTGACATTCTAAATTATACCCATCTTATTTTCAATCAGCGCTCTGACGAAGGATACAGGGAGGAGGATAATGAGCTAAAAATACATGTGGCCACAAAAAGTGCAAGAAAAGTATGCTCTCGGCTCTCCTATCCTTACTTGTCGCCACAAGCTTAGTCTATTGAGTCTATTCATGTCAACTCTGCGAATTAAATGGCCTTTCGGGTCTTGGCCTCTGCCCTAGCTGTTGCATTAGTAATTTGTAAATTGTTGACAAATTTTTCCTCGATCCAATTAAAAAGTAAACAGTCAACAGAATGTCATGTGCATACTTGTCCGCTGAGATAGATCTAGAGATTTTTCTAATTTCCTGAAAACAAATTGTATACGTGTGTTTTTTCAAAAAAACCTCAAAATGCATAGAAATAATTCAATTTTGTGAAGAATGAAGCTAAAGGAGAACAACTGGTGGCGGTCTCAATCTCAAGGACATGAACACTATGCCTCGTTGGAGCAATTTCAATGACAAGTCATTTCTCAAGCAAAAGTCATTATTTGGCATGAGATCTCGAAAAATAAGCTCCAATGATAAGCTATTTCTCAAGCCAAAACAGACTTTGCCATTTATCAAGCCAAATTTTGCAATGAAATAGTTTTGGTTTTAAAAAAAGGCTCAAACAACATGAGATGCTCTTAGATAGTCTAATCGACATATTTACAACTAATTCACTTCAACTATTTTCACAACCATCTGGTGAGAATTAGGACCCTCAATTTTCATATGAAAGAGATGAGAAAGTGCCGTTGAGATACAAGCCCGTTGGCACGATATTTTCGGCCACCACACATAATCAATCCTACCTCATTCATCATATCATCTCCCAATAAAAAAGCACATGTTAGAGAGAGAAAATCTAAAAGCTTGTTTATTTTGATATTTGAATTTTGAGTATCAAGTGAAAAAAAATAGAAAAAGAAATGAGAGTAGAGATTTAATTTTTTTTATAAAAAATCGTGAGCTGAAGGAGAATTCAAAATTCCAAATAACAAAATGAATGTCAAAGGGCCGGGAAGGCAACTTATCACCTTCATCTTACACTTTGCCCACGCGCACACCAATTCATGTCTTGACAATGTAAAGTTGGCATCTTTGAGTTGAGCCGTTCAATCCTTTGAGAAAGTCTCTCTCTCTCTCTCTCTCTCTCTCTCTCTCTCTCTCTCCAAAAACAACACATTATTCACCTGTTCTCTCTCGCCCTCTCCAAAAACAACACATTATTCCCGTGTTTTGACTTTCTCATTTTGAACCTCTCTCTCCCATCTTCTCCATATAAATAAGCCAATATTTCTCTATTCCAACCATCTTCAATCCAATTCATAACTCCCCCAACAACCTTCTTCTCCAATCAACACTTTATCTGTTCTCTTCTTCTCTGATTATATACCCATTTTCATCAACAAATTCATCTTGGTCTTCTTTATTTTCCGCCAATGGGTGAAATTGAAGTCCCTCCATTTTTCCTCTGCCCCATCTCTCTAGAGATGATGAAAGACCCCGTGACTATCCCCACCGGTATCACATACGACCGCGAAAGCATCGAAAAATGGTTATTCACCCACAAGAACAAGAATTGTCCCGTAACCAAACAAGTCCTCTCCAATCCAGATCTAACCCCGAACCACAATCTCCGCCGTGTGATCCAATCTTGGTGCACCCTCAACGCATCCCACGGCATCGAACGCGTCCCAACCCCGAAGCCACCCGTCAACAAGTCCCAAATTATCAAGCTACTCAAGGACGCGAAGTCGCCCCAAATGCAAATTAAATGCTTGAAGAGGCTCAGATCCATCGCTTCCACCAGTGAAACGAACAAACGGTGCATAGAGTCCTCCGGTGGGGTTGACTTCTTAGCTTCCCTTGTCAAGAACAACAACACTAGTACTACTTCACTAGAAGCATGTGATCACGATGGGCTTGAATTCACAAAACCTAGTGATGAAGCCCTAAGCATAATCTTCTCTCTCCAACTATCCGAATCCGCCCTCAAATCCTTCAACACGAAAAACGGCGAATTCATCGAGTCGTTAATCAATGTATTGCAAGTCGGATGCTACGAGTCTCGAGCATATGCCGTGTTACTATTGAACTCGATTCTAGAAGTGGAGGAACCTGCGCAACTCGTAGCCTTGAAGCCCGAATTCTTCGTCGGGTTGGTCCAAATCTTGCACGATCAAATCTCTCCCAAGGCCTCCAAGGCGGCACTGCAGCTGCTAATCAACGTGGGGCCGTGGGGGCGAAACAAGCTGAAAGCAGCGGAAGCGGGCACGGTGAAAGTACTGGTCGATCTTCTGCTTGATTCTTCGGAGAAGAGGGCATGCGAGATGATCTTAACGGCATTGGACCAGCTGTGCCAGTGCGCGGATGGGAGGGCGGAGCTGTTGAAGCACGGGGCCGGGTTAGCAGTCGTGTCGAAAAAGATACTCAGGGTTTCGAAGGTGGGGAGCGAACGGGCCGTGAGGATATTGCTTTCGATATCGAAGTATTCGGCGAGTCCTACGGTTGTTCAGGAAATGCTGCAGTTGGGTGTGGCGTCGAAGCTGTGTTTGGTGCTTCAAGTGGACAGTGGAAGCAAGGCCAAAGAGAAAGCAAGGGAGGTACTGAAGTTGCATGCTAGGGCTTGGAAGAATTGTTCTTGTATTCCAATGGGTCTGCTTTCTTCCTATCCATCATGATATTGAGATAGACAAAAAAATTCACTCCTTTTTCTTCTTTTTTGTTGGGTAAGTAGACAGACAGATATTTATTTGGGTACATATAAATTGTTTGAGCAATACCTATAATTAGAAAGTAGGACTGATTAATGATATATGGACAAAGATTAGATTCTATCTCTGATTTCTCTCTCTCTCTGACACACATACACACACAAACAAACAGTACGTACGCACAAATTTCCCAGATCTACTCCAGTTCCTGCAACAAGTATGTGCTCGAGCAAAAATGGGAGGCAATGATTGTTGGTTGGTGGATGAAAGCTAAGTTTGAAATCAAGATATACTCAGTGGAGGACTTTAAATGCTTTCTAGGTGGTATTCGTAAACTGAAGCTTTAAATGATTGGTGGTTGGTTTTGGATGATCAACAGAAATGGCCACCCATTGGGGTACGATTTTTTTTGCCAATTTTGCCATTTTCGACGAATGGCTTGTGTGCAATTGGACTTGCTCTAATAAAGTAAAGCTCCACAAACAAGTGTTTCTATGCAGCATGCACGGTTCAGCACTTAGCTAGCTAGACATAAAATACTCCTATAAAATGACACATAAATAACCTACAACAGGTCATGGAGTACTTTAATTATAAGCGGAAGGATCCATACAGAAATAATCAAGGGGGAGTTCCCCAAAATAGCTCAAGGCTGTTTTTTAGGGCAAAAACATCCACTTTAGTCCTTTTAATACCTTTAATATCATAGTATTTTTAGCACTTTTTTTCGAAGCAAAACAGATTTATTAATCTTAATAAATGATTACAAAGATTAAAAGGATTAAGGGCACACCGGCATAAAGCAATCCAAGATCTACAATTACTCCCTTGAATTACTATCCGAATATTCTACTATGGTTTTTTTTCTTTCCTCTGGGTTATTAAAAGATAGTGCATTGTCAAATACAATTACTCCCTTGAATTATTATAAGCATTGGAAAAAGTCAGGTTGAATGTGTTCCACATTTAGCCCCACCCTAGCTCTTGACTCTGGAGTGCGATGGAGGTGCATTAAAAATAGCTTTAGTTTGAATATCGCTGCCTGAATCATCATTTTTTTTTATGTAAATGATAAAGACCTTCATATCGGATATCTTAAAAGTCCCTTTACTAAATTGATAAAAATTGTTTTCTACGAACACGTACAAGAAATATAGTATATAGCTTAATATAACAATGCAAGCTATCGCGCAACGACCAACCAATTAAAAAATAAATTGCAGCACCTGACACGGCCAAATATTGATTTTGAGACTTAGAAAAACTTGTTTTTAGAATCAATTTCCTTTGAAGAAGATTACATGGTAGCTTGGACCATTGCCAGGTACACCAAAATAGGTAATTATAACCATATATAATAACCACAATAGTAATCATGAAAATAATTTTTGCCGTTCAAAAATAATACTAATATTGGAGTATATATGTTAGCTTGGACCATTGCCATCGTACACCAAAATAGGTAATTATAATAATATATAATAGCCACAATAGTTGCCGTTCAAAAAAAAAAATAGCAATAATGATATATAACAACTAATGCCAATAATAATAGTAATATATTAATATAGCCGCATAGAATCAACCTCCCTTTGCAGGGTTGGATATATAAGCTCATAGCATTATTTATATCAAATCACTAATACTCCCTCCATCCCTAAATAAATGTCCATGTTATTATTTCAGACATTTAAAAAAATCATTTATATCTTCTAAAATATATTATTTTTTATGCAAAAATGATCTTATTTGATAGATCTTAATTGATTTTATTATACAACATTTTGAAAATTATGAAAAACGGTATAAATTAAAACATAAAACTAATTTAAAAAAATTTGGAAAAAGTGAAACTGGACATTTATTTAGGGACGGAGGAAGTAACTACTAATAATGAGTGGAGTACTATTAAAACCTCATCCCACACTCCACAGCATTGTTGGTTCATGTTATAGGTGGCCCTGTTCCAGAACTCAAAATAAGTATTTATTTTTTAAGAAGGTAATTTCAAGCTAAAAAATAATGTATTTACGCAAATAATGTTTTTAGCAATATGAATCTTATTTGATAGATTTTATCGATATCTTTTATACGGTGCAAAAAAATTGAAAAATTATTTAGAGTATGTAGAGTCCACATGTGGGTCCACACATAATATTATATGTATAGTCTACATGTACGTGAAAAATTGTGTTTGAATTATTATGTAAGTATCATTTTTGTTTTTTATGAAGGTAAACTGCCTTTAATGTTATCTAAAAGTGTTATTGATTTTCTTGCTTTGACCACCGTATTCCCCGTGAGAATTGCTGACTGGTAAGAGAACGAAGACCAATCCCATTCTCTCACCACGAATTTTCCACACAGTCTCTCTCTCTCTCTCTCCTGGCTAGTGGAGTATGTTATTAATAAATAAAGAGAGCTGCTACACACACAGCAGATCTGTGCACAGATTTTGTTATGGGGCCCACCACGGGTCTCACACAAATCATCCGAGCCGTGCATTAAATGTAAAACATTTTTTCAAGGGTCTCCGTAAAAAATAAGCTCAATCCGATATCTATAGGTGCTTCATCCAACCATCTAACTTTTCATTCAGATTTTCGAATAATGAAAAGTTATATGATTGGATCGAATACCTATAGGTATCGGATTGAGTTTATTTTTTACGTGGGCCCTTGAAAAAATGTTTTACATTTAATAAACGGTTCGAATGATTTGTGTGGGACCCATGGTGGGCCCCACAACAAAATCTGTGCACAATCTGTGCACCGATTGCTGTGTGTGTAGACTTTCTGATAAATAAAAGCCGCATTCTCTTACCAGTGCCAACCAACAGCTGCTCCTCCTTCCACACCGAATCATTAACTTCCATTTTTATCCATCTTTTTTTGCTCACACCAAGTACTGATCTAGCTACTACTTCATTCGTACCCACAAAGACATGAAATATATTATAGTCTAAAACTCGATATTCCACTTTTTTTCAACTTCTTAAATACCTTCCAATTTGCAGTAAGAAAAACATTCATGTCAATGGAAGATATTGAAATTCCTCAGTACTTCATCTGTCCTATTTCTCTCCAGATCATGAAAGACCCGGTGACCGCGATAACCGGCATAACCTACGACCGGGAGAGCATCGAGCACTGGGTATTCCAAGCCAACAACACCACTTGTCCGGTCACCAAACAGCCCCTGACCCCGACGTACTCCGACCTCACCCCGAACCACACCCTCCGCCGCCTGATCCAATCATGGTGCACCCAAAACGCCGTCGACCGCATCCCCACCCCGAAGCCGCCTCTTGACAAGCCCCGCGTCGTCGGCCTCCTTAACGACCTCCGGTGTCCGAAGCTGCAGATGAAGACACTGAGAAAGCTGGAGTTTTTCGCGGTGGAGCACGAGAGGAACTGGAAATGTATGGTCGAGGCGGGCGTTGGCAGGGCCATGGCGTCGTATATCGTGAGCTGCTACGAGAGGAAAGAGACGGCGGGGATCGAAGAAGCGCTGAGCGTTTTCAATTTGGTTCGGAGCACGTCTTCGGAAGTGAGGGTGCTGGTTAGTGCGAACGATGATCGGATTATCGAGGCGTTGGTGTGGGTTTTAGGGTTGGATGTTGATAATTGCGTGACCTTCAAAAGCCATGCGGTTATGGTGCTGAAAACCATAATTGGAAAGGCGAGTTCAAGTGTTGTTGAGAGGCTCAAGCCCGGGTTCTTCGATAGGATTGTTGGTGTTTTAAAACAAGGTATGTACATGTTTTTTTTTTTGAAAAGTATTACAAAGATTAAACGGATCAAAGGCACATCGGCAAAAAGTGCCACACGAGAATCAAAACTCAAAAAAGGCAAGATACCAACCGAAAAACTCCACAACAAAAGGCCAAACATCCTAAACAAAACAACCACCAAACGCCCTGATAGACATGTTGGAAATTTATGATTCTAACTTTTGTCATTTTATTTCATTTTCTTATCTGATTGAAGGAAGATTTTGATATCAGGATATATTTATATGTCTAAACGGGGTTTGGCCTACCTTTTATAGTTGAATTATTTTTCATCACAAGATTTTCCTCTTTTCGGAACTTTGGGTAATTTGTATTAAACTTTTTAAAATTTTATTTAAACTTTTTGTCATTTTACTTTTTGGTTTCTTGTTGAGATCGATTAATGAATGGTTCTAAAGAAGTGGACACGAATACTAACGAAAGCGCAAAAAAGATGGAAATTTTATCAGAACTTAATCAAATGGAATACTAGTAAAGTTAGGCCAAATGGCCCTCTTAGGTTGCAACTGTTGCATTGAGATTAATCAATAAATCGACATGTTTTCCAATATTGAGCGTTACCATATGAAAAATGTTTCTTAGAATTCTTCCGATAATCCCAGAATTAGGGCTATAAATACTACTTCAATTCAATTTGCAATTCTCCATATTGTCCTTAATTGGGCATCAGTATTTAATTTAGGAGTAAACTAGGGATGACAAAGGGATCGGGGTGGGGTGGATATTACTAATATATCCCCGTTCCCTTTTTTTTTATCGGCAATAGAGTTTTATTAACTCGACAAATGGTACATTGAGAAGGCCATGCTCCAGATACAAGAAAAACTTAAATTATAGAAAAGGCCATAAGAAAAGGAAAAAATACATCCAATGATAGTTCCAGAACCTATCTCTTCCATTCCCGTTCCCGTCCTGATCTCTGAGGGTACGTACCCGCCATTGCCGACCCAGATGGGAAAAGGGGATCCAAACCCATAAAAAATTCGGAACCCAAAAATCGATCTTATTGTGATCACTTTTTACATGAAACTTGGTTCATTTATTAAGCTATCCAAACAAGTAAACCGGAATTTACAGCAGCGGAGCCTAGATAAATGGATGGAATTTTAGTGCTCAAAGGGACATGCCTCAATGCCTTAATTTCTCAGCAACAATTGGAAAGATTCCCTGGTGCAGCATGAACTCATGGAGTTGTACACAGGATGAGAGAGAGAGAGAGAGAGAGAGAGAGAGACATTGATGTAAGTTAGGGCAGATATGAGGCGGAGATTGGGACAAGGATATGTAAAACTACCTCCAAACCCTCAGAATAGATACAAGGGCTAGGGGTATAGAGAATTCTAACACAATAAACACAACACCCGTGGCAGAGTTATGAATCAGCCTTGGCGGGTGTGTTGGGAAAATTCGGCAATAAATTCTAAATTCCAGAAAACAATTTCATTGATAACTTACAATTACATGATTGAACAAATACATATTACATAAGCAATAGACAGATTATAGAGAACGAAATAGAATTTGTTTGGATCGAAACCGAGTCCTGTATGATACCACAGTCTCCTTTAAGAAAGATTTGCCACCTACCGTAGGTGCTGTAGGTTGCGTCGGCAACTTCCTCTCAGGGTTGGCTCGGCTAAACCGCAAGCCGTCGGAACACCGCAGTCGATCGCCTTGGCGAATTAACTACTACATGTCTCTCTCTCTCTCTCATACAAAGAACGAATTTCAGAGCTCTCAGAGTTGGGGAATTTCCTAGTGCAGAATAAAGAATGGACTGCTTATTATATACAGCTCTGGAGTCTCTGTAACAGCTAGGAAATAAATATGAGAAATTGATTTCTCAGCCTTAAATAGGGGAGAACCAATATACAAAACTGCCAGAGTAAATAGCAGGTGCAAATGCCAGCATTAACCTCTATTCATAGGGCATTATTCTGCCAAAAACTGTTGAAAAATTATCATTCATTAATTCTGAAAATTTTTCAACAATTGCCCCCATGAATGAAATTGACAGGCATACTAACGCAGAGTACAAAGCTGACTCGAAGAGAGAGACAACGAATAATTCCTGCATAGGATAGGTGGCTTTTGGCCTGAAATCTTCTCTTGTGATAGCTTATCGGGTTTACTGGCAAAACCAGTGTACGATCCCGCTTTGAATTGTTCCGCCGCTGATGTAAACTGAGACAACAGACGTCACACAGAACTTCTCCTGACGTAGATCAGTTCTCACTGTTGGGTTCATTTTGGTCATGACACCCCTTTTCTAGTTTTGCAAGTTTTTTCTCGAGAATTTCGTCACAATTCTCAAAGAAGCGGCCCCACTTCATACTAACATAGGTGACCTTCCTATCAAGGGTATCCTGCTATACCCCGCCTGGCAACCCAGTGCATAGAAGTCATTTAAAGCAATACTTAACCTCTTCCCATTTGTAGGTATCACTGTTCTTTACCATGGGAATGGATAGGAGACTGAGTCTCCTCAGTGATCGTTCTCGACTACTTGCGAAAGATAGTCTCATTGCACCTAGATCTTGGGATCTCTAGTCAACTAGGTTGGCTACCCCCGTTGTAACTATGAGCGTAGTGGCTTTAGCCCCACCCCTTTCGATTCTTGCTTAACTAGCTCTCAATTTAACCCTTTGGTTAGCAGATCTGCAATATTAATTTTTGACCTCACATAGTCAATAGCGACAACCCCACTTGAGAGTAGTTGCCTAATGGTATTATGTCTACGTCGAATATGTCTAGACTTACCATTATACATATTACTTTGTGCTCTATTAATTGCAGATTGACTGTCGTAATGGATACTAATTGCTGACACAAGTTTCAGCCATCTTTGAATATCCTCCAAAAACTGACGGAGTCACTCGGCCTCCTCAGACGCTTTATCTAGAGCAATAAACTCTGATTCCATCGTTGAATGTGCTATACAAGTTTGTTTGGAGGTTTTTCAAGAAACAGCTGCACCACAAAGTATAAAGACATATCCACTTGTGGATTTTGAATCCTTCATATCTGATATCCAGTTTGCATCATAATATCCTTCCAGTACTATTGGATATCTGGTGTAGTGCAGCTCTAAATCACGAGTATACCTCAAATAGTGCAGAACCCTAACTGTTGGTCCAAATAGCAACCCCGGGGGGGGGGGGGGGGGGGGGGGGGGGGGGAGGGAATTGGGTATCTCAAATATAATGCGAAATTTAAAAAACTAATTGACTGATTATTCAATATATTCTACCACAACTTGTTATTCAATAATATATCAATTTACTCATGCGATATAGATATGCAAAACTGAAAGTAAAGAGAGTAGGGAAGAGAAAATCGAACGCAAGGATTTATAGTGGTTTGGTCCGTAACTTCACGGCCTAGTCCACTCCCCAAGTGTCCAACTCGGGATTTGCTGCACTATCTCCAATAGTTACAATCTTCTAGCTTCGCGGGTGCTAGACAACTTTTACAACGAGCAATCTATTCCCAATCGCTCCGACTAATTTTGACTCCGGTGCTAGTCACACCTAACCCAACTAGTTTTGACTCCGGTGCTAGCAACACTTAACTCCAAGTGATTTTCTCTCCAAAATCACTCACAAAAATATTTAACTCTTACAAGAGTATAAGTAAGGGTGTACAATCCCTTTTACAATTTTTGGCTCAAGAACAACACTCAAACTAATATTCAAGATGTATGCGCCGAGTCGACAGATAAAGAGAGATAAATGCAGATTTTTTTCTTCAAGCTTTTCTGTCTCTTTTCTTCTTCTTACTTTCTTCTATTTAAGCTCGGAGTGAATGATATGAATGAAGGAGGCTCCACTAGCCGTTGGAGCAAATAATGCCACCAACAAATCTTCCATTTGATTGTTTCCTTTTTTCAACTTTGAAACCAAAAATCCACTTCCTCAATGAATCCACAACTAGCCGTTAAAACCATTTAGGCAGCCACATTCCACTTGAGAAGTTCCATAAAATCATGCCACCAATAATTCCATCCATTTGTATCAATCTCTAGCCAATTAAGTTAGGAGAAGATTTGTCTTTAATCTTCCTCCTTTGAATTTATCTTGGCTATTGAAGATAGTGATTTGGTGTAGCAATGTTTCTAGTGTACTTCAACCAAATCCTACAAAATAAACAAGAATTTAAATGAGTATCAAATATCACAATATTAATTATATTTCAATTCCAATATGTTTTGTTATCATCAAAATCAATAAGGTATTCTATAGAAACGTTTGGGCTAACACTAACTATTGCCTTCCACTGATCACGACCTGGATTACTCGTGTATCTGCTCAGTCTGCTAACTGAATAAGCTATATCGGACCTTGTATAACTCATCAGGTACATCAGGCTCCCAATTATCTGAGAATACTCTAATTAAGATATAATGACCCACACCAGCTTATCTGCTAACCCCTAACCTAACTACGTGACTTAAAACATTAACCTCGAGTTAATAATAGCTGGTGGGCCTTTCTTTATATACAACATAATTTTCCTCTAACTTTCCCATGTGCGATTATGCAACAAATGAGGTAAAAACGCTTTCAAAGAACGTCTTCTTCTCATGCATCTTATAATCAATTTCAAATACTTTCTTCGTCCCAAGAAGCTAGTCTCTACCAGGAAAAAAGACTTGTGCTTAGGTTTAAGGATTTTGGGTTTTGGGTTTAGGGTTCCCAAATAAACTACTTATGTGCTTAAGTTTTTACCAAATCAAAGATCCCATTTAATTTTCTAACTCCGTGACAAAATAAAATAAAAATGTTATGATCGGAAAATTGCATGTCTTCTTGTTGTAGACTACTTTTGCATGACAGAGGGACTGGGAGTATTTAATTTGTCTCATGCTTTTATCTAGTTACATGCATTATTAGTTTATGTTCATTAATCATTCACTCATTCAATGAGTTTAATTGTTTTTTTTTTGACAAGAATGAGTTTAATTGTTGATCTATAAGTTTATTCGAAAAAGTATAATCCACACGTACATCTAAAAAGTTACGTAATTATAATCAGGGATCACTCAACAAGGGAAAAATGCAGCCTTGCAAATCATGCTAGACACTTCTCCATGGGGAAGAAACAAGATAATGCTGGTCGAATCCGGGGCAGTTTTCGAGCTCATCGAGCTGGAGTTAAGTTTTCCAGAAAGGAGAACAAGTGAATTAGTTCTTGGAATTCTATTCCACTTGTGTTCTTGTGCTGACGGGAGGGAGAAACTCACGAGCCACGCGGCTGGAATCGCGGTGGTCACGAAGCGGCTTCTGAATGTTTCTCCGACGGCCGACGACAGAGCCATGTTGATTCTCTCGCTGATATGTAGATTTTCCGGGTCGTATTCAGTTTTTCAGGAGATGTTGAAGGTTGGGACATTTTCAAAGTTGTGTTTAGTTCTTCAAGGTGATTGTGCCTGTTACCTGAAAGACAAGGCCAAGGAAATCCTTAGGGCACACTGTGATGTATTGAAGGATTCTCGTTGCATTGATATTACAGCTCTATAACCCTGAGGGATGGTGCAGTTGCATTGATGTTACAACTCTATAACCCCGAAGGAATCCACTTTTTGATGTCCCGAATTCGTCTCTCCTGTACTGCGAAAAAACTTTGGAGGTCGCCCATGCTTAAAAACTCTTTGGTGTTAGCAAATGCTGGTAGGAGCTGTAGAGCTTTAGTCCCGTGGTGCGCACAAGATGGTCTAGGGACACTTTGTGTAACAAAAAAAAATCTATAATAATTTGATTTTCGGAAACTAAATACTTAACACCTAGAAAAGGTATATTTCATAAAGAGCATAGCTAGAAGATGATTTATGCGCGAAGATGATGGGTATGGACTAGATTCATATTCTTGGTGCATCATGTTTGAATTTGAGCCATACTTTTCAGGAAACTATTTCAATACATGCCTTTCTACTTTTGAGAAACGTTATGCATATGTTTCGGTGAATGTTATGCCTTTTAATACTTGGGTTGGGTTGCGTATAGTATGAATTTTTACAAGTGTTACGTTTATTGAAGTAAACTGTTACGCCTCTTTGTTGTGAATTGTTACGCCTGTTTATGGTGAAATAGTATGCTTCTTTTTGGTTAAATATATTACGCCTCCCTTTAGTAAATTTTACGGGTCCATATCGTATACCCCCAGAGGGCTATAAGTGTTCTTTTTGTGTACTTTATTGGTCCACAAAATAGATGCATTTATTTTTGTGTGTAGGATCATCTACCACAAAATAGATTTTGGTACAATACGGTACTCAAAAAGTAAAAAAATATGACCAAAAACAAAACAAAAAATCACTAAAGACGGAAAAAAATACCATACAACTTCGTCTTTGTGTTCAAAGTATCGTATTATATGAACTTTTTTCCAACCTCGGTCCACGTTTTTGAACTTTTTTGATTCCTCTCGTTGAGATAAATGAATAATCCAAAACTTTACGGCGAAAAGCTCAACAAAAAATTGCGAAAAATAAAAAAAAACGGCGGAAATAGTTTTGTCAATAATTCTGACTTATTCTTTAAGCGAAACCTTTTTAGGCCATTAGATGAGAGTTGGCAACGTCGTCCTATGAGCATTTGAGTACAATAGCCCAACAATCAACCCGGCCCATCTGTTTAGATTATGGGCCCTATGTACTCACCTAATGGGCCAAACTCACAGAAGAAGCTGACCGATGGTATTCTCTCCCGTTTCCACTCTATTAGAAGTCTTCCCTATACAGCGCCGTTTGGTTAAAGAAAAATGCAAGTGTTGTTGTAGACCGCTGGATCCCTCCATTGATGTGTTGGCAGCTCCGCATTAAAAACCTCACACGATCCTCATAAAGGATCCGAATCCATTTGCGTCCTGGAGGTGTTGTGGTGGTGGCTATTTTAGGGGCGGCAGCTACTATTGTCGGATAGATTTAGGGTTATTGTTTTTTTTGGTTTTGGGCTTGACCCATTAGGTATTTGGGTTTCGGCCCGTTAGGTGTGGGCTTTGTTCCGATGGGTGTCTTTAGTTGAGTCCTTACCAATCGAGGGTTTAGATCTCGTACTGGGCACAAGATTGGTCTTAGCTCTGTTAGGAATTATGATGCCGTTCTCCTCTCCTTGTCCTATTAGTCTTTGTAATAATTACAAAGATTAATGATTTTTTTTTGTCGTTCGAAAAAAGAAAAAGAATTATTCTTTGGGTCTTGACCATCAATGAAAATTTTCAATTATCCTAAGCATATAACATTTCCAATACTTGTTTTTCTTTCAATAAATCCCGTGAGAGTTGCATCCCAAACTCATATTTCCTTTGAAAACGAGTTTAACAAAATCATGTGTCTACAATTACTTAATTGAGCTCATTTTTTTGTGAAATTATTCGGTCGTTTGGGAGCACCGACACGTGATGCTCCGGACCACTCCATAACCATACATTCTCGTAGGATTCACGACTAAGTGTATGAACCCCACATAAATGTGTCGTTCTTGAGTGATCTGAAGCATCATATTGCGGTGCTCCCGAACTACCGAATAAGTAATTGGTTATGTAGTCTTTCTCAGCATCCGACTGTTCGGTTTCTTAAAAACGGAGCCATGTCAGCATTACGATACAGTACTTGAACCTGCCCAATTATTTACCCAACAAAAACAAGCCCAGTTTTTGTGTAGTTTTTATTTTGATTTTTTTTTTTTTGTGTGTGTAGAAAGGTAAAATATGGAAAAGACTTAAACCAAAAATATGGAAGAGATCACTTTAAACCACAGCCAACACATAAACCAAATAGGATCAAAAAAACACATAAACCAAATGACACACTCTCACAAAGCCCGGTCCAACACACACTGCAGCGTAACGGAGTATTTCTTATTTGATGAATAGATTTTAAAATAATGAATTTTATAAAAAGCGAACATAAAGAATGAAAATTATAGTAGCATTTTAAAGGGAAAATGATAATATCAAATTTTGTTAATGTCAAAATTATTGTGCATAAAAGTCTTGTACTTTGCACATGATACAAGTTTTTTATGCACAATAATTTTGGCATTAACAAAAATAGTTTTGGCAATAGTATTAAAAATGATAATGCCAAAACTGCTTTTGTTAATGTAAAAATTATTGTGCATAAATGTCTTGTAATACAAAAGCAAAGCAAAACAATACATATTGTGATTATCTGAGATTCACATGGAAAGCATGAAACCAAAAAATTAGTTTAAGACACGTGGGATAAGTCTTGTCACAATTGTGGGGGTCGTTCCCGTTTCTCCGAATAGGAACTTTTAGAAAATGAAGGTAAATTTAAACTCAAAAATTATGTGTTTGATAGATCTCAATGAGATTTTTATACGGTGCAAACAAAATTTAAAAATTAATTTTCATTTTCATTATATTTGAGCTTGAAATTACTGTCTTTTTGAAAAAGAAGGTTTAAAAAGAAAACGGAACTGTTGTGGATTAAAGCTCTACCGAACATGTGTTTCTATCTTGCGGATCAAAAAAAAAAAACATGTGTTTCTATCTGGAGATAAAATGGTAAAGAGTTCAAATTCTATCAACCTTTCATGAAAAACTTGGGGTTCCACCACCACTTCTGAGCTCCACCATGCGAATATTGCAGTAATTTAAATCGTTCATCTTTTGCAGTAATTTAAATTGTTCATCTTGTAGGGCGTGCAGAGTAGTATATCATGTTCACAAAAAAAAAAAAAAGCTTTATCCAACTAGGAAAAAATGAACTAAATGCAAAACATTTTTTTGAACTAAATGCAAAACATTTTTTCCAAGGGCCAAACCATTCATTAAAGGTAAAACATTTTTTCAAGGGCTCCCGCGTAAAATCAACTCAATCGAATACCTATATGTGCTCGATCAAATCATATAATTTTTCATTATCTTGGAATTTTAATGAAAAACTAGATGATTGGATAGAGCACATATAGGTATCGCATTGAGCTAATTTTTCGCGAGATCCCTTAAAAAATATTTTACGTTTAATGAACGGTTTGAATCATATTTGTGTGGGACCTGTAATGGACCACACAACAAATCTGGGAACAAAATCTGTCCCTTTTTGTTGTACCAATAGACTTACCCCTAATTAATCAGCATAACTTTTATGGCCATCTCACCCTCACGATTAACCGTGTGAAAAGACTATAGGAGTGACTACATAGATATTAGTTTGAGGTGCGCGCAAATCAACCCGGGACACTCTGCATCACCAAAAAAAAATTCAAATGATTATTTTTTGTTTTGAAGGCATTAGGAGATGATTGTGCACTAGTTGGAATTTGAAATCTACAACCCCACCACTGATTAGTTATTAGTGATTACTCACCAAAATGGAAAGGAAACAACAAAAGCAGTTGCTCATAATCGTGTTGTAATCGGTCAATCATCATTCGTCAATGTACCATTTGGATCTCATGGTATAATTTTGATCGGAGAACTATCTATTTAAGGTTTTAAACAGTCAATAGATTAGACTTAAACAGTTAAACCCACCACTAATTCTGTTAATTAATTAATATATTAGTATCATGGAGTTCGGAAAAATTTCTCCCACTGGGGACTAGTACCGGTCTAAGTTGCATAATATGGCAAAGTACGTTGTTGGATTTAGTCAGATGACTTCTTAAAGACCCAAATACATGCAAAGCAAGAAGGGTTACTAATGTCAAAATCGTTTTGTTAATGTCATATTTTTTGAATTTGTATTGACTGCAGTCTAGTTTTGGACTGCAGAGGTGCGATCCAAATGATCGCAACCGTCAGATGGTATTTTTAATGACTCAAATTTGTTTTCATATTCGTACCCATAGGAATATACTTTTACCGGTAAAAATTTTAGTAAATATGAACCATTGATTATCAAGATGAAAGGTTTAAATTGAACCGCAGACGCGAAGCCAGATCCTATTTTTTAGTGCTTAAAAAAGACTTATACTATGAGCACGGTACAAAAATTTTATGCACTAAAATTTTGGTATTATCATTTTTCCTTGAAGAATTAGTATTTCAAAAGTTGTTTATTCTCTCATGTCCCTCCACCCCTCTAGGCCCTTTGTATACAGATTCATGATTTGTAGAGTTACTAGAGTAATAATGTTGCAAAACTAGCTAACCTGTCAATATTCCACAGAAATCAAGATCATTTGTGCGGTTAATACTTTAACATTTAAGGCAATAATGCTAGGGACACAACACTCAACCACAATACCAATCACAACTATCTGTTTGGCCCAACATGATTGGTAATGGGAAAACAACTACTGTAATCACCAATCATGCGGTGCCATGTAGGTGTTACGGTCCTGCAGTGCGCACTGTAGGGTTATAGGGCGGCCGACCCGGCCGTCCATTTCGACAATGGACTGCTCGAATTTTAATCCAAACAATGGACAGCCCAAATCAATAGGAGTTGTTCGCGTTGAAATGGACTTCTGGATCGGCTGCCCTACTGCCCATGTAGTGCATGTTGCGCTGTAGGATTTCCAAACTGTATTGAACATTTCATATGGTCAAAATGGCAACTACTAGTAGCAAGTAGAAGCTCTCCAATAATAAAAGTTGACTTGAGGAAGAGTACCCGGCCCCCGGCTACTAAATATTTGAAAAGGTCGATCAAGATGAAAGTTCCATTTTTAATTTAATCATAAAAAAAAAATCCACGAAGATATAGACAGTAACACTAACATTTACCCACCTTTTTACTCAAACGGTTCCATTGAAACATGCCATGGGGAGGAGGCTGACACAGATGTAAGAGAGAAGTGACTGGTAAAAGTGTACGTAGCATTGTTATTTTTAGTACATACAAAAAATTAACCTACACTTGACAAACTTAAAGGGGTAGGAATGGAATCCTCTCACAGTGAGAATCGATGCAAGATCTCATGCATATGTCTTGGTAAATGCAGCACCTTAATTACCACTTGAGATACAATTTGTTCTCCATTGAAACAATTTTGAAAACAAATTTTTGTACCATATTCTTCTTGTAGCTGACGATGTTAAAAAAGATGTTAGCCGACATCATTTCCCTACTTTTTAAAAAAGTTTTGAAGTTTTTGGGAACTTTTAGTTTAAAAGCCGTATTTTTATAGGGGAAAATTAGACATAAGTACTGTAAAATAATTTTTATTGGTGGGAAGAACATCAACAAAATATTTTTCAATGGAGGTTCTTCAACTTTTTGAGTTGTTGAGCCATAAGGCCAAAACATGTTTTCACGGACAAAACTACCCTAGGGTAGGGTACCCTATGGTTGTAGGAACGAGGGTAGGGTACCTTAGGGTTTAGGTACTTTCATAGGATTTTAGGGTGTATTTTTCTATTATAGGATTTTAATGTGTTACGCACTTTTATAGGGTACCCTAGGGTTTAGGGTTTTAGTGTTTTAAACACTTTTATAAGGTACCCTAGGGTTTAGGATTTTAGGCACTTTCAGTTATTAGTGAACTTTCACTAATTTTGCAAAAAGGTGCATGTGCTTATGTTTGATTGAAAAAGTTGTTTGTCCTTATGTTTGATCGTAAAAGATGCATGTCATTGAGCTCAAAAAAATGTAAATATATATGAGAAATTTTTGGTTAAGTCTCCCTTTTTATATTGAGAATCACATAAAATTGAAAAAAAATATTACTTAAATTACTTATGTTAATTTTGACAATGCATAATTGCATATGCGATTGGATTCACGTTCGCGCTCCACAGACTACGCCTATAAGTATTGTATCAAGCACTCATTGTCTTTTTTTTGGTAAGTGGATATCCGGGCCAGTTTGTGTGTAACTTGAAAAAATTTCAGGATTCTAAAATTAACGACCAGACAAAGCCTCCAATAGTGTAAGGTTTGTAATATTCGGCCTCCATGAAATTCAAACATGCAATCTCGTAAAACACAAACCCTAATGGAATATTTGGTCAACGAACACTCATTAATTGTTATATGCGGGTTATGAAAGTTCAAAATGACCAAACAGATTGCTCTGACTGTTTTTGCTAGTCGTAGTAATCACTCCAGTGGCTGTTGGTGGTGGCCTGGCGGCGCCAACCTTCCAGGAAATACATGTCTACTACTACTATTCTTTACGCATATTGAATGAAGGGAAGCAACTGTGTATGGACCAAAGGGGCCACGGGTAGCTCGCCCTTAAATTTTGCGTCAACTTTTGTAGGAGGAGAATTAGTAAGGACGGAACCAAGATTTTGGCAACGGAAGAGTCGAACTATGAAAAGTAAGCGCAAGTACCACCCCACTATGTAGATAAGTTAAGTTGGTTGCTAATCTTGTAGTCTCAATCAACTAATGATATAGCCTAGAAATACTTTTCAATTATTTCGTTTCCGGATACCGAACGACATTATACTCAAAATGATTTAGTTCGGTCTTAAAAATGTTGTTCGAACTTCTCAATTCCTAAAAATACTTCCCAATTGGTCGTATAAACAACTTAGAAGCATTCATATTAATTTTTATTTTTTTAAATCTGAAACTACGCAGGGGCCTTGGTCTCCCATAGCCGAACAATAGATCCATCTCTGAAAACCGGTCCTATATATAACCAGCAGCATCGAGTGGCCGGCCGCTGTCGACCACCAAATAATTAATCGACGACCATTCCCTCTAGCCTCCTGACCTAAGCACTTACGTAACTCATTGACCGACAATTGGTGGTGGACAACTTGGTCCATTTAATTTGTGTTCGGGGCAGATACAAGAGGGTGCCAGTGCCGGCCTCTTCGCAACTCTAAATATTCTCATGAATTATACTATTTTTCAAGATTAATTTTGAATAGTTTTACGGGGTTTGCCCGGCCGGAAATTTTTTTTTTAGGGAAACAAACTCTTGAAGTTCCCACATGTATCTTGCAAAACTCTCCAACAAAATTCTGAGTTGTATCAAACACAGAAATAGAACGCGACGGTCAAGGACAGAATCAAAAATTAATTTTGCCCTAGGCTAACCCAAATTTTATATATATGAACAAAAAAAGAGGCAAACTTGTACATAAATACGAAAATGTTCAAAAATAAACAAAATTAAAAGTACAAAAATGTACAAATTGTACCCTACGATGTTTCAGAGAGTAAAATAATTTATTATCGAATTTGAGTGGATATTTTCAACAAATTTGCAAGCAAAACCGACCCCAACTTCTTTCTCAAAGGCAAAACCAACCCCAACTTCCCCATTTGATCAGTACAGGACTCTAGCGAACTATGATGCGATTTTGACGATTAGGCCGCGGATCTTCATCTCCACATCAGATGATTTTGTAACTCCAATCTCTGTAGTTGATTTAATTTTATTTTCAAAGAAAGAAGGATGGGATTTTGTTTACAGTCTTTTTCCTAATTCGATCAAGACTTTGTTTGGGTTTTCCTCATAGAAAGAAGGCTGGGCTAATTAAAATGGATTGGGCTGACGAAGAAAATGGCTGGGCTAAAACTATTTTAACTAACATTTTACATATAATTTGTTTTTTGGAATGTGAATGTGACCTGGGCTATTACCCATGGCAGCCATACTACACTTCCACCCATAGAGACGGTCACATTCTAATTATACCAAACTTATTTTCTCTAAACGCACTCATGAAGAATACTAGCTAGTAGGAGGATAGTAAGCAAAAAAAACCGTCGGACCGCTTTTTTACCATTTCTTCTAAATCAATTGGTGTTAGGGAGGATTTCAATTTTTTATGACATTCGACATCGTACCCATAATTCTGTTTTTAGAATGGTCGTAAAAAGTGACATTGTGTAATCAAATCTATGGAGGCATTCCGGATCCAACAACCCCTCCCTCACGATGACGCTCCCGCGACCCGAACTCGTGACTTTCTGGTTCTGATACCATTTGTCGGACCGCTTTTCAATTATGGTCACAAAAAGTGCAAGAAAAGTTTTGCTTATACTTGTCGCCAACTATTCATGTCAATTCAAAACTGGCATTTGGCTTTCGGTCTTGAACTCCTAGCTGTTGCATTAGTACGTTGTATATCGATCGTTGACATTTTTTCCGTTGACATTTTTTTTATTAGACTTTGAGAGCCTAAACAGAAGTCAAAATCTTCCAGGCGCATACTTATCAGCTGGGCTAGATCAAGAGTATTTTTCTAAGTTCCTGAAAACCAATTGTATATATGTGTGTTTTATAAAACTCAAAGTGCGGGGAAATAATATTGTGATTTATAAAGGATGGAGCCAAACGACAACAAGTAGTGGCGGTGGCTGCCTCCATGCCAATCATGAAAACGTTGTGCCTCGTTAGATTGTTTGAGAGACATTTCTACAACTAATTCACTTCAACCAGTTTTACAACCATCTAACTTGAGAACCATTTCCCAGTTGTACGTAGTCACACTGATCTTCTAAATTGTAGTGGGGATCAAACGCTCTGCCATATGAAGCAATAATGCTATAGTGACATTGTGACAATACAGATAAAAGGCAGTGCTACAGCCTACAAGACACGCTCTCTTGAATTCATAACAATTAGCATAAAACTTAATTTATAATTAACATCAAATCTTGAATTAATAATTTTTTTTTGACAATTTAAAACATTTTGACACATACGTTCATTTGTTATTTTTAAATTCATACCATTTGTATATTATCAATCCATATGTTGATGTTATTAGTTTTTAAACAAACCTTATGAATGTTTATAAAAATGATATGAATCTCTATACAAAATATTACTGTATTGGTCAAAGGAGGTGGAACAACACAAGCCAAGCAAAAAAACAAAAAAACAAAAAGGCCAAGTCATCTTGACTTGGGACTTAGGTATTTACTTAATTCTAAGGTCTCAGATTCGATTCTCCTTACCAATAACTTTTGGAGCCATCTCACTCTAACGTATAAGCGTCTGAAACGGCTATGGAAGGGACAATAGGGATTAGTCCGAAGTGCGCGCAAGCTGACCCCGAACACCCTGCATTACCAAAACAAAAAAAAACAAAAAAGGGAATGAGTGAATAACGTACCTGCACCACCGATGGTGTTAGCCTGGATGACAAAAGCCTCCTTCGTTTCCAGGCCAGACTCGTGTTCGAGTGTTGTCGTGGCAATGGAACAAGAGATTTGTTCCCTTGCCATCTTATATTTAGGTGGTGTTGTGGTGACGGTCTATCCTCACGGACAATAACTATGGCTCGAATCGAATAGTTCATAGCAGATAAATCCCTACGATCACGTCTAAAGGAAGTTGCTACGCTAGTAGCTCTTTCCTATCCTTTTGATTATCAAAAAAATAAAATAACGTACATTCACCGTATCTCCATCAACGGTCGTCGGCCACCACACGGTTTACGCATGCAATCAAGCCTATCGCAGTAAAAAAGCACGAGTTAGAGAGAGAAAACCTCGACATTGTTAGTTGTCTTTAAATAATTGTAGAGAGAGAAAGTCAAAGGGGGTGAGGCAACCTTATCCCCTTCATCTTACACTTTACCTACGCGCACGCCGACTCATGCATCATCCACAATGTAAAGTTGGCATCTTTGAGAAAGTCCCCTCTCTCTCTCTCTCTCTCTCTCTCTCTCTCAAAGCAGCATAATATTTCCGTAGCCTATTTCCGTGTTTTGAACTTTCCCATTTTGAATCTCTCTCCCCTCTTCCATATAAATATGCCAACATTTCCCTAATCCTAACATCTTCAAGCCAATTCACAACTCCCCCACAACCTTCTACTCCAATATTCAACACTCTATCTGTTCTCTTCTTCTCCGTTTAAAGATTCATTTACATCTAAGAGAAAGTCCTTCTGCGTTTTTGGCCTATTTTGAGAAATCTCTCAATTGGGTATTTTTCTCTTTCTTGAATCCTACTTTGGTTTTTGGAACTTCATCTTCTTGATTGTTTCGAATGGGTGAAATTGAAGTCCCTCCATTTTTCCTCTGCCCCATCTCTCTAGAGATGATGAAAGACCCCGTGACAATCCCCACCGGTATCACGTACGACCGGGAAAGCATCGAGAAATGGTTATTCACCAACAAGAACAAGAATTGTCCCGTAACAAAACAAGTCCTCTCCAATCCAGATCTAACCCCGAACCACACCCTCCGCCGTGTGATCCAATCTTGGTGCACCCTCAACGCATCCAACGGCATTGAACGCGTCCCAACCCCGAAGCCACCAGTCAACAAGTCCCAAATTATCAAGCTTCTCAAGGACGCGAAGTCGCCAGAAATGCAAATTAAATGCTTGAAGAGGCTCAGATCCATCGCTTCCACCAGTGAAACGAACAAAAGGTGCATAGAGTCCTCCGGTGGGGTTGACTTCTTAGCTTCCCTTGTCAAGAACAACACAACCAGTACTTCACTAGAAGCATGTGATCATGATGGGTTTGAGTTCACAAAACCTACTGATGAAGCCCTAAGCATACTCTTCTCTCTCCAACTATCCGAATCCGCCCTCAAATCCCTCAACGCGAAAAACGGCGAATTCATCGATTCGTTACTCAACATATTGCAAGTCGGAAGCTACGAGTCTCGTGCTTACGCCATGTTACTATTGAACTCGATTCTAGAAGTGGAGGAACCTGCGCAACTCGTAGCCTTGAAGCCCGAATTCTTCGTCGGGTTGGTCCAAATCTTGCACGATCAAATCTCTCCCAAGGCGTCCAAGGCGGCACTGCAGCTGCTAATCAACGTGGGGCCGTGGGGGCGAAACAAGCTGAAAGCAGCGGAAGCGGGCGCGGTGAAAGTACTGGTCGATCTTCTGCTTGATTCTTCCGAGAAGAGGGCTTGCGAGATGATCTTAACGGCGTTGGATCAGCTGTGCCAGTGCGCGGATGGCAGGGCCGAGCTGTTGAAGCACGGGGCCGGGTTAGCGGTGGTGTCGAAAAAGATACTCAGGGTTTCGAAGGTGGGGAGCGAACGGGCCGTGAGGATATTGCTTTCGATATCGAAGTATTCGGCGAGTCCTACGGTTGTTCAGGAAATGCTGCAGCTGGGTGTGGTGTCGAAGCTGTGTTTGGTGCTTCAAGTGGACATTGGAAGCAAGGCCAAAGAGAAAGCAAGTGAGATACTGAAGTTGCATGCTAGGGCTTGGAAGAATTGTTCTTGTATTCCAATGGGTCTGCTTTCTTCCTATCCATCGTGATATTGAGATAGACAAAGATTTTCTCTCCTTTGTTTTTTTTTTTTTTTTCTGGGTAAGACAGACACATACAGATATTTATTTGGGTACATATAAAATGTTTGAGCAATACCCATAATTAGAAAGTAGGAGTGATTAATGATATATGGACAAAGATTAGATTCTATCTCTAATTTCTCTCTCTCTCTCTCTCTCTGACACACATTCTCTCTCTCTCTCTCTCTCTGACACACATACACGCACAAACAAACAGTACGTACGAGCAGATCTCCATTTCCGGCAACAAGTATGTGCTTGAGCAAAAATGGGAGGGAATGATTGTTGGTTGGTTTTGGATGATGTACCAGAAATGGCCCGGCCATTTTATGGCTTCTGAAATGGCCACCCATTGGGGTATGATTTTTTTGCCAATTTTGCCATTTTCGACGAATTGCTTGAGCCATTTGTGTGCAATTGGACTTGCTCTGATAAAGTAAAGCTCCACAAACAAGTGTTTCTATGCAGCATGCACGGTTCAGCACTTAGCAAGCTAGACATAAAATACTCCTATAAAATGACACATAAATGACCTAGTAAGTGCAGGCATAAAATACTCTTATAAAATGACACATAAATAACCTACACCAGGTCATGGAGTACTTTAAAAGCCGAAGGATCCATACAGAAATAATTAAGGCGGAGTTGCCCAAAATAGCTCAAGGCTAAAACAAACCGGAGGCGGGAGAGCTGCGCGCTGTCCCTTTAAGGGGCAGCAGCCTGCTCTCCCGGACGATTGGGGCTTGCTCCGGTTTTGCTTCGATGATTGGTAATGTTCACTTCGTAGAGCTCATTGAGTATATTAAGTGTACCAAAAATTAGTTTGATCGGATATCATTAAGTGTTTGATCGGAACACATATAACTTGCTAATAATGGGTTCCAGTGAATTTGATCTAGTGTTTCAGATCTATTCTTTTCAAGATAAAAATGTTCCGATAAGGCACTTAGTGATATTCGATCAAGCTAATTTTTGGTACACTTGTTCTACTCGATAAACTTTACGAAGTGAATATTTTCGATCATCGAAGCGAGACCAGAGCGAGCCCCACTCGGCAGAGACAGCAGGCAGCTGCCCCTTAAAGGGACAACAGCTCCCGGCATCCAAACAAACCCACTATGTTTATCTAAAAAGAGTATTTTAATTCTTTTAACACCTTTAGAGCATGTACACATGACTAGGTAAACATGCATTTTAGGTATTTTGGCTATGAAAATGTGTAAAAGTGACTTGCACCAATCTCTATAAACGGTTCGGGAAAATCCCTCATACTACTGTACCTCGCTTGTTTTACCAAAGCACTATTCACCAGCAATAGATTAAAGTATTAATTTCTCTCTCTCTCTCTCTCTCTCTCTCTCTCTCTCTCTGTGTGTGCAAGTGAGAGTCTTCGGCAACGAGCTACTGTTGATCTGGTTTCAAAGCAGTCAACAACGATGTGGGTTTCAACCTTCTCACCGACGACATCGGCTCGTGGAGGAGGCGAAGCGGCACCCCGATCATACTGGCAATCATCTTCATTGGTTATCTCTCTTTTGTTTGCAGGTCTGATACATATATACATATATATTTGGAGGTAGGAGAGAGGAGGAGGACGCCCATGGCAGAAAGGAGGAGGAGACGGAGTCGATGGTGGACCAGACGTCTTCGATCTTCTTCTTTTCCGATTTGAAAAATCAAAAAAATAATTTTTTAATAGATGATCGGTAAATTGGATAGTATTGGTGTAGTATTGACAATAATGGATAGCAAAATGTGCACTGTTCAACTTTCTGTTGGAGGGCAGTATTTTTAGTTGTTCTGCTGTTTTTTTCCTTCTTTCTTCTGGTTTGATCAAGTAAGTGTATAATCTTACTATGGTCGAACCGCTCGATGTATCTCTTTGAATTGTTATAAAAGTTTCGTTTGCCGAACAAAACAAAAAAGAAGTGCACTGTTCACTAGCAACTTTTGCAAAAATTTACCTAGTGTTGGTGTACAT
Source organism: Rhododendron vialii (assembly GCF_030253575.1). Taxonomy (NCBI): domain Eukaryota; kingdom Viridiplantae; phylum Streptophyta; class Magnoliopsida; order Ericales; family Ericaceae; genus Rhododendron; species Rhododendron vialii. Next base: position 8,321,003 of record NC_080559.1, read on the forward strand.
GCTCTTAATATCATAATATTTTTAGCACTCTTGCTTTTAGCATTTTTAACACTTTTGAGAAACTACCCCTAATCCTGAAAACGAGATGTCAAAAATTTTCAAATATAGTCACAAGGGGTTAGCCTTGTTGTCTTGGACCGGAACTCACAGGTTAATTTGCTTCCACCTAAAGTTAGGTTTAATTTTTCTAATCAGCAACTCTTATCGCTATCACAATTCTATGTGCATGCGTAAGCATGAAAAAAGACTGTGGAATGGATCATATAGATTAGTTTAAAATTCGTGCAAGTTGGTCCAAGACACCTTATATAACCACCAAAACAAATTCAATTATTATGTTCTGTTTTGAAAGCATTATGAGATGATTGTGCACTAGTTGGAATTTGATCTAATCTACAAGCTCAACTCACCACCAATGATTGCTCCCCCAAATGGGAAGAAAACAACAAAAAGTTGCTCATAATCATGTTGTACTTGGTCAACCATTCGTCAATGTACCATGTGGATCTCATGCTATAATTTGGTATTTACATATTAAAGGTCTTAAACAATCAATATATAGATTGGACTTTAACCCACCAGTAATTCTGTTAATCTAATACTATATGAGGAGTGCTAGGGACAAAAAAAATAAGCAAAGAATTGACCCTTAAAATGTACATGAACGGCTCAGATGTACTGCACACTGAATCTGAGCCGTTCATGTAGATCCAAAAAAAGAAAAGCACACTGGGGAGTAGTATTAGTCTAAGATGCATGCATTTTAAAAATATGGCAAAGTTGTTGGATTTATTCAAACGACGTCTTATTGACCCGAATACATAAAGTTTCAGAAAAAATATACATGCACGGGAATAAGGGTAATACCAAAATGATTTTTATTAATGTTAGATTTTTTAGTGCCTAAAAGACTTATACCATGGACAGGGTATAAGGCTCTTATGCACTAAAATTTTAACATTAACAAAAATAATTTTGGTATTATCAGTTTTCCTTGAAGAATTAGGATTTCAAAACTTATCTGTTCTCTCATGTCCCCCCCCCCCCCCCCCCCCGGGGATACCGATTGATGATTTGTACATGTAAGAGTAATTTTTATTTTGAACGGCAAAAGAAAGTTTTATTAATCTTTGAAGATTAATTATGTTGCACAATTAACTAACCTATCATCATGCCATACATATTAAGATCATTTGTGCCGTTCATGCCTTAATATTCAAGCAGAAGTAAAAGCCTACGAAAATACTAGAAATTAATGTCTTCATCTGCTGCCGAAAAATAGAAAGTAAACATATACCGGCGGCTGAGGGTTGACTTGTAATTTTCACTTTAAAACTTTGGACGTCCCATACTTATTTTTTTTATTGGTCATAACATTCGATATACAAGCATATATCTACTGTATTGAACTTTTCATATGGTCAAAATGATCACATCTACTCGTGGCAAGTAGAAGCTCCTTCAATAAAAGTTCTTTTTTTCGGTAAGTTTCCTTTAATAAAAGTTGAGTACGTACTTGAGGAAGAGTACCCCTACGGCCCTACTCATATTTGACGAGGCTCTTCATTCTCTCTGTGAGCTTGTGCGCAACTCGACAAATTTTGAGATTTCGAAGTTAACCAATTACCAGACAAAACCTCTAGTGGCTCTAAGATTTGAAGTGTCTAGCTTCCGTGAGATCTAATCATATAATATATCTTGTAAAGAACAAACATTTATTACTTTCTCATGACGTACTACTTGATCACCAAGCCACTCAAGCATTAGCGAACACTCATAAATTGTCATAAGTGTGTTACGAAAGTTCAAAATTGCCAAACAGATTGGTCTGACTGTTTTTGCTTGAAATACTAGTAGTTGTCACTCCAGTGGCTGTTGGTGGTGTCGGCGTCAACCTTCCAGGGAATACATAAATGCATGTACTACTACTACTTCTACTATTCTTTATGCATAATAATGAATATGAAGGGAAGCAACTGTGTATGGACCCAAGGGGGGCCACGGCTAGCTCACCCTTTTTTCTTTAATAACCAATCTATCTTGTACAAGAAAATCTTTTTTACGGAGTTTTCTGTGAAAAAATGTTTACGAAGTACCATCGCGCGCGTCCAAAATTAATTGGTGAACTCTTTTCTGAAAAAATTTGTTTAAAATTCGGACAGTTGATCGCCGAAACTGATGGTTGTGATTTGGTGCCTCCTTGATTTGCTTATCCAGGACTTCTCCGCGAATAAACTTCTCTCGTATATACGTATATATGTAGTGTATATCAGTACATAGTAATAATTTAAAGTAAACAGCCATCAGCATCAAGTGGCCGGCCCCTGTGCCTCCTGGCATAAGCACTTACGCAAGTCATTGGCCGACATTTGGAGGTGGACGGACAACTAGGTCTATTTTATTTGTGCTCGATCGGGGCGGATAGAAGAGGGTGCCGGCACCTCCACAATTCTCATGAGTCATACCATTTTAAAGATTGATTTAGACAAGTTTTATGAGGTTGGCCCAGCCCACTATATCCCCTGTGGAATCAAATTATTAAAATTCTTATATGTATGTTGCAAAACTTTCCTAAAATTTCAAGTTATTAAACACAAAAATAAAACCAACTGGGATTAGTTGAATTGGTCAGGGATTAGTTGAATTGGTCAGGACTTTTACATCTTAATACTCCCTCCATCCATGTTTGTTAGTCCCTTTTGGGAGTATGTCATTTTCAATTGTTTATATCTTTCAGTACTTTAAAAAAATATACAATATGAATCTTGTTTGATAGATCGTAACTAGTTTTATTGTTCTATATTTTCAAATTTATAAAAATATTATAAATTAGAAGATAAAATAATTTTAAAATGGCACAAATTTCTGTAATGGACCAAGAAAGGTGGACGGAGGTAGTAGGATATTAGGAGTTCGAGTCTTCCCACATGTAAATGAGTGTTCTTCCGTTGGATTATTTTCCTCCCTAATGGGGGCTCTAAGTTGGGGTGGGTTCATAGTGGTTGAGTAGTTGGGCTTAGTATAATGTCAACTCTCACACAATTAATATAATGTCCCGTAATTTGTACTTCACACACGATGTCATGATCTCTCCAATCGATTGACAAAAAACAGTGCAGAAATAGAATAAGAAGGTGACATTCTAAATTATACCCATCTTATTTTCAATCAGCGCTCTGATGAAGGATACAGGGAGGAGGATAATGAGCTAAAAATACATGTGGCCACAAAAAGTGCAAGAAAAGTATGCTCTCGGCTCTCCTATCCTTACTTGTCGCCACAAGCTTAGTCTACTGAGTCTATTCATGTCAACTCTGCGAATTAAATGGCCTTTCGGGTCTTGGCCTCTGCCCTAGCTGTTGCATTAGTTAGGTGTAAATTGTTGACAAATTTTGCCTCGATCCAATTAAAAAGTAAACAGTCAACACAATGTCATGTGCATACTTGTCCGCTGAGATAGATCTAGAGATTTTTCTAATTTCCTGAAAACAAATTGTATACTTGTGTTTTTTCAAAAAAACCTCGAAATGCATAGAAATAATTCAATTTTGTGAAGGATGAAGTTAAAGGAGAACAACTGGTGGCGGTCTCAACCTCAAGGACATGAACACTATGCCTCATTGGAGCAATTTCAATGACAAGTCATTTCTCAAGCAAAAGCCATTATTTGGCATGAGGTCTCAAAAAATGACTGGAGAAGCTATTTCTCTAAGCCAAAACATGAGCTCCAATGATAAGCAATTTCTCAAGCCAAAACAGACTTTGCCATTTATCGAGCCAAATTTGGCAATGAAATAGTTTAGGCTTGAAAAAAAGGCTCAAACTACATTATATGCTCTTAGATAGTCTAATCGACATATTTACAACTAATTCACTTCAACTATTTTCACAACCATCTGGTGAGAATTAGGACCCTCAATTTTCATATGAAAGAGATGAGAAAGTGCCGTTGAGATACATGCCCGTTGGCACGATACCTTCGGCTACCACACATAATCAATCCTACCTCATTCATCCTATCATCTCCCAATAAAAAAACACGTGTTAGAGAGAGAAAATCTAAGAGCTTCTTCATTTTGATATTTGAATTTTGAGTAACGCGTGAAGAGAAATAAAAAAAAATGAGAGTAATGATTAAATTTTTTTTTATTAAAAATCGTGAGCCGAAGGAGAATTCAAAATTCCAAATAACAAAATGAATGGCAAAGGGCCGGGAAGGCAACTTATCACCTTCATCTTACACTTTGCCCACGCGCACACAACGCATGTCTTGACAATGTAAAGTTGGCATCTTTGAGTAGAGCCTTTCAATCCTCTGAGAAAGTCTCTCTCTCTCTCTCTCTCTCCCTCTCTCTCTCTCTCTCTCTCTCTCCAAAAACAACACATTATTCACGTGTTCTCTCTCTCCCTCTCCAAAAACAACACATTATTCCCGTGTTTTGACTCTCTCATTTTGAACCTCTCTCTCCCATCTTCCCTATATAAATAAGCCAACATTTCTCTACTCCAACCATCTTCAATCCAATTCATAACTCCCCCAACAACCTTCTTCTCCAATCAACACTCTATCTGTTCTCTTCTTCTCTGATTAAATACCCATTTTCATCAACAAATTCATCTTGGTCTTCTTTATTTTCCGCCAATGGGTGAAATTGAAGTCCCTCCATTTTTCCTCTGCCCCATCTCTCTAGAGATGATGAAAGACCCCGTGACTATCCCCACCGGTATCACATACGACCGAGAAAGCATCGAAAAATGGTTATTCACCAACAAGAACAAGAATTGTCCAGTAACCAAACAAGTCCTCTCCAATCCAGATCTAACCCCGAACCACAATCTCCGCCGTGTGATCCAATCTTGGTGCACCCTCAACGCATCCCACGGCATCGAACGCGTCCCAACCCCGAAGGCACCCGTCAACAAGTCCCAAATTATCAAGCTACTCAAGGACGCGAAGTCGCCCCAAATGCAAATTAAATGCTTGAAGAGGCTCAGATCCATCGCTTCCACCAGTGAAACGAACAAACGGTGCATAGAGTCCTCCGGTGGGGTTGACTTCTTAGCTTCCCTTGTCAAGAACAACAACACTAGTACTACTTCACTAGAAGCATGTGATCACGATGGGCTTGAATTCACAAAACCTAGTGATGAAGCCCTAAGCATACTCTTCTCTCTCCAACTATCCGAATCCGCCCTCAAATCCCTCAACGCGAAAAACGGCGAATTCATCCAGTCGTTAATCAATGTATTGCAAGTCGGATGCTACGAGTCTCGAGCATATGCCGTGTTACTATTGAACTCGATTCTAGAAGTGGAGGAACCTGCGCAACTCGTAGCCTTGAAGCCCGAATTCTTCGTCGGGTTGGTCCAAATCTTGCACGATCAAATCTCTCCCAAGGCCTCCAAGGCGGCACTGCAGCTGCTAATCAACGTGGGGCCGTGGGGGCGAAACAAGCTGAAAGCAGCGGAAGCGGGCACGGTGAAAGTACTGGTCGATCTTCTGCTTGATTCTTCGGAGAAGAGGGCATGCGAGATGATCTTAACGGCGTTGGACCAGCTGTGCCAGCGCGCGGATGGGAGGGCTGAGCTATTGAAGCACGGGGCCGGGTTAGCAGTCGTGTCGAAAAAGATACTCAGGGTTTCGAAGGTGGGGAGCGAACGGGCCGTGAGGATATTGCTTTCGATATCGAAGTATTCGGCGAGTCCTACGGTTGTTCAGGAAATGCTGCAGTTGGGTGTGGCGTCGAAGCTGTGTTTGGTGCTTCAAGTGGACAGTGGAAGCAAGGCCAAAGAGAAAGCAAGGGAGGTACTGAAGTTGCATGCTAGGGCTTGGAAGAATTGTTCTTGTATTCCAATGGGTCTGCTTTCTTCCTATCCATCATGATATTGAGATAGACAAAAAAATTCACTCCTTTTTCTTCTTTTTTGTTGGGTAAGTAGACAGACAGAAATTTATTTGGGTACATATAAATTGTTTGAGCAATACCTATAATTAGAAAGTAGGACTGATTAATGATATATGGACAAAGATTAGATTCTATCTCTGATTTCTCTCTCTCTCTGACACACATACACACACAAACAAACAGTACGTACGCACAAATTTCCCAGATCTACTCCAGTTCCTGCAACAAGTATGTGCTTGAGCAAAAATGGGAGGGAATGATTGTTGGTTGGTTTTGGATGATCAGCAGAAATGGCCACCCATTGGGGTATGATTTTTTTGCCATTTTCGACGAATGGCTTGTGTGCAATTGGACTTGCTCTAATAAAGTAAAGCTCCACAAACAAGTGTTTCTATGCAGCATGCACGGTTCAGCACTTAGCTAGCTAGACATAAAATACTCCTATAAAATGACACATAAATAACCTACACCAGGTCATGGAGTACTTTAATTATAAGCGCGCGGAAGGATCCATACAGAAATAATCAAGGGGGAGTTCCCCAAAATAGCTCAAGGCTGTTTTTTAGGGGAAAAAAACCCACTTTAGTCCTTTTAATACCTTTAATATCATAGTATTTTTAGCACTTTTTTTCGAAGCAAAACAGATTTATTAATCTTAATAAATGATTACAAAGATTAAAATGATTAAGGGCACACCGGCATAAAGCAATCCAAGATCTAAAGGAAAGCAAAATGCCAACCGGAAAAAACCCAGAGAAGACCGACATCAAAACACCAGGACTTAACAAGTAGAAATGAAAATCAAAGCACCAAACCATTAACACCAACCCAAAAAAATCTGGAAAAGCAGTCCAAGCAACCAAAAAAGAAAAACAAACGTACAACGATCCAACCAAGGGGCAAAATGAAGGCCAAACCTTGGAATTAAATCTCCAAGGAGAGAGAAACTTCTTTCTCAATATCATCAAGATCCTCCAAGTCATCCTCCTCCTCTAGGTCATCATGATCTTAATTCGTTTTCTTGCATTTCAAAAAAATTCCTTAACAAGAAATTCCGCCCGCCTCTAGGCTCAATGCCTAACCTATGACCGACATCCAGAGTTTTCCAAGCCTCCTTGAACAGAAGTGAAGAAGAAAGACCATTCTTTTTCCTAAGGATTTGGTTATCGATTTTACCACCAATATCTGCGATATGTTTTTTTTTTATAATCTTCCTCTTCGATCTTCTCACTCTCCTTTCCAATTTAAGTATTTTTAGCACTTTTACTTTTAACATTTTTAACACTTCTGAAAAACTACCCCTAAGCCTTAAAACAAGTGGTCAAAAAATTTCAAATATAACCCCAAGATGAGGTTAGCCTTGTTGTCTTAGCCTAGAACTCAAAGGTTTGCTCGATCTCATTTAAAGTTGGGTTCAATTTATCTGACCAGCAACTTTTGTGGCCACTACAATTCCATACGCATGCGTAAGCGTGTAAAAAAACTATAGGAGGTGTCATAGAGATTAGTTCGAAATTCATGCAAGTTGGCTTTGGACACCTTATATAACCACAAAAACAAATTCAATGATTATGCTCTGTTTTGAAGGCATTAGGAGATGATTGTGCACTAGTTGGAATTTGATCTAATCTACAAGCTCAACTCAACACCAATGATTACTCCCCCAAATGGGAAGAAAACAACAAAAAGTTGCTCATAATCATGTTGTACTTGGTCAACCATCATTCGTCAATGTACCATGTGGATCTCATGCTATAATTTGGTATTTTTATTAAAGGTCTTAAACAATCAATATATAGCAATGACTTTAACCCACCAGTAATTCTGTTGATCTAATATATTAGTGTGATGGAATCTCGAATATTATAATACTCCAACTTTGAAGAAAACTGTTCAAGATTTGTGATGGAAATAAGGGAAGTAGAACCACAAAAAAGCCACTGGGGACTAGTATTGGTCTAAGTTGCATGCATTTTAAAAATATGGCAAAGTTGTTGGAGAAGATTAATTATGTTGCACAATTAACTAACCTATCATCATGCCATACATATCAAGATCATTTGTGCCGTTCATGCCTTAATATTCAAGCAGAAGTAAAAGCCTACGAAAATACTAGAAAGTAATGTCTTCATCTGCTGTCGAAAAATAGAAAGTAAACATATACCACCGTCATATGTGTGTTACGAAAGTTCAAAATTGCCAAACAGATTGGTCTGACTGTTTTTGCTTGAAATACTAGTAGTTGTCACTCCAGTGGCTGTTGGTGGTGGCGGCGTCAACCTTCCAGGGAATACATAAATGCATGTACTACTACTACTACTTCTACTATTCTTTATGCATAATAATGAATATGAAGGGAAGCAACTGTGTATGGACCCAAGGGGGGCCACGGCTAGCTCACCCTTATTTCTTTATTAACCAATCTATCTTGTACGAGAGAATCTTTTTTACGGAGTTTTCTGTAAAATAAAATTACGAAGTACCATCGCGCGCATCCAAAATTTATTGGTGAACTCTTCCCTGAGAAAATTTGTTTAAAATCCGAACAGTTGATCGCCAAAAGATGGTTGTGATTTGGTGTCTCCGTGATTTGCTTATCCACGGCTTCTCCGTGAATAAACTTCTCTCATCTTGTACATATGTAGTGTATTTCAGTACATATAATTTAAAGTAAACAGCCAGCAGCATCAAGTGGCCGGCCCCTGTCGACCATTCCCTCTCCCGTCTCCTGGCATAAGCACTTACGTAAGTCATTGGCCGACATTTGATGGTGGACGGTCAACTTGGTCCATTTTATTTGTGCTCGATTGGGGCGGATAGAAGAGGGTGCCGGCGTCTCCACAACTCTAAATATTCTCATGAATCATACTATTTTAAAGATTGATTTAGACAAGTTTTATGAGGTTGGCGCAGCCCGCTAAATCCCCTGTGGAATCAAATTATTAAAATTTCTATATGTATGTTGCAAAGCTCTCCTAAAATTTCAATTAAACGCAAAAATAAAATCAATTGGAATTAGCTGAGTTGATCAGGACTTTTACATCTTAATACTCCCTCCGTCCATATTTGTTAGTCATTTTGGGGAGTCTGTGTCATTTTCAATTGTTTATTTCTTTCAATCTGTACTCCAAAAAATATGCAATATTAATTTTGTTTGATAGATTGTAACTAGTTTTATTATTCTATGTTTTTAAATTTATGAAAAATATTATAAATTGGAAGATAAAATAATTTTAAAATGGCACGAATTTCTGTAATGGACGAACAAAAGCGGAAAGGGTAGTAGGATATTAGGAGTTCGAGTCTTCCCACATATATGTGAGTGTTCTTCCGTTGGGATTATTTTCCTACCTAGTGGGGGCTCTTAGTTGGGGTGGGTTCATAGTGGTTGAGTAGTTGGGCATAGTATATTGTCAACTCTCACACAATTAATATAGTGTCCCGTAATTTGTACTCCATACACGATGTCATGATCTCTCCAATCGATTGACAAAAAACAATGCAAAAATAGAACAAGAAGGTGACAATTATACCCATCTTATTTTCTCTAAGTGCTCCGATGAAGGATGCTGCTAGAAGGAGGACAATGAGCTACAAATACATATGGCCACAAAAAGTGCAAGAAAACACTACAAGAAAAATCACATTGGGTGACGAATGAAAATCGTCACAAATTGCTTGTTTTTTGTCACAAATAATATAGGTGACGAAAAAAAATTTGTCGACTAAAGGTTGTCGAGGATTCCTACCTGGTGACGAAATCTATTTTTCGTCACCTATAGTGTCTTTTGATGACAAAATACTTCGTCATCAAAAAGTGAATAATTTGTGACGAAATTTTTTTCCTCGCTTATTATGCTTTTTGATGACAAAATTTTTTGTCATAAATTATTCCTTTTGGCGACGAAAAAATTCGTCACTGATGAGTCTCATCGGTGACGAAAATTTTCGTTGCAAAAGACGTTTTCATATGAGAAAAAAATCCTTCTTTCTTGCTCCTCCTAGGTTTCAAACCCAAGTCTCCTGAGTTTTTCACGCAAGCTCTAACCAACTGCACCACACACACTTTTCAGTAAATATTTGAAATATCTAATATATAACATATATGTTTAACATTAAAATATATTTTGAATGCAATTTTGAACCTTTAAACATTAAAATTAGTAATTTTGATAAACATGAAAGTTGTAGGCAATTGAGTTATTGTTCAAACACAATTTGAATTATCTCAATCGGAGTTTTTAGTAAAAAGTTATGTCTGAAATACATTTAGTGACAAAGCGCAATTAATAAATTTCGTCACGAAAGTTACCCATTTGATGACGAAATATATTTTTCGTCCCTGAAAGCGTTAAAATGGTGACGAAAAAAATATTTCGTCACCAAAGTTAAGCATTTGGTGACGAAAAAAATATTTCGTTACTAAATTGGTCTCATTTAGCGACGAAATATATATTTTGTCACCAAATGATTATCTTTGGCGACAAAAAATAATTTCGTCACCTTTTTTAAGCTTTTGGTGACGAAAAATGTATTTCGTCGCCAAATGGATACTTTTGGTGACGAAAATATTTTTTTTGTCGCTAAACAGGTATAATTGGTGACAAAATTATTTCGTTACGGAAGTTGTCAAAACGGTGACGAATTTATTTTTTCGTCGCCAAATATACTCATTTAGTGACAAAATTAAATTTCGTCGCCACTTTTTCGTCACCAATTTTCATTTTTCTTGTAGTGAAAGTATGCTCTCGGCTCTCCTATCCTTATTTGTCGCCACAAGCTTGGCCTATTGAGTCTATTCATGTCAACTCTGCAAATTAAATGGCCTTTCGGGTCTTGGCCTCTGCTCTAGCTTTTGCATTAGTACGGTGTAAATAGTTGACAAAATTTAGCCTCGATCCAATTAAAGATCGAGTAAACAGTCAACAGAATGTCATGTGCATACTTGTCCGCTGAGATAGATCTAGAGATTTTTCTAATTTCCTGAAAACAAATTGTATATGTGTGTTTTTTCAAAAGAAAAAAAAAACTCAAAATGCATAGAAATAATTCAATTTTGTGAAGGATGAAGCTAAAGGAGAACAACTGGTGGCGGTCTCGACCTCAAGGACATGAACGCCATGCCTCATTAGAGCAATTCCAATGATATGTCATTTCTGAAGCCAAAGCCATTATTTGGCATGAGGTCTCGAAAAATGAGCTCCAATGATAAGCTATTTCTCAAGTCAAAAAAGACTGCGATTTATCAAGCAAAATTTGGCAAAGAAATAGTTTTGGCTTGAAAAAAAGGCTCAAACTACATGAGATGCCCTTAGATTGTCTAATCGACATATTTACAACTAATTCACTTCAACTATTTTTACAACCATCTAACTAATTTGTAAACCGTTTTCGCATTGTAGTCACACTAGTTTCCTAAATTGTACTGGGGATAAATGCTCAGATGTATGAAGCAATAATGCAAATTAGTGACAACAGAGATGAAAGGAAACGATGTAATAGACACTCAATCTGTTAAGATGTGTATGATATTAATTCATTCATCGAGTCCATAACATTTTGCATGAAAATTCAAAATGAGTCTTGAATTGATAACTTCTGTGTTACAATTCATAATATTTGGACATATGTTCACAACGTTAATTCTTGAACAATAACACTTTGGTGATCATCTTTGAGTACAATATTTTCGGTGCCATGTGATGTGTCACCAATGTATTAGTGAAATATACTTCAATATTTGTCATGTTGTGATGCCGTCTTCCATGTGTTCCCTTTAGTCTTCGTAATTTTCATTTCAAAGATTAATGAAATCTTCTTTTGCCCTAGAGAAGAAAAAATCTGTGAGAAATCTTCATTTCTAAATGTTGTTAGTTGTCTTCAAATATTGTAGAGAGAGAAAGTCAAAGGGCCGGGAAGGCAACTTAAAACCTTCATCTTACACTTTGCCCACACGCACACCAACTCATGTCTTGACAATTTAAAGTTGGCATCCTTGAGTTGAGCCTTTCAATCCTTTGAGAAAGTCTCTCTCTCTCTCTCTCTCTCTCTCTCTCTCTCCAAAAACAACACATTATCCCCGTGTTTTGACTTTCTCATTTTGAACCTCTCTCTCCCATCTTCCAAATAAATAAGCCAACATTTCTCTACTCCAACCATCTTCAATCCAATTCATAACTCCCCCCACAACCTTCTTCTCCAATCAACACTCTATCTGTTCTCTTCTTCTCTGATTATATACCCATTTTCATCAACAAATTCATCTTGGTCTTCTTTGTCTTCCGCCAATGGGTGAAATTGAAGTCCCTCCATTTTTCCTCTGCCCCATCTCTCTAGAGATGATGAAAGACCCCGTGACTATCCCCACCGGTATCACATACGACCGAGAAAGCATCGAAAAATGGTTATTCACCAACAAGAACAAGAATTGTCCCGTAACCAAACAAGTCCTCTCCAATCCAGATCTAACCCCGAACCACAATCTCCGCCGTGTGATCCAATCTTGGTGCACCCTCAACGCATCCCACGGCGTCGAACGCGTCCCAACCCCGAAGCCACCCGTCAACAAGTCCCAAATTATCAAGCTACTCAAGGACGCGAAGTCGCCCCAAATGCAAATTAAATGCTTGAAGAGGCTCAGATCCATCGCTTCCACCAGTGAAACGAACAAACGGTGCATAGAGTCCTCCGGTGGGGTTGACTTCTTAGCTTCCCTTGTCAAGAACAACAACACTAGTACTACTTCACTAGAAGCATGTGATCACGATGGGCTTGAATTCACAAAACCTAGTGATGAAGCCCTAAGCATACTCTTCTCTCTCCAACTATCCGAATCCGCCCTCAAATCCCTCAACGCGAAAAACAGCGAATTCATCCAGTCGTTAATCAATGTATTGCAAGTCGGATGCTACGAGTCTCGAGCATATGCCGTGTTACTATTGAACTCGATTCTAGAAGTGGAGGAACCTGCGCAACTTGTAGCCTTGAAGCCCGAGTTCTTCGTCGAGCTAGTCCAAATCTTGCACGATCAAATCTCTCCCAAGGCCTCCAAAGCGGCACTGCAGCTGCTAATCAACGTGGGGCCGTGGGGGCGAAACAAGCTGAAAGCAGCAGAAGCGGGCGCGGTGAGCGTACTGGTCGATCTTCTGCTTGATTCTTCCGAGAAGAGGGCTTGCGAGATGATACTAACGGTGCTGGACCAGCTGTGCCAGTGCGCGGAGGGGAGGACCGAGCTGTTGAAGCATGGGGCCGGGTTGGCGATCGTTTCGAAGAAGATACTCAGGGTTTCAAAGGTGGGGAGCGAACGGGCCGTGAGGATATTGCTTTCGATATCGAAGTATTCGGCGAGTCCTGCGGTTGTTCAGGAAATGCTGCAGCTGGGTGTGGTGACGAAGCTGTGTTTGGTGCTTCAAGTGGACAGTGGAAACAAGGCCAAAGAGAAAGCAAGGGAGATACTGAAGTTGCATGCTAGGGATTGGAGAAATTGTTCTTGTATTCCATCATGATATTGAGATAGACAAAGATTTTCTTTTCTTTTCTTTTTCTTGTTGGGTAATAAGTAGACAGACAGATATTCGAGCAATACCAAGTAGAAAGTAGGAGTGATAAATGATATATGGGGGCATAAGTTTCCATCTTTACTTGGAAAAAATTTCAGGAAGTGATAATATTGGAATCAATTTTCATGTCTTCCGTAGAGAAAACAGTTTCAATAAAGATATGGCAGTTAAATGGAAAAAGGTGTTACAAGTGTGACCAAAAATTGTGTGTGCAATATGTTCGTTAAAGAATAAAAAAATTGGTGTATTATATTTGACCTATTTTTTGTATTTGTAATATTGGTCTTGGTTCAAGTACCAAAAAAATAGACAATGGGAGACAATATAGGACGAGGGTGTTCCACGGCACCTTAAAAAATATTTCTAAATACTTATTTTACATTTTCAAACTCAAATATAATGTATTGGCGAAATATTTTTTCGATTTTTTTTGCACCGTTCAAAAGTTCTCGAAGAGATCTATCAAACAAGATCTATATTGCTAGGAAAATTATTTGCGTAAACGCATTATTTTTGAGTATTTATTTGCGAATATGGAATAGAGCCACACATCGTTTCCTTTTCAATCACACAAAAGGAAAAAGACAACCCACCATTCCTCTCTTAGGCGCCCTCTCTCTTCTTTTTTTTCTCTGTGCATGGGTAGTGACCGATAATAGCATCTCCAAGAGGCTCTCTATTTGGACTAGTTAGCGATTATTCATAGCCAAACTCAAATTTCAATATTCCAACAAGCTATCTTTACTTGCTTGACACTTTGTCTTTGTTTACTTTCACAAAGCAACTAGTAGAGTTAGAGCAAAGGAAACTAGCTTCTCTCTTTCTCCTTTTATTTACCTTTTTGCCTCTCAATTCTATGGGTAAATCTCAAAAAAAAAAAATAATAATAATAATTAATGACAATAGTCAAGGTGTTTTTGTTAAATGAAATTTTAATTGATGCATGTGAGGAGAATGATCAGTATAGAAATCCGTTAATAAATAAGTTTTAGCTCATTTAACCCATTTAGTTTAGTTAAAAGACCCACTAACGGCTGATCGTTCTTCTTTTTCCATTATTAAGCTGGATGTCATCTTTCATTGCACAGTCGAATGATTAAGATCATGACCAGAAGGAATGGACATTCACGCACCCAGGTTTTTACTTTTAATAGCCTTGAATAAATTAAGCAGGTTTGGTGGGTTTCATCAGCCACCCATATTGTCTAGTTCTTCTTCTGTTTTTTTAAACATCATCTAGTAAAATGTATCCGTATCTGTACGAAGAACTTGTTGGGATTACACGAGTAGGCACCCCGGTCTCCAGTATCGAGATTCAAACATAATTTTAATCATAACTAATGGAAGTAAGATGAAGAGTAAAATAGAGAGATACTGAAGATTTACGTGATTCGACAATAACGTCCATATTCCAATGAGTTAAGGGGAATTCAGACCGAACTCCACTTCAATGATGAGAGTTGTTTCTCTTACACTACATTGCCTCTTCTAAGAGTCATTGTCAGTTTTCATGGAATACTTGGTCTCTTATTTTAGGGTGGTGGCAAATGCTCTGGGTCTGTCCCCCTTCTTTGGTGGACCTAACGAATTGGTGGTTTAACAACAGGTTTAAGAGTTTGGAAAGGCACATTTGGGAGGTGACTTTTTTTGCTACCTTATGGTCTTTGTGGCTTGCAAGGAATGACCTTATTTTCAACAATATGTTACGGTCAGCTTGCGAGGTGGGGGACCAGATTAAGACAAGGGTGGCTATGTGGATGAAAGCCAAGTTCGTAATCAAGGTGTACTCAGTCGAGGATTTTAAATGTTTTCTAGGAGGTATCCGTAAGCTGAAGCTTTAGCTTGGAGGAGTTGCGCATCCAACCTCTGGCTGGATGTTTGAGTTTTCATTTCTTCTTTTGTTTTTCCTGTTTTCGGTTTGAGCTAGTTTGCTCATCCCTTTCTATCCTCGATGTACCCCTTTCGAGATTTATTAAATTTGTTTCGTTTGCTAAGAAAAAAAAAGAGTCATTGTCTAACCACTTGTGCTCTTCCTCTTCTTACGTACCCGTGTACCAAGACTTCACATGCCAAATTCTAAGAGGAGTATTGACGGTGATCACAAGATATGTGATGAGTACAAGGTCCAAGGTAACATGCATTCCAAAGGAGTCTCCTTTGAAAATATAACTTTGAGAATATAAACCGAATTATTTACGAGACGGAATTCATTACAAAGATCTTAGAAGACGGATTTCATTACAAAGATCTTGGATAAAGTCAAACTATATAATCATCTAATTGACGCAAAACGAGAAAGTATAAGGCGGTTGATGTCTTTCACCTCAACCCAATTGTCATATATGGTTCTTTTCTGGCCTTAATACTACCTTATAATTAGAAGATGAATTAATCACCTGCCTTTATTCTCCCTAATCCGTATCTACAGGCAAGCAAATCAGAGTGCAGACCATTTAGCAGGGATCGATCGGCACGGAGCAAACGGAGGAACTGGTGGTGGTGGAGGAACCACCCCGAACGATCGATCAGACACTTTGTTCACGAAGATGGGCTAGGAGTTGGCTGGTTTAGGGATTAATTAATTATGTCCCTTTGTATGTTATTTATTTAGTTATATGAGCTATGCTTGCAGTGAACTCTTCCTTTTTCCTGTTTTCAGCATATATTGTAGATCCAGGGATGCTCTGTAGGGCGTTGCAGAACGCATTCGGACCATCCAAAAGTGTTTTTAGTGGTTCGGATTAAAAACGAACTCTTTCAGAAAAAAGCTAACTCTTCCCCATCTCTTCCCTGGACAAATTTATTTTTAATCTGGACCATTAATTGTCAGGATGAACGGTCCGGATGTGTCCCGCAGGGCGCTACACAGGGAGTGACTTTGCAGCATCCTGGGTCCATAATGGGGTTTGGAAAATTTAATTTCAGCGGTTTACCAAACTCATTTAATTTATAATAAAAAATCTCTAGCCTTGGACCATTAATACCGTAATCGTCCATTAAAGTATGCAAATACTAGAACTTTTCATTGTCGGTGTATTTTGATCAACAATGACGGGCCTATTTGACTGCCATTTTTAATTCTAAATTGAAAGGTTCTTAACCGGTACCGGTCACATAACTCGCCAATATATTGTACAATTATAGGTCTTATATAATTTCTTGGTCTTTGGACCAGGACCCGATCGCTGGAAGATTAAGTCGTACCATATATATATTGTTAGGAATGCATTGTATTCTTTAGTCCCACATTGGTTAATTATGTTGTTCCCGTTTTGTAGCCTATTATAAATAGGGCTTTTGGGGGACTTCTAGAAATTATCTTTTGGGCTTTCATATTGTGGCCTTTATAGAATTACGGATTATAGCCGGCTCTTTGTATCTCTTCTTCATGTTGGTTAGTGAATCCTCTCTCTCCTCGCCCGTGGACGTACCCATCTTGGGGAACCACGTACATCTTGTGTCTTTGTGATTTCTTGTTTAGTTTTCAATTTCTCGTTCTTAGCTTGCATTCATAGCGTTCGTTACAACAAACTGGTATCAGAGCTTTAGGTTGCAAAAACTAGGGTTTCGTTTCCGATTGTGGCTATGGCGGCTAAATTTGAGATTGCGAAGTTTGATGGGCAGAGCAGCAGTTTCAGTCTTTGGAGAGTAAAGATGAAGGCTCTGCTAACCCAACAAGGATTGCACAAGGTTTTGTTAGGCAAGACTAGTTCTGGAATCAAAGAGGAAGATTGGGATGATACGGATGCCAAAGCTCTGAGTTCTATTCAGTTGAGTCTGGCAGATGACGTTCTTCGCGAGGTGGAAGAAGAAACTTCAGCAGCAGGAATTTGGCTGAAGTTGGAAGGCATATATATGACGAAGTCGCTCACCAACAGGTTATATCTCAAACATCGTCTTTATACGTTTCGTATGCGAGAAGGTATACCTGTTAAAGATCATTTAGACGAGTTCAACCGTATTATTATGGATCTGAAAAATATTGATAGTAAAATTGAGGATGAGGACCAAGCCCTAATTTTGCTATGTTCTTTACCACTTTCGTATGAGCACTTTGTTACAACCCTATTGTATGGCAAAGACACGATATCCATGGAGGATGTTAAGGCCAGCCTATATTCGAAAGAATTGAGGAAAAAAGTGTCAGGTGAGGGTGATGCACATGCGGATGGTTTGTTTGTTAGGGGAAGAACAACAGAAAGGGTGGAGTCGAGTAATAGGGGAAGATCCAGATCATCAGGTAAGAAGAAGGGAAAGTGCAATTATTGCAAGAAACCCGGGCACTGGAAAAGTGACTGTTTAAAACTCAAGGAGAAGGAAAAAGAAGACCAGAAAGGGGGTAAAGTAATTGCTGGAATTGCTGAAAGTTCAGATGAGTCAGATAATGTGTTATCAGTTACAGAGGGCGATTCTCGCTCTAATACCGAGTGGGTTCTAGATTCTGGATGTTCATACCATATGTGTCCGCATAGAGAGTGGTTTTCTACTTATGAGGCAGTTAATGGTGGTACAGTTTTGATGGGCAACAACATGGCCTGTAAGACTGTTGGTTCAGGAACGATTCAGCTTAGGATGCATGACGGTATTGTTAGGACTTTATCTGAGGTTCGACATGTTCCAGATTTGAAGAAAAATCTTATATCCCTGGGTGCTCTTGATTCTCATGGTTGCAAATTCCTCGGTGAAGGTGGAGTTTTGAAAGTCTCAAGGGGTGCATTAGTACTGATGAAGGGTCAGAAGCGTGGTAACCTCTATACACTCCAGGGCAGTACAGTTATAGGTGCTGCAGCAACGGTTGCTTCATCCAAGGTTTCAGATTCAGACTTGACTCGTTTGTGGCATATGCGCCTTGGGCATATGAGCGAGAGGGGGATGACAGTTTTGAGCAAACAGGGTTTGCTATGTGGCCAGAAAATTGAGAAACTGGATTTCTGTGAGCATTGTGTTTACGGCAAGCAGTGCAGGGTAAAATTCAGTACAACTGTTCATCGCACCAAAAGCACGGTGGATTATTTTCACTCGGATCTTTGGGGTCCCGCAGAGGTAACTTCTAAAGGTGGTTTTCGATATTTTATGAGTATTATAGATGATTTCTCTCGTAAAGTTTGGGTGTATATGTTGAAACATAAGAGTGACGCCTTTAATACATTCAAACAGTTTAAAACTTTGATTGAGAATCAGACTGGTAAGAAAATAAAACGTTTGAGAACTGACAATGGTATGGAGTTTTGTCTTGGCAAGTTTGATAGATTTTGCAGTGATGAGGGCATTGTGAGGCATAACACAGTGAGAAAAACCCCTCAGCAAAATGGTGTGGCTGAACGAATGAACAGGACTCTTTTGGAGAAGGCACGTTGTATGTTGTCCAATTCCGGATTGGGCAAAGAATTTTGGGCTGAAGCCGTTTCCACAACATGCTATTTGGTGAACAGGTCTCCGTCGACTGCTATTGAGTGTAAGACTCCGTTTGAGGTATGGTCAGGTCATCCAGCTGATTATTCTGTATTGCGTGTTTTTGGGTGTCCAGCTTACGCTCATGTGAATGAAGGTAAACTGGAGCCACGGGCCAAGAAGTGTATTTTATTGGGTTATGCAGCAGGTGTCAAAGGGTACAGGTTATGGTGCTCTGATGATTTGAAGTTTTTGATTAGTAGGGATGTGACTTTTGATGAAAATTATCTGATTAAGGGGTCTAAGCAGGTTGATGATACAGTTCAAGAACATAGTGTTCCAAAGCAGGTGGAGTTTTTGGGTGAATCTTCCGACTCAGGGAAGAAGCACATTGAGAAGCCAATTGAAGAGGAGTTCAAGAGTTCAGACACAGAGGTTGATGCATTAGTTGAGCAACCACGCACTATTGCTAAAGATAGGCCAAGGAGGGAGATTCGGCCTCCTGAAAGGTATTCGGCTTATTCTGAGATGGTGGCCTATGCTTTATCAGTTGCTGAAACAGTTGAGTATGAGGAGCCTTCAAGCTATACGGAAGCTATTTTGAGCGCTGAGTCTGCACAGTGGTTTGTTGCTATGAATGAGGAGATTGAGTCTCTTCAGAAGAATCAGACATGGGAGTTAGTAGAACCGCTGAAAGGGAAGAGGATTGTTGGATGCAAGTGGATCTTCAAGCGCAAACCAGGTATTCCAGGGGTAGAAGACGCTCGGTTTAAAGCTCGGCTAGTGGCGAAAGGATACAGCCAGAAGGAGGGTGTTGACTACAATGAGGTATTTTCACCAGTTGTAAAACATAGTTCCATTCGCACTTTACTTGCTATTGTTGCATGTTATGATCTTGAGTTAGAGCAACTTGATGTCAAAACTGCATTTTTGCATGGCGAGCTTGAGGAACAGATTTATATGCGTCAGCCTGAGGGATTTGTTGTTTCTGGTAAGGAGGATCACGTTTGTTTACTTCGTAAGTCTTTGTATGGCCTCAAACAATCCCCTAGGCAGTGGTATAAGCAGTTTGATACTTTTATGATAAGCCAGTCATATTCTAGGAGTGAGTATGACAGTTGTGTGTATTTTCGAAAACTTCCAGATGGTTCATTTGTTTATCTACTGTTGTATGTTGATGATATGCTTATTGCTGCCAAGAGTGTGTCAGAAATCAACAGGTTGAAACAACAGTTGGGTGGTGAATTTGAGATGAAAGATTTGGGTGCGGCAAAACGTATTTTGGGTATGGAGATTTGCAGAGATCGAGTAGCTGGCAAATTATTTTTGAATCAGAAGTCTTATGTTCTTAAAGTACTTGAGCGCTTTGCCATGCAGAACTCGAAGCCAGTCAGTACCCCTTTGGCAGCACACTTTCGACTTTCAGCTGAGTTGTCACCACAGTCGGAGGATGAGGAGAAGTATATGTCTCAGGTTCCATATTCGTGCGCAGTTGGGAGCCTTATGTACGCCATGGTATGTACTCGTCCTGATATTTCACATGCAGTTAGTGTCGTTAGTCGTTATATGGGGCGTCCAGAAAAGGCACATTGGGAGGCTGTGAAATGGATACTACGGTATTTGTGCGGAACTGCAGGTGTTGGTCTATTGTTTAGGATTGTCAATTCTGGTGATCATGCTGTTGGTTATGTTGATTCGGATTTTGCCGGTGACCACGATAAGAGGAGGTCTCTGACAGGTTATGTCTTTACTCTGTCCGGAAGTGCCATTAGTTGGAAAGCTACTTTACAGGCTACAGTTGCGCTGTCTACAACAGAAGCGGAGTATATGGCCATTGCTGAAGCTGTGAAGGAGGCATTGTGGATGAGAGGTTTGCTTTGTGAGCTTGGTCTTGCACAGGGTGTGAGTTCAGTATTTTGTGATTCGCAGAGTGCTATACATTTGACTAAAAATCTGATGTATCATGAGAGGACTAAGCATATCGATGTCAGGTATCACTTCGTTCGGGATATCATCTCACAGAAGCAAGTTGAGGTGAAGAAAGTGGGTACGGCAGATAACCCAGCAGATATGTTGACTAAACCGGTTCCGGTTGCCAAGTTCAAGCATTGCTTGGGCTTGCTTGGTATTTGCAGTTGATCGCCCCTCGGGGGCATTTGGCGAGTGAGAGGTTAGAAGGGGATAGCTATATTTGGTGATTTGGTTCAGTGGAATTCAAGTCAAGGTGGAGAATTGTTAGGAATGCATTGTATTCTTTAGTCCCACATTGGTTAATTATGTTGTTCCCGTTTTGTAGCCTATTATAAATAGGGCTTTTGGGGGACTTCTAGGAATTATCTTTTGGGCTTTCATATTGTGGCCTTTATAGAGTTACGGATTATAGCCGGCTCTTTGTATCTCTTCTTCATGTTGGTTAGTGAATCCTCTCTCTCCTCGCCCGTGGACGTACCCATCTTGGGGAACCACGTACATCTTGTGTCTTTGTGATTTCTTGTTTAGTTTTCAATTTCTCGTTCTTAGCTTGCATTCATAGCGTTCGTTACAACATATATAAATGTATATGTTTCAAATCTCAGCATTTAAGAAATCATAAGCATGAAAGATTATGGTTTGGCTTCAACTTAATTATTCTTAACGGAAATTTATAGGGGTTATTGGTATTTTTTTAGTTTTCGGTCAAAGTTTTTTGGATTAAACATTTGCCTTAAAGAGAGGAATCGGAAAGGTATAACAAGTTTGGACCAAAATTGATCATAGTTTGTATAAGACAGACAAAAGGAAAAAGGTAAGAAAACGTATTTCTTTGAACTTTTTTCCTCTTTAGTTAAACTTTTTTTTAAAATTATTTTGGTCATCAATTTTTTAAAATATTTTCCTCTTTAGTTAAACTTTTATTTATTTATTTTGGACATCAATTTTTGAACTTTTTTCCTCTTTGGTTAAACTTTTTTTATTTATGATTTTGCTAGAAAATATGCGATTAGTCCAAATACATGAATGCAAATATAAGAAAATTTCATAAAAAGACGACAAAACAGACAGTGATCAAAACAAATGGATCGAGCATTAGTCTTATTAAGGGAAAATAATCACTGTACTTTATTTTTATTCAAAAATTGCATGTCTTTTAGCGGTGAACCATAGTTTTGGGTAGGGGTGCAATCGAGCCGAGCCGAGCCGAGTTTCGGCATGTTCGGGCTCGGCTCGCCTCAAAAACAATGAGCTCGAGCTCGGCTCGAGCTCGTGACGAGCTGCAGAACTCGAGCTCGAGCTCGGCTCGATAGGTATTTTCGGAGCTCGAGCTCGGCTCGTTCGGCTCGTTTATGAAACAAATATATATAAATATATATATAAATAAATATAAATATGTAAAAATATATATATATAAATATATATATAAATATATTATATAATCGTGCTCGCGAGCCAATTCGAGCCGAGTTTCGACTAGCTCGAGCTCGGCTCGTTTATGAAACGAGCTCAGGACTCGAGCTCGAGCTCGGCTCGTTTTTGTCTTGAACCGAGCCGAGCCGAGCCGTTATCGAGCCGAGCTCCGAGCCGCTCGCGAGCGGCTCGGATCGTTTGCAGCCCTAGTTTTGGGACGGATGGAATATTAAAATGAGCCTGAATGTCGAGATCAGTGTCTGATTTTATTTATTAAATATATTCCTACTGCGACATGTGTAACAATATTATGAGTCTGATTTTATTTATTAAATATATTCCTACTGCGACATGTGTAACAATATTTTGAGCCGTGGAAATGATGGGTATATATGTGTGCATATACGCACTCTTTCTCATTCAACGCCTACTTGAAGATTTTCTAGTTCTAAATTAATAGGTTGTTCCAAGCGTAGGGCTGAAATCGACGTAGCATAATATCCGGTAAGTCCGGAGTCGAATACACAGAGACGGTGATGTGTGCTAACTAAAAACTCGAATTGTTACTGATTAAACTGGCTTTTAGGTAGCTACCCCTTGTCGTTTTGAATGAGATTTAACTAAACTTACGAAATAACTGTTCTTTTCAAATAATTAAAAGGAGATACGATCGTAAGGTTTATAGTACTCGTAACCAGACCAGATTAACCTGCTCTATTCAGTGTTCTTAAAAACGTTCAACTTCGGATTGAAAAAGATACCTCCCAAGATGCGAGACCCTACGGTCGCCGTTTACCCATGCGCAGCGGAGAATGAGTTTTGGACCCTCATTCCTAAGTTCACATAGGCTCCGACAATGCTCGGATTCGTCTGCGGGAAGTATTTTTCTAGTCTAAAATTATTTTTTTTCATTGTTTGAAAATAGGAGCAGTGTCCGAATTGGTCACGGTGTGCTAATCACCTTGCGACCCTACCTATACGATTACTCACTAATCATTGCGCACAAAATAAAAGAAACTTAACTTAAAACATGTTTCTATTGTGCGAGATGAAAAATAAACAGAAAAATATCAACGAATCAAATATCAGCGAATAACTTTAATTAAAAACAAAAGTTAAAACGAGTTACCGAATACTTAAATACTCGAACAAATATTGAAAACTTGAAGGGAAAAACTCTGGGAAGAAAAACGAATTTCTAACTGCTAATTAAAACTTCGAACTTCCGTGGGAATCAGAATCTCGGCCGCCCCAATCTCCGTTCCTGTATCAAGTGATCCCCTGGCAGCCCTATATTTCCTTCCTTTTTTACTCCCAGCCGACCTATTTTAATTTTTCTTCCAAGTGGGCTCCAAGGCTAACTCTAAATATGGTGGGCCAAGCCCACTGCTGAGAGAAACTGGCTTGGGCTTGCTTATTCTTTCCCTTTCCTTTTCTTTTCTTAGTCCAAGACTAAGTCAAAATTAGGAGTAAAGAATGGTAGCTCTTTAGGCCCACCAAAATATGTGTATTTTGTAATGCTTCCAATCAATTTTAATTCTAAGAGCAATATGGACCCGAATTGGGCTTCCAAATTTCCGTTGGGCCTTACTTTTCAAAACTTAATGGGCCCACAAGTGAGTTGTTATAGCTAGTTTTTTTTTTTTTTTTCCCTTTTTTATTTGAACCAAAATAATACTCTCCCTATTTTTTAGTCCCTCGTTCCATTCTAATCGGATAGTATATTGATTATATATTTTTCAACTGTTAACACTTTTGTTTAATGGGCCTGCCACGTTATCTTTTCTTTTCTTAATCTTGTTTGACACTTGACAATGTCTATATATAATGTGTAATGTTATATTGGATCTTGTTTGATAGCTCTCGATCGGTACTATTAGATAAAGTTTTCAAAATCACCTTAAAAATCATAGATTACAAGATATAATCAATTAAAATGTGACACAAACTCTTAAAAAATTGAGACGGGGAGTATACTACTTGGGGGCTCTAGATTTTTGGGGGGCCCTAGACAGGGGCTGTGCCCTGGTGTCCATGTATTTGCCTCTTAATTAGAGGACGTAGATAAAGACTCAACACTCTATCAAATATAGAGCATTGTGCTACTCATCTTGAATTGTAGTTGTTTGGAGATGAACTAGACATAACATTAAGGCTTTCATGGACCAATGAGTTATCCTCAAAACTCAGGTAACTAGGGAAAAATATTAGACTGAATTTCCTGCACTATTATTTGCATGTCTTTAATAAAATTTGTTCTGATTTTGTTAGTTTTGCATCATTTTTTTGTGAATTGCCGGTTCATGTCGATGAGAGATAAAAAAAATTTGGACGAAAAAAAAAAACCCGGCTTAAGCCAAAACACCCATATTGCCGTGGGAGGAGTAGATATCCGTCCGTGGGAAATTGTGTATGTATATTATTATAAGAATCACACGTACATTTTAGTTTTGGTTTGTTTCCTTTGTGTATCATGCGTTTTTTACAATTGCGAATTAATTTATTACTATTACCGTTGTGTCCGTTTAATGTGTGGAATAATAAGAAAAAAAGTCATCGTTGGTTTTTATTTTATTCCCATGCATCGATTGAGCACAAATGCTAGTTTATGTTTGAATGATAGTTATCTCTTCACTTCAATCCGTGGCCAAACAAAACAGAAAAGCAGCAATTTGGGAGAGGAATCTGCTTTACGGAAAAGGGCAGTTGATGCTAAATCAGAATAAATCCCTGTGGGCTTGAATATGACATATTCTGCTCCTTTTCCACCCATTTCCCATTAGGGTAACCAGTATGGAGGAAATTAAAGTGCTATTTAGTACTCTCCGTCTCATATTGTTGATCCTTCACCAAAAAGCGCATAATTTTTGGATAAAAAAAATATTTTTTGTGCATAATTTTTAAAATTTTTTGACACCAAATTAAAGAACCAATTGAGTAGTATGGGACCGAGCAGTAGTTGCTATGAAGTTATAGAAGATGAAAGTAACCAATTAATTATGCCCTGTAAATAATCTCAACTTTAGTGGGGCTGAACTATCGGCCCGACAAGATTTACCAGATCAGCAGCCCAATGGGCTGAACGCTTGGGCTGAACAGCATGTGTTAGGTTGAAGCTGTGCCTGTCACGCGTGAGCCCAAGCGCCTCGATCTGCTAAGATAAGTCGGGCAGGACCAAGTCGGAAAAGGTCTGACCCGAATCAAGACAAAGAGTCCGCATGCTTACCAGAGGATCAGTTCGATAATATGGCCATCACGAGGCACTTTGTGTGTCATGCATGACATCACTTTATGGCATGTGCCTAACACGAAGCTTGGAGCCTAAGCTAAATTACTTTATATAAAGTATAATGCCAAACTTAGAAAGGTATACGCAACTCATACTCAGCAAGAGCTTTGTATTTCCCATCTTTGAGCAAAGACTATACTTAACTATCGGAGTGCTTCCTTGTCATTACAGACCAATCAGGCACTAACAACAGTTCTTTTATATATGCTTCAACAGTTCAACTGTAATTGCAATTCCATATCCTGGATACTTAATTTATATCCATGTTTGTGCGGAACATAATACTCCCTCCGTCTTTTTTTAAGTGTCCTGCTTCGTAACTCCAATTTGGGGCCCGTTCCAGAAACCTTCTTAAAAATAAGCAGTTTATTTCACATTATCAAATTCAAAAATAACATAAATGAAAAATATTTTTTCAATTTTTTTTGCATCGTATAAAGGGTCTCATCGAGATCTCATCTTTTAAACAAGATCTATATTGCATATTTTTAAATTTCAATAAGCTCATAATTTTTGAGCTTGAAATTGCCTTCTTAAAAAATAAAGACTTTTCTCTCTCTCTGGAACGGGCTCTTACTAAAAAAACATTATCATTATACCTTTCACATCAAGTTTTTCCTCCACTTTCCCTACTTACCCATCATCATTACACTTTTACTTACTTATTTTTCAAAATGGAATATACTTTTAGGGACAAAATAGATAATGCATTAATTTTTACCCACTAACTTTACAAAATGGACATTTATTAAGGAACAGTCCAAAATGAAATACTGGACTCTAAATAAGGGATGGAGAGAGTAATAAATATGACTATTTTAAACATCAACCCAATAATTAAATGTTGTAAAGGATATACCCATTTTGAACTCCCGATATTGAATACAACCATTATATGTTGGAAAATTCTATGTACCCCGAAAGAGTATCCAAAAATGATCCCGAATTTTGAAAATCAATAATCCAGATTGACTTTAAGTAAATCTGAACCATTGATTTTCAAATTCGGGATACCTAGCACTCCTCTTATATGTTACCATCATATTAAACATTTTTCCGAGATCTAGGACAAATCATATCAAAATGATGCAGGAAAAATTCACAAAAATCTACGTAATTCGGACAAAAGGCAGCGTGATTGGAGGGCCCTCAAAGTTAACTTTGGACCGGAGTCCCTACTTTTATTTTTGGTTTGGGATGTCCGGGACATTTTATGCGAACCGGGATGGGAGTGGTTACGAAGGGGTTGGGGGTTTTATTTGACAATTCAATGATCAAAAGTTTATCTCGATAATTAACGACTCAAATCCCCCGATACACACAACTCAACTAATTTTTCTTTTTAGTTCGATCAAAAGTAGGCCACCACGCCGGGCTCCTCGCTCTACTACAAACAAAAAGTGTAAAGGCTGAATCTAAAGATATGCGACGCCCTAAATTTGTCGCTACTATGCGGCCCAACCAAAAGTCCCCTTTGCACCGCCCACTCCTCACAATTTATAGAATTAAAGAAAGTGAGAATATTTTACGACCACAAAAATTAGTAGGTGATAATCATACATGGGTCCCTCTATTATTGAAAGGTAATTCTCTTCTCGCGCCCCCAACCTCACCTCCTTCTTCCGAAAATACCCCCTCAGCTTGCGCCTCAGAAATACTCCAGTCCCATTTTTCCTTATTTCTCCTTTATTTACTTAATAATTTTTATATTTTTTTATATTTTATTTATTTAATATTATTAAAGTGTTCCGATTTTCAATCCGGTTGAATCGGTACAAAAATCTTTTTTTTTTATCATTTTATCCTCAGAGTTCAGGGGGTGCGAAAATGCGAAAAGAGAGTCTCTATGAAAGCCCCCATTTGCCACCACAGATCATGCCGCCTTGTCGGTTGTTCAACTAAATAAGTTAAATGACTTATTTTTGTCCTTTTCATTTGTTAGTTTTTCGTCAATTTTTTGAGAATTATTCATTCTTCATGATGAGAGAAATCTAAAAAGTAAAAAATTACGATTGGAGCTTAAATTTTTTGGATAAAGACAAAAATAAGCCAATAAGCCAAATTTTTCGTCTTTATTCAAAATAACTTGGGTTTCAATCATAATTGTGTACTTTTTAGATTGCTTTTGTTATAACGAAGTAATAATTCACAAAAAGTTGACGAAAAATTAACAAATGCGAAAAAAATTGAATAAGGATAAAAAAATACTACTTCTGTCCCATAATATTTGTTTGGTCCACAAAATGAGGACATAAAATAATATAATTTTTGCAAGAAATACTCCCATTTTTTTCAACAATTCACTACAAATCGATGAATTCTTTAAATTTATGAAAAAAATTTGAATTTTTTCTCAAAAAAAATTCATTATTTTTTAGTCATCGTTTTGCAGACCGGACAAATATTTTGGAATGGAGGGAGTAAGTCATTTGGCTTATTCAGCCGAACAATCCCTTAGATTTTCATGAATTTTCTTTCATCATTTGACATACTCTATGTTCCTTTAAGAATTAGTGGTGTATATTTCATAAGTATTTTGTAAAATATTGCTTCCATCTCGCAAAGTTAGTCCGCTATGAAAAGACATCCAATTTTTAGGTCAAAAAATTAGAATGCTTTCCCACGTACATGAGTTTCAAATTTGTAACACTTTCGAGAAACAAATTGAGATATTTAATGTGCTGCAAAGAAATTTAAAACATTGTGCACAAACAATGTTTTATTTTTTTAGGGTAGTGATTTTGCCAGACCCTTTTTTGATAATGCCACACCCTGCAAGTGCATTTTTTGGTGCAAAAATACACTTGCAGAATGTGGCATTATCAAAAAATGGTGTGGCAAAATCATTTCCTTTTTTTATTCCGAAACTTGCACTTTTTTTAGCAGTACAGAGGGAGCCTGATTCGATGTGCATAAATGGTGTCTTTTTCATCAGTTATACTAAACAATTCATCGATCAGATACTTTAATACCAACACCTGCTTAGAATCATATGGTAGATATATTAGATAATGTAATTGACCAAACAAATATTGAATTCTTAATTAATTCCTAAGATCATTAGGTTAGATATAAAGATACTAGTGGCTAGTTGTGTACATTAGGGGTGGGCATCGTGTCGTGTCGTGTTATTTCGTGTTTATGTCACAATTCTTTCAATCCTAACCTGACCTGTTTAACTTTTTGTGTTATCTTGTCGTGTCATATTCGTATTTCGTGTTAGAAATAGCCGACTATAATTCACTAACTTCGTGTCATGTCAGAAATTCCCACCCCTAGTGTACATGCACGAAAGGGAAGAGTGCCTGCCTCAAATTCTCCACCGAAGGATATTCACGTTAGTTTATTGTAAATTATAAACAGGATGCATTCCAGCAAAATCTTGTATGGTAGGGCTCTAATTTTTTATTTTTTTTTGCAAAAATTAAGAGGTAGTATTCATCAAAAGATCCCAATGGTAAAAGGATGAGAGTCCATAGATTGGACACTCCAACAGAAAGAGCGTATACACCAAAGGATGACAAAACCCCCCTCGGAGGACAAATCCCTCAGAGGAGGACATTATTAAAACAAACAACAAAATAAAAGAAGAACCGCCGAGACATCCGCCGCTACTCTTTCGCAACCATCTTGATAGGCTCGTAAAGACTTGTAACCACCACCTCTGCTTCACAAAATAGGAACACATCGTTGGGAGGTGGTTGACTAGCAAACGCAGTAGATGGCGTCAGGTCATAGATCTGAGAAGATGGAAGCTAAGAACGGTGGTGGACAACATCTTACCTGCAACCATTGAAACCGAAGCCCTGGAACGTCGCCGGAAAACGATAGTTCCCGATGGACGCTCGAATTTCAATCACGGAATTAAGAAAGAAGATGATTTGACGGTGGGAGAAAGTGAACAGAGGGGAAGGATCTCTCCCCACCTGAGAATGGGGAGAGGGGAAGGAGGGGAAGAATTATTGGCGGCTAGAGTTTGGAGATTTTGAGAGAGAGAAAAGCGGCTCTCGAGAAGTATTGTTAACATGTAGCGCCCTAATTAAATTGTCAATTTCTTCTTATCCATGCAAGTGCCATACTCTTGTTGGATTATTAATTATGCAACTACACTGTCAGTGCTTTGAGCTAAACATATCCACCGTTTCCTTAATTTGCTTTCCACAAGTGTTATACACGTATGACCAAACTACACAAATCTCTCACTTATTATATAATCAGATATATAGAGCTTGCATAAACTTTTTTTCCTTTTCCTTATAATTAAGGTGTTCGGACAAGCTTACGATCACCTCGACTAATCCTCGGGAACCAGTCTCACTGATCAACTTGTAGGAACTTTACCCCTTTTGTAAATGTAACTTAGTGATTTTCACACTCCTCGCTTATCCTTATCATGACGAGGTTAAACACACTCCTCTGGAGAAAACCAAAAAATAAGGCTAGATTGCCTCTGTGCAAACTTTTTCCAATATTAAAAAAGAGAAAAAAGAAGAATGTTCCTAAAATCAAGGTGCAAAATAAAGGTTCAGAAACAAAACGAATAAAATTAACAAAAATAGCTTATTGAAGTTACCAAAAGGGCCCTAGCTAAGAGAGGGAAAAGGTTGTTTTCTTTACCTAATTTTTTTATTTATTTTATCTTTACCTAAAATGAAGGGTTTGGTGTGCAATTAATGACCACATTGAAGTTAATTAGTGAGCGCACTGCAATCAGCACTGTGTACCTAACAATATACCATGTATAGGTGGACTTATAATAAGTAGGAGTAATACGATAGTTGTTCTTTAGTTTCTTTAGTGGGCATTTGGGGTGTTAGATTTCTCGAAGGGTTTCAATCTAAAATTAATTGGTAATAGGTAGAGTAATCTTTAGATTACATTAACCAAGTTTGAGTGATTTAGGTGAACGATGTGGGATAAAGTCTAACACTCCCTCTTACCACGTGAGATGAGACCACTTAAGACCTAACTCTGATACCATGTTAAAAATGAACTGCCAATAAATTAACTTGCTTTTATCGATGCGTCATTGATTGTGTGTCCAAAACATAAGCCTAACGTACCTTTTTACCTAGGCTTCAAGACATACTCCTGGATTCTATTGGATTTTTCTGATTTCGCCTAATTTTCTTCTTGCCTTTTTCTAACTATCCGAGGCTGCTCCTGGTTCTTTTTTTTCAAACACGAATTCGTAGATTTACTTGTGTTTGAGGAAGGATGTTAACATACTATTTCTTAATATTATGTTTACCATAGTTTTTAGGTTTTATTATTATGTTTCTTGTTATGTCTACAACATTATTCGTGTTTCTTATTAGTTAGTCTAAATTTCTTTGTTACGTGTATTTTTTAATTTATTTAGTGTTCTTGATGGTCAAGTCTTGTAGACTATATATAAGGCATGCTATAATATGTTTTAAAAAAGACAATCAATGAAAACTTGGTTCTCGTCTATTCTTTTTTCTAACATGGGGGTTATCTTCTATTCTCTATAATTTATTGCTCCAATTGACAGACATCCACTTTTTCTGCAGTAATATACTTCTTCCGTCTCATTTTTATTGTTCATTATTATTTTTGTCTTTTTTGTGTCTATTGCGTATATCTTTCAATGTATAATATTTTTTTATGATTATGACAACTTTGTATTGTAGAACAAATTAAAATCTATCAAATAAGATTCATATTGCATATTTTTAGATATTCAGATTAAAAAATATAACCGATTAAAAACTGACACAAACATAAAAAAAAAAGACAATCAAAATGGGACGGAGTGAGTAATTGCATACTCCATACGTATGTTTTTCTTTGGTTCCACACTTCCACCTTTCACGGAGTACCTTTTTTAAAATGTCATGTTTTGCCTCTTTGACTAACATATTAGAGCATGAACACCGGTACATAGTCGAAAATGCTGGTGAACAGTACATTTTTTTTTATTTTATCTACTTACATCTTTTTCAACACTACACCAATATTATCTATTTTACCTATTCTCTAATAAAATACTATTTCTTTTTCTTTTTCAAGAAAAGAACAAAGGAGAGAGGAGGAAAGTTTGGGAGATAATAGTATTAAATGGTTTTGCTCATGAACAGTTGTTAGTTAAATATACCTATCTACTGTAGTTGGATGTATTTTCCCCTTTGGTTTACCTAATTTGTTGTACGAGGATTTTTTCACTTTGCATAGGTAAAATAGCTAATTTTGGGTGTTTACATGAGCTGGTAAACTTGCTCTTAGTTCGCGGATAAAAAAAAAAAGTCTAACATATTAGTTCTAGGTTTTTTTTTTTTCCTTAAAAGAAGAGGTTGAAATTTTTGGTAACAACTTCTTACAGTGGCGTGCCAGAGAAATTTTGTCAAAAGTGACTTATCTGACAGTCTCGAACTTTCTTTCTGTTTATATAATGCGTTAGATTTACCAACTCAGGTCTCCCTAACACAAACATTTGAAAATGTGGGAGGCAAGTAGAATATACAGTATAATTTTTATGCAGCATTGAAGTACGATTGTCGGTTGCAACAGTTGAATATTGTGTAACTAGCTAGCGTTGTACCTGTTTTATGTACGGAACAAAATAATTCATATTAGCTTTGTGTATCGAAGGGGCACACCGCTAGTTATTTGAAAATAGAGTTTATGATAAAAACATTGATTGATTGACATTTTTTTTTATGACAGAAAAAAAATATGGATCACCAACTCTAACAAAATAATTACTTCAAATGACAGAATTAGAAGACTCCGGTGTGTTTCAATTAATTTGCAATTGTAAAAAATGTAGAATAAATAAAGCAAATTAAGAAAAACTAAAAAGTATGATTTTTATTTATCATACTTTATCTAATAAAACTTAATTTTTTTAAGTCTCCTAAAATCTCTCTCTCTCTCTCTCTCTCTCTCTCTCTCTCTCTCTCTCTCTCTCAAATTTTCTTTTTGAGGATTAAGGGTCTAAAGTATTTTGAATCCAGCTACATTTGCTTATAGTAGAGTATAGATGCCAAAACTTGGTTTTAATAGTAGCATTTTCCTTTTGATCTCAACCAAGGGAGATCGTCTAAAAAATATAGTATAATAAAAATATAAAGAAACGTTAATAAAATTGAGAAATTACAAACTAACGAACTGATAAAGTCGTATATATCCAAGAAAAACCGTTCATTTATTCACCCAAGGTGGCCATGGAATATACTGGTGGAAAACAACAGTCTACCAATGTTTGTGAATCTCTTCAAAACATAAGATATTCAGATTTTATCTCACACTCATGAGATTTAAATCATATAATACAAACTTCCTTGGACTTGCCTGGACAAGTCTAGGTTCGACTTTCGAGTCTCCATAGTTCTTTAAGCTTCGCTTCCGACGTAACTGCGATAAAATCTGCTACGGATAACGGTGTGATGTAATGGGATAATACTATCTGACGAAGTGACCTTCAGGTTGGTGCTGTGCAATCAGGTGCTTAGCATTGTATTGCGCACCTCCGAGCCGTCGGATTGTGCATTCGATGGCTCAGATCTCATCTTGGCAACTAATGATTGAGGACCGTTCATTGCCGATATGAGATCCGAGCCGTCGGATGCACGATCCAACGGCTCGGAGGTGCACAGCATGGTGCTGCGCATACTACTGCACTGCACCATCCCCAATTCGATGGGCTACCATATCTCTGCACTTCTACTTTTGTAGCCAAAAAAAATACAGTAGAAAATTACATGGTTTAAAACTGAATACTCTACAATCTTACTTTGGGAATAAGGTAATTCAAATATCAAATATAATAACGTATCAGGCTATAATTCTAAGATAGTCCAGAATAGCAGCTTCTCAGGCCGCAGAATAGAAACAGGTGAGTGACCCAATGAAAAAGCAACAAGTGTTCTTTTATGAGATCACGTGTTTCATTATTTCGGAGGCCAAAATTTTCAAATTTTAGAATCGTGGGAGGTTTGTATGATTTGTTAATTTTCAGGGGTTTGAGATTACTCGAAGTGCATAAAAATTGATTCAGACATCTGGTTATAAAATAGAAACAGGTCAGTGATTGATTTCCAGAACCAACCATGGACCAATCTCTGATCAAAAAAACCATGGACCAATCTGCTACAATACTCACTTTTCAGAAATTACTACTCGTAGTATTATTTAATGTCGTCGAAAGTACAGAAATGCCCCTATCCGCTATCCTTGCAACACAAATACACAATCACACACATATGCCATTATGCCTGGCCCGGAGTTCAGGTTCTTGGACGAGATAGTATTTCACTCTGAATTTCTCATATATTTTCCATCTCATTCTTGGGGATTTCTCATCAAAGATCTCCTTTTTATAGTAACAACTTGGCTTTTCAAGATTCCACTCCAATTTGGATGTTTTTTTTTTTTTGTTGCCTTTTCCCCCTCCAATTTCTGTACACTCTAAGCGCGTCTCACTCGAATCACAACCAATCCCCTATCTTCACAGCTCTTTTCATCCGAATCCCTTCCTCTTCTCACTCTTTATTGCAAGATTTGACATGGGTATTTCAAGAAACAGCCATTAGAGGTCACATGTAGTCTTTCTCAGCTACTGGCACCTGGGTTTCAAAGATCCTGCTATGGATGCTGACCAGATTATTCTTCTTGCTGCACTGCTTCTGTCTCTTGTTTCAGTTGTTTCTAGTGTCACAGACCCAAATGATTTTGCCATTCTTGACCAGTTCAGAAAAGGGTTGGAAAACCCTGAGCTCTTGAGCTGGCCTCCAAACAGCAATGACCCATGTGGCCCCCCCAGTTGGAAACATGTGGTTTGTGTCGGTAATAGGGTTACTCAGATTCAGGTTGAGAATGTTGGATTGAAGGGTCCTTTGCCTGAGAACTTCAACCAATTGACTAAGCTCTACAACTTAGGCCTCCAGAGGAACCAGTTTAATGGAAAGTTGCCATCTTTTAGTGGTTTATCTGAGTTGCAGTTTGCCTATTTGGATTACAACAATTTCGATTCGATTCCGTCAGATTTTTTCGATGGGTTGGTCAGTTTAAGGACTTTTGCTTTGGATTCTAACCCCCTTAATGCCACAACAGGTTGGTCACTGCCTTCTCAGTTGCAAGACTCATCTCAATTGACCACTCTTTCCTTGATGAATTGTAATTTGGTTGGTCCATTGCCTGATTTTTGGGGTACTATGCCGTCCCTCACGTCTTTGAAATTAGCGTTGAATCAAATTTCCGGTGCTCTTCCAGCGAGCTTTGGCAACTTAGGCTTGCAGTATTTGTGGCTGAATGGGCAGTCTGGTAGGGGAATGAACGGTCCAATCGACGTGGTTGCATCAATGGTTTCACTCACTAGTCTATGGCTTCATGGCAACACATTTTCAGGTAAAATTCCAGCAAACATTGGTGACTTAACTTTTTTGAAGGATTTCAATGTCAATAGCAATGATCTTGTGGGCTTATTACCTGATAGCTTGGCAGATATGCAATTGAACAAGTTAGATTTGAACAATAATCAGTTCATGGGTCCTGTTCCTAAGTTCAAAGCAGTTAATTACACTTACAGTTCAAACAATTTTTGTCAATCTGATGTGGGTGTTCTTTGTGCCCCTGAAGTTATGGCACTGTTAGAGTTTCTTGATGCTGTGAATTACCCTTCAAAGCTTGTTTCTTCTTGGACTGGGAATGACCCTTGTGGGGGACAATGGCTGGGAGTGAGTTGTGATGCCAACAAGAAGGTTTCTATAATCAATTTGGTTAAGTCTAATCTTACCGGTACCTTGAGTCCTACAATTGCAAACATAGCTTCCCTTACTCAAATTAGTCTCTCTTCTAATCATCTTTCGGGTCCAATTCCGAAAAACTGGACCAGCTTGAAATCTTTGACCCTTTTGGATTTGAGTGGCAACAACCTTTCTGCTCCGTTGCCAAATTTCAGTAGCTCTGTCAAACTGTCCTTAGACAATAATCCTTTACTAAATTCTAATGAGTCTGAACCACCCCCTTCGCCAATAAACAACAGCCCGCCATCTCGAGGTTCACAATCCCCTCCAAATAATCACCCATCTACAAATCCCACAAGTCGTTCTTATGAATCAACTCAAGGGGAAACCTCCAAAAGTTCTAAACTACTTGTAATTGTGGTCCCTGTCGCCAGTTTCGCAGCTGTTGTCTTGTTGGTTGTTCCTTTGCTTATTTATTGTTGTACGAAGAGAAAGGATGCCCCCTCCCAAACTCCATCTTCTCTTGTGATTCACCCTAGAGACCCCTCTGATTCAGATAACACAGTTAAGATTGCTGTTGCGAATAACAGCAATGGAAGTGGTTCTGGGAGCAGAAACAGCAGTGGAATTGGTGAGTCACATGTCATTGACGCTGGAAATTTGGTTATATCGGTGCAAGTTCTTCGGAAGGTGACCAATAATTTTGCCCCTGAAAATGAGCTTGGCCGTGGGGGTTTTGGGGTGGTTTATAAGGGAGAATTGGATGATGGGACGAAAATAGCAGTGAAGAGAATGGAATCTGGTGTGATTAACAGCAAAGCTCTAGATGAGTTTCAGTCCGAAATCGCTGTTCTTTCAAAGGTTCGCCATCGTCATTTGGTTTCTCTTCTTGGGTATTCGATCGAAGGCAAGGAGAGGCTTTTGGTTTATGAGTATATGCCTCAAGGGGCTCTGAGCAAGCACCTTTTCCACTGGAAGAGCTTGAATTTAGAACCTCTGTCTTGGAAGAGGAGGCTGAACATCGCCTTGGATGTGGCTAGAGGGATGGAGTATCTTCATAGTTTGGCTCATCAAAGCTTCATTCACAGAGATCTAAAATCCTCAAATATCTTACTTGGTGATGATTTTAGAGCAAAAGTTTCGGATTTTGGACTAGTGAAACTTGCTCCTGATGGGAAGAGGTCTGTGGTAACCAGGCTTGCTGGGACTTTTGGATACTTAGCCCCAGAATATGCTGGTAACCTGTCATTCTACCTTCTTGCCTATGCATTGATTTAAAATTGATGTAGTATTATTGCATCTTACTGGTATCTGAATTTTATGTAGTTCAAAATCATGAACAATCCATGACATAGAGTTACCTAAATGAATTGCAGACCTTTTCTGTTGGGCCTTCTCGGAATTTGAATTGGCACCTATATCTGGCTTCGCATTGCATTTGAATATGGGAAACCCTCACTTCTAATTGAAATAGTCCAACTAACACAATTTCTTCACATATCTTGGTTCTTGTTTGAACAACAAAAATTCACAACCTTAGATCTTTCTCCAAATTGACTGCATGATCCCCAAATGGCTCCATTGGTAGTTTTCAACATTCAATTACTTGTCAAAGGAAATAGGCTGATTCTTATGTTTCCTGGATAGCGAATCATTCTGATACAAGGAATGAAAATAGTGGTACGCCACTTGCTCTAAATTATACGTACTACAGTATGAGTAGATTTCCATAGATTGAAATGTTAGAAGGTACTTATTTGTATGGGTTAACATCCAGTGAAATGGGGCATTAATTTTTCTAATTATCCACATAAAACACATTTCTAGGAGCATCATGACTAACTTACACTCTCTTGCTAAATTTATAGAAAAAACCTTTGGATTGCTAAATTTTGTCTTAGACTGTAAGGGTATCATATTTCAGACCGTGCATTCCAAAATATTCTCTAGGGATAGCGTTTTTTTTTCTTTCAGGCCAATTGAAATTCAAAGGTTGGTCTATCATAAGTGTGTGTTTTTCAACAATCATTCTGGAATATGTTGGAGTTATAGTTTAAAGTCACGGTAACTTTATCTATGACTTGTCAATTTCTGCAGTCATGGGTAAAATTACAACAAAATCTGACGTCTTCAGCTTTGGTGTTGTATTGATGGAGCTATTAACTGGATTGATGGCACTTGACGAGGACAGACCGGAGGAAAGCCAGTACCTGGCGGCATGGTTCTGGAAAATCAAATCAAGTTCAGAGAAGCTTATGAATGCAGTTGACCCATCCCTTGATACCAAAAAAGAGGAAACATTTGAAAGCATTTCCATAATTGCAGAACTAGCCGGGCACTGCACTGCAAGGGAACCAAGCCAACGACCCGATATGGGCCATGCCGTGAACGTGTTGTCCCCACTTGTTGAGAAATGGAAACCGGTGGATGATGAAAAGGAGGAGTATTGTGGCATTGACTATAGCCTTCCACTTACCCAGATGGTGAAGGGATGGCAAGAAGCGGAAGAAAAGGATGTAAGTTATGTGGACTTAGACAATAGCAAGGGTAGCATACCATCGAGGCCTACTGGATTCGCAGACTCTTTTACTTCAGCTGATGGTCGATAAGAAGCGGTAACACTCTACTGCCTTTTGTGTGATAATAAGTTTATAGGTGTAAAATATAGTAGATGTTTCTTACGTGTTTTTCTTGATGCCTGAAATTTGTTAGTGTCAGCATATTCTAGTAGTGTTTCTTTTTTGGTGGGTATTGTTGGAGACCTAAAATTCACCTGTCAGATGTAACGAATGAAATCGTGTATTTTTCTTTTTGGGCTCATGTAAAATTCAGTATCTGTAAGTTTTGGGCAATATATTGATATTTGTTTGATTGGGAATCATTTGTCATCATGGCTTCTCATTGTAAATAGTATGGATGCAATGCAGTTTAAATGTGTAGGCGTTTTATGTTTTTCTGTTGGCATTGAACCCTTTTCAACCAAGTGCTACACAGGGCTTGTTCGAACGGATTTTGGGATTTCAGTGAACTGAAAATAGTTTGTCCTGGAGCAATTGCCTGAGCTTCAGCAGAAGTCCCAAGAGGTCTACCTTGAGTGACCAAAACAATGCAAATTAGTTGAGAATTGATATTGATTGTGTTAGGTAGTTGTAGTCTGGATTCTGGGGATAAACAATCAGTACTCTTATACTCTACCTATTCAGACAAGTTGTAGGCAGAAGCAGCAGATTTATGCATGAGAGTTGGGACAACGTCCATCTCAGAAGCAATTTTTGGTCCACCATGGATATGGGTGCGAACAAACCAAACCGGACTTTGTAGTGTTCGAGCTCAGCTAGTTTGTAAGCCAACCGAGTTTATTTTATTTACTAAAAGGGTTCTATAAACGTGCCGAGTCCGTACAAACGAGACGAGCTTTAGAGGGTTGAACTCGACTCGTTTACTGCACATTATAGTGTTAAATTTACCAAACAGCCTGTAATGGATGTTTTTGACAGATGGGTGGACAGAAGTACGTGAAGGTTGCTATCATGCTATGATGCAATCAGAGACCAACAGACGTGGATTACGTGAATGGCATGAGGAGGAGTATTATCTGTCATACACAAGTCGTTCCAAGTGCTTGATTGTGATTGATAGACGCGTGAGTCACTCCTCTAGATTCCCTACTCATGCATGGTGATTTATCACCGGGTTCCGATTCTCTCTAGTCCGAGTTTTAGATTGGAAAAGACAGTCTAAATCTGGACTAAATATTGATATAATCAATGGACGATCCAGTTTTCCAAATTAAGGACCGGAGAGGATCCAATCTCTTTATAAGTTGTTTACCTGCCCAACCATTTTCTTTTTAGAAAAAAAAAAAAATCAATAATCGTCTATGGAATTTAACACTAGGTTCAATATTTTATCTTTTAAAATTGGTATAAATTCACAAGATTGTATGCATGTAATCATAAATAACACTATATTTATAATTGTTTAGATTGATGCAGAGTACGATAACAATTTTGATAGGAGCATTAGTAGTATTTTGTAGGAGTAATATGCATTTGCATCCCGTATCTATTATTCTTTCTAAAAATCTCCAAATCCTAGCCGCCAATAGCCCTTCTCCTCCTTCCCCCGCCCCCCTTTTCAGGCCGTGGGAGGGGAGGGATCATTCCCCTCCGATCTCTCTCCTTTTGTTCCATTCCCCCACCGTCGAACCGTCTTCTCTCTAGATCTCTATCCCGCGACTGAAGTTCAAGCGTCCATTGGGAACCTTTCAGCCAGATCATTTTACGGCAATGTTTCGGGGCTTCGTTTTCAGTGGTTGCGGGTAAG
Source organism: Rhododendron vialii (assembly GCF_030253575.1). Classification (NCBI taxonomy): domain Eukaryota; kingdom Viridiplantae; phylum Streptophyta; class Magnoliopsida; order Ericales; family Ericaceae; genus Rhododendron; species Rhododendron vialii. The sequence goes on from NC_080559.1 coordinate 8,360,565, forward strand.
ATGTTGTCCACTACCGTTCTCAGCCTCCATCTTCTTAGATCTATGACCTGACGCCGTTTGCCGCGTTTGCTGGGCGACCATCTCCCAACGATTCCTATTTTGTGGTGTTGAGGTGGTGGTTATGAGTCTATCAAGGTGGTTGCGAAGGAGTGGCAGCGGATGTCTCGGCGGTGCTTCTTTTATTTTGTTATTTGTTTTAATAATGTCCTCCTTTGGGGGGTTTGTCCTCCTTCACGGGGGGGGGGGTGTGTTGTCCTCCTTTGGGGGATTTCTTCTCATTCTGTAGGGCAGCACATCTATGCATTTATACACTCTTTTTGTTAGAGTGTCCGATCTGTGGACTCCTAACCTTTCCCCATAGCGATCTTTTGATGAATACTACCTCTGAAGTTTGGCAATATATATATATATATATATATATATATATATATATATATATATATATATATATATATATATATATATTTGCAAAAACCGATATTTCGTGTGAGAAAAATAGTTCTGTGACTGTGGACTCCTAACCTTTCCCCATAGCGATCTTTTGATGAATACTACCTCTCAAGTTTGGCAATATATATATATATATTTGCAAAAACCGATATTTCGTGTGAGAAAAATAGTTCTATTATTCACTCACCTTCAAATAAATTGGCATGCACTATGTACCAAAAAAAAACTTCCTTGTTCTTCCTAAAAAGTAATTTCGATAGTATTAATTTTTCCTTTTTCTGAATTTTTGTTAGATTCACGTTAATTTTTGGATTGGTCAGTCGTTTCGATGAGAGGAGTCTAAAGAATTTAAAAAAATACAATTAAAAGCATAAAAAATCACTATAGACGAAAAAATATCAAACAGCTAACATTTTTTTTGTCTTTAGTGTCATCTGATATAATACGGAGTACTACTTTTTTCAACTTCGGTCCTCAATTTTATACTTTTCTTATTTCTCTTGTCAAGACGAATGATTAATCTCAGAATGAATGATTAGTTTCGAAAATTACCACGAAAGGCTAAAAAAATTACATTGAACAAACAAAACCGGAAAAATTCCACAGCAAAAATCTAGGAAGAATAGGCCTAACAACCCGCACAACTTCGGACAAAATTTACAGAAATCACATTAAAATAGAATGAAAGAACACCACCACTGACTACTTGTAGTAGTTATTTTTCTCTTAAAAAACAACCAAGCAGTTATTTAGATTAATTCTTTTTGTTCATGTTTTGGGCTTTTTCTTCGATTTGGATTGGTCCAGTCTTGTTTTCTGGGCCTGCGTTAAGACTCATATTCATAGGCCTTAGTCATTTATTTGTTAGGCAGATGGAGAATGCAGAATACATTCGAGGAGTTAGGCTCCGTTCCACTAACTAAAATAAGCGCGTACAGTATTTTTTAAAATTCAAAATGACTGATCTGTCTCGTAAAGCGAGAAATAAATACTTAAAAAGTAAAAACCTTAACGAAACAGAGTCTAAAGTCACCTGGTTTAATTATTTTATACTCCGTACTATCTTTTAGAATGACATGGCAAGATCGAGCATCTTCATTTGGAATTATATTATATCATTTACGATAAGCATGATGTTCGAGCTATATATAAAACATTTTATTAAATAGATACTATATGAAAAATAGATATACTTATTTAATCAAATAGATCATACTTTTGAAAACAAGTTATGCAGAATGATCTGACAAATGAATAGTATCAATCATGCATCAAACTATGGGCACAAGTGGCGTCTCGAAAAATTACTACTCCTCCCACCTTTCCGATGTGTTAGTCCTTTTTGAGAAATTTGTCATGTTCGATTGTTTATAGCCAATTTTTTATGCAATTTTAAAAATTTTGTCTAATAGAATCAATTGAGAACTATCAAATAAGATTCATACTGTATGTAAAAAGTTTGTAATGATCCATGTCAGTTGACCTGCTAACTCTTAGTCTAAATATGTATCTCAAAATATTAACCTCAAGCTGTACAGCAGCCGGTCGAAATTCATTATATATTGGCCTTGCTAGCTTTTCCCAACAACGTGGGATCATATATGGGGTTTTCGTTGCATTGGCCCAGCAACCTTCTCCTGGTGGCCATGGCGTGACACTTAGCTCTGTACAACACATCAATGTGGTCATACCAGATTTTAGAGGTGGCCTCCACCATGTAGACCAGGATTGTACTCTGATACCAACTGTAACAATTCACGCCAGCTGACTTGCTAACCCTCATTCTAAACATGTGGCTGAAAAGATTAATCTCATGTTATACAGTAGTAGCTAGTCGGAATTTATTATATGTTAGCCTTACTTAGCTTTTCCCACTGATGTGGGATCATATATGGGTCTCATTTATCAATTGAAATATACAATTATTTATATAGCTATAGCATGTGAAAGGGTGTTTCCACATCTTTCTTGCCTTTCACAAGCTACAAAAGGACAACGTGATCTACTGCAATTTGAATTTTCTAGCGACTACATTTCTTTTGACATTTCTTCAGCCTTTTTTATTTTTGTCATTTTTTGAATTAATCGATTACTCGTAAGAAGAAAAATATATAAATTTAAACTATATCTTAAAAAAATCATACTATAATATAATACGACATTAAAGACAAAAATACCATAATTGACTTTTATTTTGGTTATAGGAGTATTTTTTTTTTCTTATGACTTCTTGTCCAGGCAAACCAGAGGCTTAGAACTTGATTCTCCCAAATTTCGGTGTTCTACACGGGCACAACTGGTGACAGATGAGAACGAAGTGAGTATGTAATGCAGGTACGACTTGGACCCCGAAGTGTCGAGGGCGTATGGACTGGCCGCGTTTGGGCTACTTCACATCAGCGCCAGATGGTGGTTCAAGTTGTCACGGGAGGGTGCTTCGTCACATGCGTCTTCTTCTTCTCTTGGTATCCTCACTTTTCCCAAACTATTTAATCTTATCGAATAGACTCACGCTTTAGTCTATGCTTTAGCCGAAGCCCCTGAATTAGTCAATGTGTGCGAAAGCTTGCCCGACCACTTGAGTGGGCCAGATATTTGGGAGTTCACAAGTTTGAGTTGAGTTCAGATCACGCCCATTACAACAGCAGCAGATCTGTTAGATGAAACCTGCATAAACTAGAGTTGTGGTCTTCTCGGCACCGCTTCCCACCTGAAAACCCTAAATGATGAAACTGCTTCCTTAGGCTTGATGGTATTGGTTTGTTCGGCGTATATTTGGAATTTGGCTTGGCTCTCGTGGGGTTCTTCTGCGAAGTGGCGTCTTTGGTGACGACTGCTTGGTTTGTTTGGTCTAGTTTTTAAGCTTTTGAGGTGGTGAATAGGGTCAGTGGCAGCCTCTATTTATAGAATGTAGAGTAATCCTGCCATGCGGCACGAATTTGATGGCAGGCACAATAGTTAATATAATTAAGGTGAGCGAATACTTGTACAATTGTTTATACAAGTGTATACATTTTTTCTTTTTATAGTCATATATCCACCTCGTCAATGAATGGCTAGAATTATTTTTATCTAACAGCCAAAATTCTCCTTTTAGAATCCTCTTAAAAAATATATTTTCTTTTTTACATTTTTAGAATATTTCAGAACTCTTCACACAAGTCTAGCTTATAATAGAGTTTTTTACATTATCGTAAAACATTGCAGAAGAAAAAATGTAGTATTCTATTCTCATTTTTTATAAGTATTTTATCGAATAACATGGTCTTGCAACAAAAAAATTAGATAGTTTGCTTAAACACTAAGGAATGTCTAATTGAGATAGTATATTTTTAATAAAAGATTAAAATGTTAAAAAATAACTTTGATTATTGAAGTGGGACCTAATATGGATGCTAATAAAATAGATAATGTCCATCCTATTTTCAGTTATTGATAAAATTCCTTGATAAGCATGTAATTGTGTCAGATAGTTGGCTCAACTGTATAAAAGCAATATTGTTTGATTAAAGTAAAACTTAAAACAACTAATTAATAAAAAAACAAAAACTGAAACAAAAAAGGAAAAAAGAAAATTTGCAGTGGGGGCCCGTGTATTGGGATTTGTCCCACATCGGTTAAATATCTCCTCCGAAATTAGTATATGAGCTTAGGCAGCCTCTCCACTTTTTGCCAATTGGTTTGGAGTTGGATGTTTTAACATGGTATCAGAGCTAGAGTTTCGGAGGCTTTTCCTCTTTGTTTATGTCATAATTGCACTTTATTTCATTGTGATTCGTGTGTTCTGAATCCTTTGTTGACCTCTTCACGTGCGAGTCAGGGGTCTCACGTGCGGGGGAGTATTGGGATTTGTCTCATATCGGTTAAATATCTCCTCCAAAATTAGTATATGAGCTTGGGCAGCTCATCCACTCTTTGCCAATTAATTTTAGTTTGGAGTTGGATGCTTTAACACCGTGTGGACCTAGGGTGGCTCCATTTCTAATTGGACTAAGGAATGTCTAATTGGGTTTTAGATAGACAAATAGCAATGGAAACAACGGCCCATTTCTGTAGTAAAGGGTACTTTGCCGTAGCAGTTTCAATTTCATTAACCACGGTGTTGATTCTTTACTGCAATTACTCTACAGATTTCTGCGCTGTAGTTGGTCTTGGCCATCTAGTTGTATGATGTTTAACCGTGCACACAGTTCTATTTACCTGAGTGCTAGCGTCATTCGGTTAGTATCAGTCAGTTTCTGTGAAGTCGAGAGAGAAACTACCATGACAACCGTCATCGACACGTTGCATGCACTGCTTCGACATATACCCGTCTGATTAATTTATCGCTGATTTAACATTCATTTGATTTGTATGTATTATTATTCATCTTACTCGTGTGTGATAGGACTTTTTATCAGTTGTATTAATTAGATGCCCACCGTTGATTGTAATGCTTTGTGTTAATGAATTTCTTGCCGTTCCATCCATCATCAACAACGAAAAAGGAAGAATGGAACCAATTTCCAAAAAAAAAAAAAAAAATGGCATTTACTTGATCCCCAAGCAACGATCCTTGCCTTGCAAGAGTCCTAAATCTAAAACCCACTATATTTATCTAAAACCCACTAATTACTCCAATTTAATCCCTAGCACCCCTTACCCCCATATAACCGGTCTCTGTTCCCCAAGCCCAGCGCAACAGTAACAGAGCAATATAAGTTAATAAACCTCCCTCAAGATGGTGGAGGACGGTGGCGCCGTATTCCCGGTGGTGTTCTCGGACGGCGAGCGCGAGACCAACGTGGGCAGCATCAAGATACACCCCTCCACGGAATTCAAGAACTTCCAAGAAACCCTGTGCGGCAGGATCGGGGTCTCCCCGAACCAAATCACAATCTACCTCACCGACGACCGCCTCAAGAACGACGGGCGACGCCGCATTCCGATCGCCGGCAGGGCCGACTTCGCCCTCGTCGCCGCCAGGGAGAAAAAAACCGGGTGTTCCTTCCTCGTCGTGCTGAGGCGGTCCAGGAGGCGGTCGAGGCCAAGGCAGCAGCAACAACAGCAGGGTATCGGGTTCCGGTACGGCGACGTCTTGGCCCCCGAAAATTATCGACTGCTGCGGCGGGACCGGCCCGATCTGAACGATGCGCGCTTCTACGACCAGGTTGCGGCGTTGAGGTACCGGGATTTGGAGATGCAGAGGGAGAATTACACGAGGATGATGATGGTGAAAGCGGGCTTGGATCCGGGTTGCGTGAGCGGAGACGGGTTTAGGGTTTCGTCGGCGAGGGCCGGGAGGGGGCCGTTCTGCGAGGAGTGCGCGAAGGCTAGGGTTGAGGGGAGGACGGCGCCGTTTCACTGCTGCGTGTTCGACGACGTCGTGGTGGGGTTCCGGTCGAAGGCGGGTCCGGTTGCGTGGCCGCGCAAAACTGGAAAGTGTTAAAGGCCTAGTTTCCCTCTTCCGAAGAAGGAGTTGAGGGTTAATCTGCTGTGGTACCAGTACGGTGAGGAACGTGTACGCTTCCACACATTAGATGTGATAATAATATAATAATTAGGGGTAAATACGGGTTGTAGACTTAGATGTCCCCTTGGAAGGAGGGGGTATAATGGACAAGATGAAAAGTTCATCTAGTTTTTTGTTTTGGCCTTTTCCGATATTGAGAGGGCTCTGATTCATGCCTTTTTGAACAGTTTTAAGGGTGAATTATATTAACATTATTTGAGGCTTCTTTTCAATAAAAATTCTCACTTCACATTTGAGAAATGAGTCCGGCTAATGTAATTCGATCGGGCACGAGATGATGCACACAAAAGTGCTCTGATTCATGCCTTGGCTTTGTATTTTTTGGGCTATGATAAACAATTTCAGCTCAAATTTTAATCACGATTTTAAGGGTGAATTACATTAACATCATTTGAGGCTTGTTTACAATAAAGATTCTCACTTCACATTTGAGAAATAAGTCCGGCTAACGTGATTCTATTGAGAACAAGATGATGCACACAAAAGTGCTTTGATTCATGCCTTGGCTCTGTTTTTTTTAGGCTGTGATAAACAATTTCATCTCAAATTTTAATTGCGATTTTAAGGGTGAGTTACATTAACATCATTTGAGGCTTGTTTTCAATAAAGATTCTCATTTTACATTTGAGAAATAGGTCCGGCTTGTAGTGCTAAACCAGAGTCAAACCAAGCAAACACAAACACACAACACAGAGAAACACAAGGATTTACGTGGTTCCCCAATAATCGGGTACATCCACGGAGGGGCAGCGGATTCACTATATTTACTGGAGGAGGATTACAACAATCACTCAGACTCACACAGTATTGCCTCACAATCTACTCGTGTATCACTCTCTTCTCTCTGATTTCTGATACAACACTCTGAACCAAAGGTCTCCATTTATAGCCAGATGAGACCCTGTTCATTTGCCACGGTAGTCTCCCTTCATTTTCCACAAAGGAGGCTGAAGGATACTGAAGGATATCAGTCAAAGATTTGGGAGGCTCCTTGTCTGCTGAGTAAATGCAAGCGTGGGTTAAAGCCACAAAAGTCAACAATAGCGGAAGCGTGGGTTGGAGCCACAAAAGTCAACAATCTCCACCTTGGCGACAATCATTGAATCAACACTGCCCCTCTGCGCCCTTAGGCGCGCACTGCTCGAGAGATGTTGATCAAGTCCAAGCAATGTTGGAACTTGATCCCTGCAACCACTTTGGTGAGCATATCCGCAGGGTTATCTGCAGTCGGAATCTTCTGAAGAAGAACATCCCCTTCCTCTACAATCTCCCTGATGAAATGAAACCGAACATCGATATGCTTGGTGCGGGAATGGTGAACCTGGTTTTTCGCCAAACAGATGGCACTCTGACTGTCACAAAAAACCTCCACGTTTTCTTGAACAATTCCCAAGTCCTCAATCAAACCATGTACCCAAATAGCTTCCTTGAAAGCCTCTGTCACTGCCATATACTCTGCCTCTGTAGTAGACAAAGCCACCGTTGACTGTAACGTTAACCTCCAACTGATTGGCCCTCCAGCAAGTGTAAACACATACCCTGTAGTCGACCGTCGCTTATCTAGGTCACCAGCATAATCGGAATCCACGTAACCAACCAAATGCTAACCAAGTTTTCTGTTTCTCTCGTACTTCAATCCAACATCCACAGTACCCTGAAAATACCGTAGAATCCATTTCACAGCCTGCCAGTGCTCTTTCCCTGGATTGTGCATGTATCGACTGACCATGCTAACTGCATGTGAAATGTCCGGCCTCGTACAAACCATAGCATACATCAAAGCTCCCACAGCATTGGCATAAGGAACTTGAGCCATTTGCTTTCGTTCGTCTTCCTTCTGCGGCGACATCGATGCACTAAGTTTAAAATGAGCGGCCAAAGGTGTACTGACAGGTTTGGCTTTCCTGTCAATCCCAAATCTCTGCAACACTCGCTTCAGATACTGCGTCTGAGTCAAACAAACTGTGCCTTTCGCCTTGTCCCGCTGAATTTCCATGCCGAGTATTTTCTTTGCCTCCCCGAGATCCTTCATGTCAAACTCCTTACTGAGTTGAGCCTTCAGTCTGTCAATCTCCACCTTGCTCTTACATGCAATCAGCATGTCATCTACATATAAGAGCAAATAGACAAATGATCCATCCGGGAGTTTGCAAAAGTAAACACAATGGTCAAAGTGACTTCTTGTGTACCCCTGCTCCATCATAAACCGATCGAAGCGCTTGTACCACTGTCTCGGCGACTGTTTCAACCCGTATAGCGACTTCTTCAGTTTACAAGCCCAATTCTCCTTTCCTGCAATTCTGTAACCATCTGGTTGAGCCATATAGATCTCCTCATCCAGATCTCCGTGTAGAAAAGCGGTCTTGACATCGAGTTGGGCTAACTCAAGGTCAAACTGTGCTACCAATGCAAGCAAGATCCTGATCGACGAATGTTTGACGACAGGGGAGAACACCTCGTTGTAGTCGATCCCCTCTGTCTGTGCGTAACCCTTGGCTACCAATCTTGCTTTGAACCTGACTTTCTCAGATCCTGTACCTTCCTTCTTCGCATAAACCCACTTGCAGCCAATAGATTTCTTGCCCTTGGGAAGTTGAACCAAATCCCATGTCTGATTCTTGGAGAGTGAACCCATCTCCTCATCCATTGCCTCTTTCCACTTGTTACTATCTGTACACTGCACTGCCTCCCGGTAAGTGGAGGGGACATCATCGTCTGTCACTGGAAGTGCATAAGCTACTGTATCAGCATATCGAGCAGGTTTCCGGATTTCCCGCCTCGGTCTGCTGGTTGCAATGGATTCTGGCTGCTGTGGTATTTCCTGTAATGAAGCCTCCTCTTCAATAATGACATCCTGATCAACGGGTTGATCCTCAGGACGGCTGACTGTCTGAACAGTCTTGGCTGGAACAAGGGGAGTCTCAACCTCCACCTGTTCTGAATGCTCCACCTGCTGCTGGGCATTCGGCTCCACATTCTCCTTGGAAGGAACCTGCTGTAACATAGCAGATTCGTCGAAAGTAACATCCCTACTTAGAATCACCTTCCTGGACTCGGGACACCAGAGCCTGTATCCCTTAACACCTGAAGTGAAACCCAAGAAAACAGCTTTCTTGGCTCGTGGATCTAACTTGGACTCAGTTACATGATAGTAAGCAGAACAACCCCAAACATGTAATGAATCATAATCTGTAACTGGTTTCTCAAACCATACCTCCATCGGAGTTTTCCCTCCGATTGCTGCTGACGGTAAACGGTTGACAAGATGGGAGGCATATTTGAGAGCCTCACCCCAGAACGCCTTGCTAAGCCCGGCATTTGACAACATGCACCGAACTTTCTCCACCAAAGTACGATTCATGCGCTCTGCTACTCCATTCTGCTGCGGCGTCCCCGCAACTGTGAAGTGTCTGACTATCCCCTCCTCCCGACAGACTTGGAGAAAAGGATCTGACTTGTACTCGCCACCGTTATCTGACCTCAGCTTCTTGATTTTCCTTCCTGTCTGCGTCTCCATCATTTTCTTCCACTGAAGGAAGATTGGAAGGACCTCATACTTGTGCCTCATGGTATAAACCCAGACACGTCTGGAGAAATCATCAATAAATGTCACGAACCATCGTTTGCCTCCCAAAGTTACATTTTTGGTCGGCCCCCAAACATCTGAATGAACATAGTCAAGAATCCCCTCTGTGCGGTGAACTCCAGTGCCAAACTTGACTCGAGTTTGTTTGCCCAATATACAATGCTCACAGAAGCCAACTTTCCCTGTCTTGGCCCCTTTCAACAAGCCTTGCCTTACTAAACCCTGTAAGGCCTTCTCGCCAGCATGCCCTAAACGCATGTGCCATAGCTTGGATGCATCGTCTTCGTCTGAGCTAGTAGTAACGGCCACTCTCCCTGTGACTGTGCAACCGCCTAGGAAATACAAGTTTCCTTTTCGGCTACCTTTCAAGACAATGAGCGCCCCTCGAACTATCTTTAGCACTCCACCCATCATCGTAATCTTGTATCCTTTCACATCAAAGGCTCCAAGCGAAATGAGATTCTTCTTCAAGTCCGGAACATACCGAACGTCTGTTAGCACCCTAAACGTCCCATCATGCAACTTCAAACGGATTGAACCTATCCCTTGGACTTTGCAAGCGGTGTTATCGCCTAGCAAAACAACTCCTCCATCGAGATCTTGAAAACTCGAGAACCAGTCCCTGTTGGGACACATGTGGTAGGAACATCCCGAATCTAGTATCCACTCATCTGAATGGTCAGGTGATGATGAAACTAATAGTGCTGACTCTAGATCATCCTCTGTCTCCTCTGCAACATTTGCAGCTGGTTGTTTGTTCGGACAATCTTTCTTCCAGTGCCCCTTTTGACGACAAAGGGCACACTCGTCTTTCCCCAATCTTCTCTCTACAGACTTCCCCCTTGATTTTGAGCGAGACCTCCTTCGCCCTCCACCACCAGTCCTCCTAGTGTCGGTTCTGCCTCTTGTTGTCAAAGCTGATGCGGACGGGTCACGGTGAGCTTGCTGATCCCTCTTCCGTACCTCGTTATTCATCAAAGCATTTGAAACGTCATTAAACTTTATTTCTTCTTTACCGTACAATAAAGTAGTAGTCAAATGATCATAAGTATCAGGCAATGAATTTAACAACAGTAAAGCTTTATCCTCATCTTCTATGGAAACGTCTAGATTTTGCAAATCAGCCAAAATCTTATTGAAATTGTTCAAGTGTTGGTTCATAGTCGTACCTTGCACGTACTGGAACCCGTAGAGCTTCTTCTTGAGATACAATCGATTCTCAATACTCTTCGTCATGTACTTGTTTTCCAATTTCTCCCATAGCTCTTTAGCTAACGTTTCCTTCATCACGAAGTATTTCTGATCCTTCGTAAGACAAAGTCTGATGGTGCCACAAGCTTGGCGATTAAGCTTTATCCAATCCTTGTCTGAAATGTCGTTCGGCCTCTCCTCTAACGTAATATCCAACTCCTATTGATACAGAACATCCAAAACTTCGCATTGCCACATGCCGAAGTTACTTGTTCCGTCAAATTTCTCCACCTCGAACTTAGCATTGGAAACCGTATTCCTTTGCCCATAACTGCTCGAAGTGACCTTGGGATGCTCGGTATTCTTCTTTGCAGATGAAGAAACTTCCGAGGTCTCCTTAAACTCTTCTTCCGCCATTAGAACTCCTTAAACTCCACCCACGTGAATATCCGGTGCACAAAAAACACCAAAAAACGGCGCTTTTTAGCCAACCAACGGACAAAACACCAATGTCAGAGCTGAGTTGCGGAAAACGGAGTGCGGCGTTGGATCCAGATCGACGAGACGGTGTGAAAACCGCTCTGAGCTGGACTGGGTGTGGGCTGAACCGAACTGAAAATGGACCACAAAGCTACTGGTGCAACCAAAAAATCCTCTGTTTGACTTAGTCAAACGTGAACCAAGTCAACAAGGAAACTAAAAGTTGGCTAGACCTTTTTTCCTTTTGAGAAGCAGGGGATAATTTCCTTCTCCCAAGAAAATTGACCCCACGTTCACAGAACCATCTTCTTCAGATATATAAAAGAAAAACAAAAGATAAGACCCACTGTTCTTATTCTTTTCCTTTAAGCACGCACTGTTCTGGCTCCAACTTCAAACCGCAGGTGCGGCTTGCTCCGACAAAGAACGGCGACGGCGATGGCTGTTCCGAGATCGTCTCGCCGAGGTGCACAAGACTTAATGATCAGATCTATTTTTCGATCACTTTCCAGTTCTGCGATTTCTGGACAGAACTCATTGTACACGCAACTCCGTCGAACGGACCGTGTGGCTACTGTGGACCTCTGTTAACGACGGGCCTTGGTGTGTTGGAATCGTCTCGATGAGATGCACGAGACTCAGTGCTCAAACCGAGTGGAGGATCAGAAATCCGTGCTGTGATTTTCGGACAGAGACCCTGAAACAGAGACAACAATGGTGTTTTGTGTTCTTGGTTGCCACTACACTGCTTTGATACCAATTGTAGTGCTAAACCAGAGTCAAACCAAGCAAACACAAACACACAACACAGAGAAACACAAGGATTTACGTGGTTCCCCAATAATCGGGTACATCCACGGAGGGGCAGCGGATTCACTATATTTACTGGAGGAGGATTACAACAATCACTCAGACTCACACAGTATTGCCTCACAATCTACTCGTGTATCACTCTCTTCTCTCTGATTTCTGATACAACACTCTGAACCAAAGGTCTCCATTTATAGCCAGATGAGACCCTGTTCATTTGCCACGGTAGTCTCCCTTCATTTTCCACAAAGGAGGCTGAAGGATACTGAAGGATATCAGTCAAAGATTTGGGAGGCTCCTTGTCTGCTGAGTAAATGCAAGCGTGGGTTAAAGCCACAAAAGTCAACAATAGCGGAAGCGTGGGTTGGAGCCACAAAAGTCAACACGGCTAACGTGATTCTACCGGGCACAAGATGATACACACAAAAGTACAAAACAGTTAGAACTCCAAAATTTAGAGATATTAATGTACTTAGACGGATACCTATATACATTTTACGAATATCACTACACTTTTTTGCTATTATTCAATATCAATGTGCTTTATAATTACCATTTTACTTAAGAAACTACCCTGCTCCCATCAGTGTTTACCCTCTCAGCCCTCTCAAAGCCATATGAATAGACACGCATTAGTCTATTCCAATTTTGGTATGTTGACGTAGATTAATTAAAACCACTGGCCAATTAGAAGCTCTTGAATAACATGCTTATTGATTCCGTGGAAGAGTTAGAAATTCATTGATGACTGAATAATACAACCTACCAGGTATAACTAATAGTACAACTGAAAAATATATATTGTACACTCCTAAAGACAAATAAACAACCAAATCAAATGAAAGATACATCAAATATTAATTCGGATGTTACTTTTTACTTGCCCTCTTCTTGCCCATTTTGGACTGGCAGCAGAGAACAATGTTACATGTATATATGTTCACAATTTAGTTGGAAGAATAGATTTCAAAAGAAAATAATGTACCAAAGTACTTTATTTTTGGATTATCAAATAGTACTTCATTTTTTCAGTTAAGAAATTGTAGGACTTTTTGTAAGGACCAAGGCAATTTGAGACGGAAAGATTATGTTACTTTCAAACAACCGAATTGACAATACTATTTTTCAGGCAACATCAATATCTATACAACAAAACATGTGTATATACAAAAGACCTGGATTCTCTTGAGTCCATAAAAGGGATTGGAGGGTTCAACTCAGCATCTTTGGGGGCTTTAATTTGTCCAACCTATCTCAATAATCACGATCGTTCATTTTTTAGAACTCACATAAATTACGTCAAAAACTACCTTATTGATCGAATATCATTACATACAACTTTGGAACACATATTAACTTGGGATTATAATGAAAACAAAAAGATTGCAAAACAATGTGACAATACCGGATCAATGTGATAGATTAATGTCCGACGAATTTTGAAAAATGAATGGTCTTGAAAATCAATGCGACCTATATGAACCCGAATATTGCTTGAATTGGCCCTCTGGTCAATTATGTCCTCGAAAGAATCCAGCTCCTAAAAATGAAAGCAAAAGAAATAAAGAATATGATCACCTCACCTACACACCAAAAATAAAAAGACCTGATCCAGCAAAATTTTTTTTTGCATGTTTCTTCATTCACACGTATATGAGACACTCTTTTGGCGTCCCATCCTCCAATTTTCCAGGACCCATCGGACCGTCAAATTTCACTTCCAAATCCTCACAAAACACCCGCAACCTCAGCTGCCGCCGCCACAGCGTCCCCGACCTCAGCGTAGCATCCGCCGCCATCCGCACCCCGAAGCTCACCCTCCCTCTCCGCCTGTCCTCCACCAACCCGCGGTAGCTTTCGGCAAAGCTCTCTTGCTGCAGTTCGTTGGTCGACGCCTTCATCTCGAAAACCACCTCTCCCTTGGGCGACAAGTGGAAAGGGTCCGTGTCTGCCAGCCCCAAGACCGTGTCCTCGTACACGATCACCCCCTCCAGCCGCTCGAAGAACACGTCGAGCTTTTCGTTAGAGTTTTTGACGGTGATGTTGACGTCCCATGCAGCTGTTAACGAGCTGTCCGAAACGTTGAATGACGGGACGGATAGGGATTTGACGGAGAATTCCGGGGTTAGGGAGCCGAATATGAGCCACGTGAGGAAGGACATGGCGCACGCGCCGACTAGGAGGAAGGTCATGGTGGTTAGGAGGAATTTGGCGAAGGTGAGGTGTCCGGTGGAGGGTTCTTGATAGACGACGGGAGGGTAGTTGTGGGGGTTGGAGTAGTAGGCGGCGGGTGGTGGCGCGGCGAAGGCGTATGGGGGAGGGTAAGGTTGGTAGGGTGGCGGAGGGTGAGTTGGATACGAATTGGAGTAGATTGGAGGTGGAGGGTATGGATTGGGAGCTTGTTTTGATTGGTCATCGGTCGCCGCGCCACCCATGGTTAATTAATTACCTCCTCCTGACTCCTAAACACCTGAATTATCAAAAAAATAAATGACCTCCTCTCTTTCTTCCTTTGACGGGTATCTTAGGTTAGTGGGAGAGGAGGAGAGGTATTGGTTTGTGGTGAATCAGGCGTCAATGATTTGCAACGATGATTTACAACGGGTGAGAGAGAGAAAAGGGAAGACAAGGAGAGAGATGATGAATGCAATTATGGGTAAGGGGATTACATTCTGTCCGCCAAGTGTGGAAACCGCGGGATTTTCCCTACCGCCTATAAATTTATTGCGCGTTTGTTATTGTAATCTAAAAAATGAGCCTGATTAGACATCGATAGATATATTTAAATTAAATTTTGGATTATAAAACGGACGGTTAAATTCTGTCAATAATTTTAAAGTTAATCTGTCCATACTGTTGGTTTGTCTTTAATTGTTAATCTTGATGTTGTGTCCATTGTTAGCTTTAAGCAACTTTAGTTACTTATTGTTGTTTTACTTTGGACAGATTATTTATGGCCTCAAAAGTCATTCTTACAATTGCTATGTCCTTTTGCTACTCAATTGTCAATTCTGGCTTCTGCTGGACTGCAATCCCACGGAGGTCTTACTTGCGTTTGCTTAATACCTCTTGGCATGGATGCAGCCTTACAAGATGAACGGTGTAGATTACTACAATAAATGCATGGTGGAATCCACAAATGCCAATGGTGGAAAACAGTACAAAGTTTAACTCATTCTAAAAATGCCCCTTGGACCGTATATTGGTGCAAAATTTCTCAGAGCCTAAAACTCAAGGAAAATAAACTTGGCAAAAGCTTGCTCCAAATAACCTAACTCTTATGTTTCAAACCCAATTGAAAGTCCTCCACAGCCATAGCATTGGACAATTACAAAAGGGAAAGAAAAAATAAACTCCTGCTTTTATTGGGGTGGGAATGATAATTGGGTTAAGGTCAAATTCAGAAGCAAACAGATCTCCATCCAAATGATTTTGTGCGAACCTTGAACCAAATTGGCCATAATTTGGAACCAATTAAATTAAGAAAACAGGATTTCATTTTTTGAGGTCATTTGCCCACCTCAGCAAATGTACTCTTCATGATGCAATCACTTGTGTTACATATAAACATATACAGTAGTTTTTCTTTAAGCAAAATTTAAAAGTTTCATTATTTTTTTCTTTATTTGTGATACTGTTTTTCCAAACCTCCCTGTTCAGAGACCGACAATTTAATTCTGTCAATATAAATGGTAAAAATAGTACAAAAACAAGTACTATATATTTATTTGCTCAAAATAATTTTGAAAATAATTTTATTTTCCCAAGAACTCTTGGTTGGGCGGGTGTTAGATTGTAGGCGAACATATACGATTTTTTACGTTTTCTATATCAAAACTAGCTTCTATAATTCTAGTAAAAGTTTGAACGTTGATAGGGGCGATTGTCCGGACTCATTCGTCCCTCGGTCCGTCCTTGACCCTGTCTCCGCCCTCTTGCCATTGCCTACCAAAGAGGTTTGATATGAGGATGACAACGGAGAAGAGAGGAGGGGAGCGGGAGCGCTTTGGTGGTGGTGATCGATATTGTGGGAGAGGGTTGGGTGTTTAGTGAAGTAAATGGGCTTATTTGTACGGATGGTCCCCAAAGTATTTTTGAAATATCAATTTGGTCCTCAGTATACAAATTGTGTCTATTGCATCCCCAACATTTGCAATGTGCATTTAAATGGTTCTCGGAGCTAACTTTGTCCAAATTAGCTGTTAAAAACAGGGGAAGCTCTTTAAACAACCATCACTCCCACAAAATTTCATCTTCATCCTCAAAACCCTAGGCCCTATCTCTTTCTCAGTTCAATTCTCTACTGCGACTTTGTGAGCAGTGTTGGCTTTCCTAGGGTTGACGCCTAATTCCTTGTTATTCACCACCACAATGCGGCTATGGGAGGTTAATTTAACAACACACCACTATTTTTCCACCCAACTATTCTCTCTTATTTTGTCTTTTCCTACAACCAGTTTCATTTTACCTTTCACAATTTTTATTTTATTTTGCTATTTGGTAATTACATTAAGCTGAACTTTTATTCTGCTAGAAAGAAGAGGATGACTTCTGTTTTTGTTTACACTTGCATGATTTGAATACCTTGATTGATACAGTAAGGATGTACCAGTGGAGGAAATTCGAGTTCTTCGAGGAGAAATTCGCCTGAAAATGCTCGATCCCCGACAACGTCACTTGCTACTCTAGCGACAAGGGGAAGATCGTCATCGACTGCAAAAACAACGCCGTAAGCTTGCTCGATCGAGGGTTGAAGTTCAACTACTGGTTCCAAGCCCACTCTTCCTCCAGCAGCTCAAGGTCTGATCTTTGCTTCTTCAGTCGATTCATTCGCTTTTGATTTGACGCCGTACGATGGTGGTGTTGATGGTTGTGGCCATGGGTTACTTGTGATAGCAAATAGAGAGAATGATTTTGGATGCTTCTTCTCCGAGTTGAATTAGTGATTGGAGATGGGTTATAAATGTGGGTTTGGTCATTGGTGATTTGGGAGATATGGAGATGGGTTCGGAGTGAGGGTGGTGAGCTAGAGAGAGGAGGGGTGTGAATAGAATTGCTCATTTGTTTGCGGATAAAAAAAATTGAAAATATTTTAGTGAAGTTCCTCAAATACCCTTATCTTTGACGGCTAATTTGGATGGAGTTAGTTTCAGGGATCATTTAAACACGCATTGAAAACGTTGAGGATGTAATAAACACGATTTGTATAATGGGGACCAAATTGACATTTTGAAAATACTTTGGGAACCATCCGTACAAATAAGCCGAAGTAAATCTTAACTTAGAAATTTTGGGGCGATTAACGTAGAAAGAAATTGTTCTTATTGCGGAGAGAAAAAGGTAAATGGAGTGTGTGTGTGTCTCTCTCTCTCTCTCTCTCTCTCTCTCTCTCTCTCTCTCTCTCTCTCTCTCTCTCTCTATATATATATATATATATATATATATATATATATATATATATATATATATATATATAGTAGCTCCCCAAGTCCCTGATGCATTGACCATTTAATATTCTTATTTACCACATGTTGGTTGAAAGCTCGCTGGAGATGCTTTGTTACATTGCGAAATCAAGTCTGAACATTTTTTTTTAAAGCTTTTTAACTTTTAAATCAAGCTCAAACAAATTTCTACTTGATCGGCTTTTTCGCTCTATGAAACATAAAAATTCAAATTACTCAAGATCAACTCGTGTTTGACTCTATTAAAACTAGTTGAATATTAACTCGTTCCATAAATAAATTAAACTCGAACATATTTGAGAAATGTTTTAAAATTCCAAACAGAGCTTAAGTAATTACTAACAGCTCATCTCGGGTCGTTCCCCTTCTGCCCCAATTAAGTCCTGTTTGGGTGCTTCTTTTTTACGTTTTTAGCTTCTCATTCTTGCATTTTGAATGTTTGGGTTGTTAATTGTAGAATCCATTCTGTAAGAATGAGTTCACCGTTTCTGCTATTCCAAGCGAGAAGTAAGAAAGAGGCTAAGAGGTTCTTTAAGGATTATTGGAGTTTTTGCATTTTCAGATCAATTACTAGTATACCCTCTCCATTTTTCACTGGTCTCTCGTCTCTCTCTCATCACCCCCTACGCAGCAACTACAGCTCACAGACTGAACAAGAAACCCCACCTCCAAACTCTCCGACGACAACTACAACAAAATTGAACTCCACGACTCGATCCCCATAATGGCAAAATCAAACTCGAGTACAATGGAAACGAGATCAATGACGAAAAAATCGACTCAACTTGTTGTGTTGGTTGGGTTGATGTGAACTCTTCGCAGCTTGATGGCATCATGGTTTTGGTTACTGTATTTCGTGAAGGTTGAAGGGGCTTTCCCAAATCATATAATCCTGTGTTGGCTTGACAATAATAATAATCAATAATGACAATAAACTACAGCTTTTCGTTTCTTTTTGTTGCTTCGATCCTTGGTTTATGGAATTGTTTTTTTGTAGTTGATTTGTTGGATATTGACGAAGGGTTGTGATCATTAAGGCCATTGGTTTTGGTGTATGCATGCTAATGGGGCAAATTTGTTTTTCAAATTTGGTGTACCTTCATACTTCATAGTATTCATTTTTGTGGTGGGAAAGTCGTAGCTTACTTCGATACCATATCAAAGCTTTGGATCCATCATGTATAGTTGCTGAATAAAAAAAATATGCCTTATATTAATCCAACCACCTAATGCATGACTTAGAAGCATAAGAATTTGTGTACAGTTGGAGGATTCTATTGTCAGAATTAGTGACTATCTTGTAGTTGGTTAGGTATTACTATTTTTTTGGTGCTATAGTTAGTTAATTATTATTACTGAGTAGGGAAAATGTCAACTTTGGAAGTTTGTGTAAAAGATTGGATGTCTTCAAATCAGGGAATTTCACGCAGAGCATTGTTGCTTGCTTTCTGTTAGCAATCATCTTTCAAGGTTCAAGTAACCTATAAAGGAAAGAAAGAAAGAAAAATCACATTGGATATTTCAAGTTAGTCTTTGATCGTACACAAAAGCTATTTTCGGGGTTTCTCTCTCATACTGGTGGTTTCTTTCAGTGAAGATGTTTTGCAAATTAACCATGATGCTGGGACTTTAATTGTTCATCTTAGAACTTGTGGACTGTGCAAGGATGGCATGTGAGAGATTGTACTCCACAGTCCACACTTGAAATGCGAAAATCAGTGAAGAACTGATGTATTACCCTGGTGTGCATCTCAGCGTCTTGGCCACCCTAAGTGCACCCATCCAAGCCCGTAAATCTCGTACAAGTAATGCTGCTTCTTCTTTTTTCCTTCATGCTTTTGATGACATCTCTTATACTTTTTTGGGGGAGTTACGTTTCTGATGATCTTCAAATATTCCTGCATTCTTTTGGAATATCTGGACTATGTTAACGTATGTGTTGGCGGACTTCAATCTTTCATGGTCAATTCATGCTGATTTCTTCGTTGTGGCTGAGGCCCTGAGCAGATCATGGAGAACAGAATGCGTCATCTCTCGTAGACGGAGTCTATTTCCAGTAGATGGGGTTTGTCTTCCTCTTGAACATCATGTTTTGGTTTCCTGCTAGGGTTATTTTACCTCTTGCCTTCCTAGATGGCGTCTCCCTAAACTGGTTGTCATGTTTATGGATAATGAAGAACCATAGGTGTGAGGTGAACAAGTTTATGAATATGAATCATTTGATGAAGGGCCCTTTGTCGATTTGTTCAGGTATATAATATTGATGAATGTGTGCCTTTATTCTCATTTGGTCTCTTGGATTATTTTGAGCTTCTGTTTTAACATATATCTGTAGCTCAAATGGGGATCCGTCTCTTGTGCGTTTCTTTCTGTGCTGCATGACTCGATGTAAATGGTGAAACCTGGGCCTGTTAATTTGAGTATTGAGATCAATCTTACCTATTTTGCCTTAATTAATTTCATTGTCAAAATTTCTTCCAGACATTAATTGTACTTAAGCCTGCATACTTCTCTTTTTGATTGGCCCTTTAGTTGACCCCTCTGCTCTTTCCATGTACTTTTCGCAAAAACAAACTCTGCTACTGCAACAAGTAAATATTTTTTTTTATCGATTTCTATCCATTGGAACATTGATACATAACTAATGGAGTGCTTAGAGTATCTCCCTAAGCTAATAAAGTGATCTGTCAAGTGGATAGAAACCGCATAGCTCAATGTAATCAAGTTGGCTCCGTCCTCTTTTAGAAATAGCACCTTCCAGTCCAAGCAAAGAGAAAGAGGGTAGGGGAACTCATGAAGCTAAGAAAGGCTAGGTGAAAGCCCTAAGAGAGGCACCCAGAGGGAAAAACTAAATGTTGTGGAATTCAATCTTTTGTTTTCTTGATTTGTTCACCTCACATCCGTACTTCTTTTCGTTTTCTTTTTTGTTGCATTCGACCTTAGAAGTCTTCTGTACTCTTAAGGTGGATGATCAAGCAATACGAAATTGTTTGGAGCATTGGCTGTCTAAGCCCAATGGGCTCATTTTCCCATGAAGGACTTGAGCATGGTGGTGCTTGCATTGGTGGAAAATAACGTGATCTGTTATAATAGTTATGTGTGGGGGCTCCGTTCCGGATGGTTCGTACTTTCTCAATGTTGGTTCGAAGTTAGCTCCTGGCTCCTTGCTCAGTCCTGCAAAACGAAGCACGACTAAGAGACCACGCCGGAGGTTCTCCGGGATGGCCCTCCGGTGCAAGAGTCAGTTTGCTTGCAAGGAAGAGTTAGAGATTGGGAGCTAGGGTTTTGTTTGAGCATACCTCTTCCAAGAAGGCATAATGGGATATTTATAGGGAACCTTTAGCTTGGTCTCCAAGGTCGCACCAACGCTCAACACGCGTCGGCTGATGTCACTCTTACATCACGTTTAGGGTTTTGCAACCGTTTCTGAGATGAGCTGACACCTTCACGTGCCCCCATCATTATCCTCGTAACCGTTTGGATGACGTCACAACCATCATCATTGTCACGGCTACTGCTCCAATGCAGACGGGCTGAATCATCGGCCATGCAACGCTCGGAACCGAGCATGTTGTGCGACCTCGGCAGCCGTCCAAACGAACGTATTCCCCTGCCCGTGCGGGTGCTCGGACTAAAGCGTTTATAGAAGTAGTAATTAACGATACCCTCGGCTACAGGGACCCTCGGCTACGGTTGCTGATCCGAACGTCCAAAGAAAGATGTATTGGAGTTGAAAAGAATACTGGATCACGTTCGGAAGCCGCTCGAGCCATTTGCTCGGCCTGCTACATTATGTTAGGGTGGAATTTCTTGCTCTCTTTCTATGACCAGATACAGGATGCCTAACTTAATCTAATTACCACGGGAGTAGGATTGCTGCAGAATGTTTCAGTGATCAGGAAATTTGGGGCTCATTTTCTTTTACTGTGCTCCTCGAAGAACACAATCTCGATTTTCTATTGCAGTATGTACTGAAAAGCAAGGTAAGTGTCCATTCAACAGCTCTGTTAGAAACTGATTAAGGACCAGTAGATATCTAAGGTGGTGCCATGAAAGAAATGGATGACCCAATGATTGTGTTCTTCGACGAGCACAGTAAAGGAAAACCGGATAACATGGGCAGGTCCACTATTATCTTTGCATAGATCACCTATTTCTTCTCCAGATTTTTTGGGGGTCAATATCTCCGGGTTTTTGTTACCAAGCCATCATCAGCCTAAGATGACACGTCAATCTGCTTCGGGTGTTCGTATTGAACACAGACACGTACCAGACAAGCTCCAGATACGTGTCCGACAAGCTCCAGATATGAGTTGGACACGCTTAACTGTGTCCACTTTTTAATTCGATTGTTTTTATCCGGACATACTAGTGATATGCTAGGGACACACTTTGAACACGTAAGTGGTCAGAATGTAAAATCGAAAAGTTGGGTTAGAGTCAAACCTGTCATGGATGCTTAGTGTTGAATGCTTATACAATGATGCATCGCTTCTCTATCTCCT
This sequence comes from Rhododendron vialii, assembly GCF_030253575.1. Classification (NCBI taxonomy): domain Eukaryota; kingdom Viridiplantae; phylum Streptophyta; class Magnoliopsida; order Ericales; family Ericaceae; genus Rhododendron; species Rhododendron vialii. The sequence goes on from NC_080559.1 coordinate 8,382,564, forward strand.
GAATACTTTTCTATTTGTAACTATCCATAATTTATTTTGACATTTGATCTTCTGATTGGATGGTGTGGCTGATATGTTGTCAGATCTGACCATTGAATCCTAATTATTGTTCCAGTATCTGTTCGTCAATTTCATTGATCGCTTGACTGGTATTTGCCTCAATATTAATGGAGGTGCCTATGCTGCTTTGCAGAAGATTTTCCAAAATGAAAGGGCCTTCTGGTTGCTTGTTGGTTCCTGAAATTTTCCCCTGCTTACACCCTACATGTAAGTGCTTAGATTAACTGAATTTAGTAGCCTGGTGAAAGCAATGTTGGCTACAGGTTCCTCATTCAAGTTGTTATCAGAACTAGGTTCTGGATTTGCATGTTGGAATCCTCTTTCCAATCTCTTGTTGACTGATGTTATATTCCTTTTTATAAACAAATCTTTACATGTTAGGTTGGAGAACCCATATTCATGAAATAATTGCCTTCCTGATTCAGCCATCGAGTTATATTGAACATTTATTAATTTATATATCTATCCATATGCTGGAGGGGAAGGATGGTTTACATCAATTCTTGCCCCAATATGATTTTCCTTTGAATCATATCCTTATTATTCAGGTTGTTGGTTTCTCTACTATGATTTCTTGGACTTAAAAGGGTTCTCCAATTGCCGTAGCGATTGTCTTTCCTTTTTATAGTGGAAAGTATCAACAACACCCTCTTTATTTTTCTTCCATAATGAAGCTGTTTATCATGAGTTCTTTTTGAATAGCAGTTGGAAAAAAATATGAGGGCAAAGGTGGTAATGGAGAATGTCTCTAGAGAAAGGTAAATGACTAAGGCAGTTCTGACATAAGCACTTTTTCAACCCTAAGAGTGATTTCTAGTATTGGTTCAAGGGTTTGTTGTGGGGAAGTAAACGAAAGTGGAGCAGGAGTTAAATTGTTTCTTTTGTTTGGTTGGGTGAAGAAAATGAGAAGGCAATTTTTCCCTTCCTATACAAGTATGAACTAGTGGTTTCTAATGTCCGCTTTCCCAGACCTTACGAATGAATTTGAGTTAGGAGATTCTTCAAAAGTAGCGTAAGAAAGGTATTTAACCATAAGTCAGCAATAGCCAAAAGCGAGGATTCTAAAGAGGGGAAGCTTTTGTTTTTTTTCTTCCTATATGAATGATCTAGTGGTTTTTTAATTTGCTTTTCCTTTCAGCAAATAAAGCATTGGGTAATATGATCCTTGCTGATAACAGTTGGATATATTTATTGATTAAAACCCCGAGTAATGCTTTCTATTGTTGTAGGCTTGTAGCATTTTGTTTTACTCTACCGAAAACACAATGCAGATGCAGCAATCTTTTGAATGTAGTTGATTAGGATGAGGATTAGCCAATTAATAATTCAGCGAGATTGCTTAGACTTTTTTATTAACCTTCTTTGCATGCGTATTGGCTGCTGACTTCCCTTGTGAAAATATTCTTCTAGGCCGAATAATAGAAGCCCCTTTTGTGCACATTAAGATAAACATTTCTGTTCTATTAATTTTCACATCATTATCTTTGTATTCTGATAGAATGCAATAACTCCCTTGATGAGAAAATGCTTCAGCAAGTTTGTTCTACATGTTGTTCGTTACCTATGATTGTCGTTCATATAGATTGTCAGCCAATCATGTCCTAGAAGCTGGCACATGCGATGCACTCATTAGTATATCAGAATTGTATGTGAGTGAATTTTCACCACTGGGAAAGGATTTGGGTCTCAGAGGTTAGATTTGCCTCATTACAGGGAAGGTGCTCTTGAAGTTTTTTTTTTAATACTAGGTAAATCATCACTGGAGTTATTTGTGTTATCCCTCTTATAGGCTGCACATGAGTGAGATCAGGAATTCTGGAAATTGCATTGGAGGTATCATTTGCTCGCCCTGTTCTGATTTATGTTTTGACCATGCTGTATACTTAAATTGTGCATACATGGGAAGTCTGCTTTTTAGTAGTATTATTAGCATCGAGGGCTCTGCATTAATGGGAAGAAAGACCAAAAGCGTGTGATGTTTCTTTCTTTTCTATGTGTACACAACGTTTGTTTCCTCGCAGATTTGTTCCAAATTCTCATTGCTGATGAGCGGTAACTATTTTCCTATTCAGTGGTAGATGAAAGTAAATACTCTGGAAATTTAGAATCTTTGCTAGAACCGTTAACTATTTGTATGTTTAATGTTGAGGACCTTTTCTGCACTGTTAGATTAGAAGCTCTTAATCTGGTAGTCATGGTGGCTTATGCATTGTTTGCTAGTGGGATGAAGATGTTTGTGTTTCTTCTTGTGTTTTTTTTCCCCCCCCTTCCTCCCGTGCGTCATGGGGGCCTCAAAATATATATCAAACAGGCCATGGGGCAAGGATTGTAGTTTTTGTTAACTTGTTTGATGCCAGGTTTTCGAAGGCAACATCTCTATCTCGGGTATCTATTAATAAACTTTAGATATCATGTCATTTTGTGAGATACTCATTTGGTTCCTTTGATGGACACGAGACCAATAGCAGAGCATGAATATTTGTCTGGTAGATGTTTGAGTGTATATGACCTTTTGAGACAAAGTAGAAGTAATCGTATCAGTCCCAATATTATTACTGAATCCGTTGTTATCTCAGGAGATCTTTCATCCTAGACATCTTTTGCTGGTACTTCTTTGTATAAAACATTGACTTACATCAAAATCGATAATGCGTGGATTGGAAGAAGCTTTTACTAATTCTTTCCGTAGTAATTTTCAGATTATCTAATTCTTGCATCAGGTACAGTCGGTGATCATCCGGCTTAATCCCGAGACTGAACTCAAGACAAAGTGAGTAAAGATCTTCAGGTAGTGAAGCACCACTTGAGGTTCCAACTCAAAATTTTATTCAGCTCAATAGTTTTGTAGTATTCATTAGCTTGATTTGTTCATTGATTCATATTGGGGTCTGTCACAGACCGTCTGTGTATAGATGGTATAGGGCAACCCTGAATCGCCCTTTTTCTTGCATTTCCCATGACTTTCTTTCTTTTCAACCCCCCTCCTTTCAGTTTGGAGTTTGTGCTGTCAGGTCCCCACACCAATCTAAAAGGGCGCTCTCATGCTTTATTCTTTCATTTCAACTTTTCACTTTTGTTTTGTTTTCATTAAGGATTGGTTCCTCTCTGACTAAAAATGCTTTATCTTGTAAAGTCCACGAAACATGTAAAAATTTAGTTTGATTACCTGGTTTCGTTTTTGGTGTTGGTAATGTCGTCAACAAACTCTAGAGAGTGAACGATGGACCATTCAGTGGCTTGAAGGAACGGGAGAGAATCGAAGTGCAACTTCCAATGTTAAAAAATCAGGGATAATGTTGGGGCAAACATGTGGGAAAGGATGAGAAGGAAGCCAAAGGTATTCCTGGGCCCAAAGGAATATAGGAGCATATCCTTGGCTTTCTTCCCACTCTTTTTACCATTATAGGGTGCTCAGAGGTAAGTTAGGTGCTTTAAAAACTCATAAAAATCTTCAATGCAACGGTTATTTGTAACGCCCTCTCACATGATGTGTGCTCATGTATGTGTAGATCTCACACCATGTGAGAAAGATGTAACAAATAACCGTTGCATTGAAAATCTTCTCCGATTATGTAGGTCTACAATTGATCAATGTCATATTGAAAAACACTATGAACCCCAAAAAATGTATCCCAAATTTCACCATTAAATTGTTGTTTGGTCGGTGTGGATTCACATATTGTGAGTTGTGCCAGGGGCCTAGTGAATCTTGCCAATTTCTTGTGGATTTAAAAAAATTATTACACGTAATATTTAGAATTTTAGACACTTGGATGGACAAAAGAGTCTGAGCTGGATTTGTTTTCATCAGTTGGCCGGTTTCAAATTTTCTTGATCGCTTTAGTAAGTCCAAGAAGCATAGGGACCACCAACCAAATCGTTCACATGGGGTGTGCTTCAAGTCATGCTATAAAACTGACCTAAATAATTTAAAACCTGTCTCTGCAACTATCCTAAATTGCCGTCAAGAATTTGATTCAATTGTACAACTTTCAAATCACGGATCATAATACGTGTACCATCTAGTTGAGGGAACCGGAAGCCTTAAAGGTAAGGCCTAAGTCGTCACATAATACGCATGCATAAGCGTGAGTGTGAAAGTATCTTTTCAAAATAAAGATTAAGAACAAGAGCAAAAGGTTCTAAGGAAGGAACATTTGACCTAGGGCAAGACTTAAAAGATTATTATTAGAACTCGAGAATCAAAGACCTACTCCATGTCTCAAATTGGTACTGATCCATTAGCTGCAAGTGGATAGATAAATGACACACAAAAAAGTAGAGGGGGTTGGTTCTATTCTTGTAAATTTGTTCATTAATTGAATGGGTCGGCAATGGATTCTCACCAATGTTTGCATTACCCAAGCCGACCGTAACGAACATATCAGATACTAATATATAAGTAGACGTGGTTGGTTGTGTTCTTGTATTTTTCTCAATGAATGGGATGTGTAACTAACGTATTAGGTAAAACACATCGTACCAGACACATGTGTATATATACCTCGAAGTAATTTTCTTTTTTTTTGGGTAGCAAACGGTTCGATTTTAACGGGTTATTAAAATATGTTAGCACAATCAATACGGTTGTCGAAGAAGGAAAGAAGATATTGTTCGAAAACAAAACACTTGACGGGAAAAAATGAACAGATAGAACCACAATATTGCGTTCACATGGGGATGGGGAGAATATCTAAATGAGGTAGTTTAGAAAATTCCAAGCAACAAAGGTGGTATGCTCGGAGAAAGTAAAGGATCATGACCTGGACTTGACGGCCTAGCCTATCTCCTTATCAAACAAAATACGTATTAGGTTGGTTCACAATATTAATTGGTTCGATCACTTGGTACTTAGTTATCCCCAAATTATTTGATTAGGAGAGAGAGAGAGAGAGAGAGAGAGAGAGAGAGAGAGAGAGAGAGAGAGAATATCACGATTTAACAATCAAACAAAATACGTATTAGGTTGGTTCACAATATTGGTTCGGTCACTTGGTACTTTGTTATCCCCAAATTATTTGATTAGGAGAGAGAGAGAGAGAGAGAGAGAGAGAGAGAGAGAGAGAGAGAGAATATCACGATTTAACATGAGAAAATACAGGGAAAAAAAGGAGAGATTGAGGAAGTGGGCAGAAAAAGGACTTCACTTTTCCAAAGATTAAACCACAAATTCTTGCTATAAATACCAGAGACGTTAATGGAACTTATTTTTACGAAAGTGTTGACATTGTAACTAATAACCTCGAGGGTAACCTCGCTTGTAAAGAATATTTTGATTTTGTGTTCAAGAAGTCGCCAGTTTGAGTACCATCGGAGCACCCTACAGATTTTTCTGCTCCTTAACTCTAAGGTCTCTGGATTATTAGTCTTTTTCGAATCCAACTGGTCTGGGTGGGCATACTGGACTATTGGGGGAAATTTATATCTATGACAATGTCACTTAATTTTTCTTGTCCACTTATTTCATTTCATTTTCTTTTCTTTCTTTTTTTTTTTTGTATAAGAGTTTCATATGCTTGCATTGTTTTAATGCTATTACTCTCTTGTAAAATTAGACAATCGATTTTGTTCTTGTACAAGTAGTTGTTTTAGGTATTACTATATTTTGGGTATCTGGTAGCCATTAGTCTGAAGCGCATCCTATTTAAATGGATGTGATCACCTAGCTACCAATGATGCATGGGATAAGAAATCAAAACATAGTAGTACAACTAGTCATATGTTTTAGAGGGGAAAAGAAAGGTCTTAGTGGATTTTAATGTTCCAATTGTTCAACTTCTCCTAGTAAATAGTACACTTTTTTTTTTTTAATAATTCAGGTGTCCATAGGCTCTTGTAGGACCGGTCTATATTAACTTTACTCCAATTTTAATTGAGCCTAGTGCTAGTGGATGATATAGTGGATGATATAGGATTGGTCTAACAGAAATTGGTCGAGCACAGATAAGCTGACTAAACACATAATTAACCTAATTCCATTGACTTATATTTGGAAGGGGTACTGCAAAAGGGGAAGAAGTTCGTATTCCTAGCTCATGTCGTTTTCTTGTTGCATCATTTTACTTGGTTTTTATATCAATTTATTGGGATGACGATTTGTCCATTTCTATATTATTACTAGGTGATTGGTATTTACCCTTGTGATGTTTGGCTAATCCAATCCATAACTTAAGGCCCCGATTGGATGGCGGATGAAGGGGATGATGTAATGAGGGGAAATGAGGGGGTGGTATGACACTTTTAACTTGGTTTGGCAATAAAATTGACACACGAACTAAATCATCCTAAGTCAATGTTGGGACTAAATAAGTAGTCTCCGTATTATTTATGGATGGGGTTCATATACTATACTCCCTCCATCTCTATTTAATTGTCCATTACAGTATTGCGTGCATTTTCAACGATTTATATCTCTCGACGTACATTATGTTTCATGTTTTTAAAATCATTATTTTATAGAAAAAATTGAGATCTATCAAATAAGATCCATATTGCATATTTTTAGCAATACACATCGAGATATATAAGCCGTTAAAAATGCACGCAAAATTGTAGTGGGCAATTAAATAGGGACGGAGGGAGTACAATATTGGAATTCTTGAGACCATTCGATTAGAATTCAAAGTTGCTTTGCTCTATGCGCAAAGGTAGGCTGGTCCCCACACGGCCACACCATTAATCAAGGTCCGATTCTTGGAGTCAAACCGCAAAAGAGTAATTTGGTTGTGAATTTTCTAATTCCGGCGTGATTAACCTGCCTTTGATCAAATCGGGAGGAGATTAGTTGGGGATGTATAATCTGGTCAGACCACCGTCCAAAAAAAGGATAGGCCGGTGGGTGGGTAAGTATATTCTAGAACCGTGCCCACGGTAACTGGTTGCCAGATCGAGGAGCTTCCTGACCAACGGTAAGTGGACACCGTTTTTGACCGAAAACGTGTGGAGGTTGATGAGAAGAATTTCAGTGCCGAGCAGGTACCACGTGATACCTGGCGCATTCGAGCCGTCAATTTTGATTTTGGACGGCTCGAATTTGAAGAGAGAAATAGGAGAGAGAGACTGTTGGGAGTGAGAGAAGAAAGAGTATTTCAATCTAGGTCGTCCAATATACTTTTGGACAGTCCGAATATGTTGCTCGGACACCTTGTCAGCCGGGTGACAAGGTACCCACCTGACATCCAAAAATTTCTTGGAGGGTGATAAGCTGTGGACCTTTGCAACCAACATCACACGGTCAGGAAAACACTTCGTTTTGTCTACTACTGGCCGGCACTAAACTTTGACTTCCTTAATTACTTTTAATAACCCAGTAATTACGTTTAATAACTCAGTAATGGCAAAGCCAACATGCATTCACAAAGCCACTACGCTTTTTTCTGATATAGTTTTAGTGTTTGTTTCCTAACAACATTAATTGGAGTGCTTTGTTTTTTGTGAAGAGTAATTGATTTCCGATCCTTTCGGTTCCCGTGAAAGAAAGGTATAACAGCGCGTGCCAACCGCTGCGGAAAATCCATGTGCAAACTAGTATGAGCGGTGCTACAATAACCATATATATATATGTTGAGGTTCGAGAATTGTAATTACACAAATTGCTCTTGATTCAATGTAATGTAATTAGCACTACCAGTGTTAACTAATCACACGCAATATAAGCTGGATTAATGTGTTGTAACTAACCGCTGACCGAATGATTACAATAGTGCAAGACTTAAATTTAATTAAGCTAAAGTCACTGTTCCCTATTTTTCCTTTAAATATATATATATAGTCCGCATCCCGTAAGGACCACTTTATTTTAATAAAATGCGGACCTCCCTTTCCCGATTGAATTTTAATGATTCGAGCCGCTCAATGTGTTCAAAACGTGATTTTAAGGGTACCCGCGAGAAATCAGCAAAAAAAATGATCGGGAAGGGCTTCATCCGAGCAATTTTTGTTTGTTTTTTATCGAACGGTTTAAACAAAAACTGCTCGGATGAAGCCCTTCCCAATCATTTTTTTTGCCGATTTTTCGCGGGTACCTTTAAAATCACGTTCTGAAGACATTGAGCGGCTCGGATCATCGAAATTCGATCAGAAATAGGAGAAATGAGGAGGTCCGCATTTTAACTAAAATAAGGGCTCCCTCATTTGAGACTGATTATATATATATATATATATATTCTGTAAATGTCGTTGTTTTCGACGTACTTCCCAATTCCAAGTGGTAGGTTTTTTTTTTCCTCTCTCTCTCTCCCCGCACATCCCAACTGGTAGGTTAACATGGTGGATTCCTTAAAAAAAAAAAAATAGAGTAATTATTCAACGGTCCGAGAGTACCGCAACGTGGTATTTCAGATCACTTTATAACCACTCGTTCTTGTGGGATCCATGCATTTAGTGATACACCCTACAAAAATGTGTGGTTGTAAAGTGATCTGGAGTACTAGGTGTCAGTATTCTCTGACTATCATATAATTTCAACAAAAAAAAAGAAGGGGAAGAAAGAGGTTGTGTCATATTCAAACTTATGTCACCTTTTTTCCAGTGTAAGTTTTTTCGTCATATGGTCTGCCTTCTTTAATATAAAAATAGCATTATAACAACATTCTTGCCAGAAAAATATATCCTGGGAATTATAATTGCCGGGTCACTACTAGAATAAATCTTGTATTTATGCCTTCATAGTATTTTTTTTGATTGAGCATATTTGGACTAAATTATTTGTTTAGATTATTTTTTTCTAGCGTTTACGTTAGTTTTGGATCATTTTTTGTTTCAGATTTGTCTTGACAAGAAAAACCTATAAAGTAAAAATTACGATCAAAGCTAAAAGTTTCTGCGAAATAGTACGAGCTTACAAATTTTATCTTGTAATATAGGACATAGAAACAGAGGTGTTAGAAACCGCGCCCTTTATGCCTATCTATTAACCCCGTTTAGAAGTTCGTGTCAATTTCTATTTGTTTATATCTATTTATGTTACTCCTTCCGTCCCTAAATAAGTGTCCGATGCGTAAAATTAAGCTTTATAAAACATGCATTTATTAAAAAATTTATTTTTTTTCACAATCTACTAAAACTCATTGCTATCTATCGATTTGTGAAAAAAAATTTATTTTTTTACCGAAACAAATACATTTTTTTGAAGGCCTAATTTTGCACGCCGAACACTTATTTAGGAACGGAAGAAGTACTATATTCCAATATTTGAATTTTTTAAATTAAACAAACTTAGAGTTATCAAGTAGTAACACATTTTTATCCGATCAGAATAAAACGAGAGACAAACAAATAAGGACAAGGGAGATAGGTATACGCACATGTGTGTAATGATTGTGAATTTGTGATCCACTACCGAACTAGTAGGATCCCTACGGATGTATATCATTTTAAAACCTATAGAATTGTGAATTTGAGATGGGCTCAATTCTTTACTAGTCTGAAAAGTCTACCCACACCGCTCTCATTCACCATTTTCTTTATTTTTAGATGGTTTGGATTTAAAAAAATTCTTTCAAAAGAAGAGTTAAACTCTTTCCTCTGCAAGAGTTGTTTTAAAATTCAAACAATTAATTGTCGAAACGGACGATAAAATTGAGCACAACAATGAAAAGAGTGGTGAAACGGAGCGGTTGGATAATTTTAGTCTTGCTCGCGAATCCAAGTTTACTACTCCAATATTTTAAAAAGTACCAGTTAAATATATTAAAGAGAAACGCATAAAATAATTCATCACTCAGAGTTGAGTCAACCTGTTCAGTTGTTCACAGCCGTGGTGATAACTTTTAGATTCGGCGATCTGTTGGAATCATGCATCTATTCACACACACCTGTACAAATGCACATATACATCCATGTATATGTTTGTTTATTTGTTTAATTTTATGAATATTTCAATATTTCTTTTATAATTCAAATGTCCGGATCAAATTATAAAATATTCCAATTATAGTCAGAGCAAAACTCCGTATATATTAGTCCCAATAGAACTGGTAGTCCCTCGGATGTTTCGAAAATAACTTCTTTGAATGTAGCAAACCCATAATTCTCGGCCCCAAGAGCACCAAATATTTTCTAATTATCTAATTTTAAGGGATTGTCCAAGTGATCTTGACCTGAAATTTAAGTATGTGCTCTATCTTAAAGTCTCATGTTCGATTCTCCTTGCCAACAATCCTTGGGGCCACGTCATCCCACACGTAAACATATGAAACGGTCTTGGGAGGGACTGTATGGATAAATCCGAGATTCGCAAACTGGTTCGGAACACCTTGTGTTACCAAATAAAAAATAGAATAAAAATATTTTCTTAGCCCAACTATTAGTATGAGGCTATGCACACTCATTAGTCGTTCCTCACACGGCATGACCATTTTATAGCAAAGGATCCATGCGGCCTGCGCCCACTCTCTCACCCACTATATTCGCCTTCCACGCACCTCATAACCCCACAGAACACCGTCTCTTACTTTCTCCCAAACGCCTAGCTCCGCCGTCCCGAATCCCAATCCCCCGCCGGCCGGCCGCGATCAACAAACATGTCGGAGAAGGAGTGCGACCACCACAAGGGCAAGTACGGCAGGCTCGTCCGCGGATTCCTCGCCGGACTCCTGATCTTGCTCTTCATCCTCCTGGTCGTGTTTCTCATAACATGGGCCGTCCTCCAGCCTAAGAAGCCCCAGTTCGTGCTCCAGGACGCCACCGTCTACGCCCTGAACGTCTCCGCTCCCAACTTCGTCTCCTCCACCATCTCCCTCACCATCTCCTCCCGAAACCCCAACGACAACATCGGCATCTACTACGACAAGCTCGACGTCTACGCTACCTACCAGGACCAGCAGATCACCTACTACACCGCCATCCCGCCCACGTATCAGGTATTATATTGTTAACCATCAACTGAATGAAGTGCCGTAGACATTCATTTTTCTCCTCTCCCTTTTTGTTTTTTTGAGATGAATTAAAAACATTTATAGTCAGGCTGGCATCACGTTCAAAGAAATGATTTTGTCTGTATATGAATTATTCATATATGAGATTCTTAATCATCAATATAAACCCTTAAAACAAAACTATGGAACTGATATAAATGGGGTATCCATAGGGTACCCTTTTTTTTTAAAACGGAGGAACAATTCTACAGTTATGCCACTACATAAGCTCGACTGTGCAACCCAAACCTTCAAAGAGCTAGCGCGGCTACAGCAATCAAAGCCTCCCAAATCTTGAAAAGTACTTTCAAAACCTGAACATCCATCCAAACCATTGGATTTATGTGTGTACCAATGCGAGATCTCACACTAAAAATCCGAATGGTTCATGAATTTTAAAATGATTTCCAAGTGACCTACATATATAAAATCACATCAATTACATAACTGGAAAAAAAAAAACGAAATGACTCAAATTATTTGTGCGGGACTTTAAAATGGGCCCACGCAATTACAAGAACAATATCGGTAACCCATGGCCATGGTACCCACAACCGAGTTCGTCTAAAACTCAAATTGTGAGAGTCAACGACAATTTCATTTGGTATTTTTTGCTCTCTTCTCTATACCAGGGTCACCATGACGTCAACGTCTGGTCGCCGTACATAGTCGGAACCAACGTCCCGGTGGCGCCGTACAACGGACTCTCCCTAAACCAGGACACTGCAGACGGATCAATAGTGTTGTTCATCAAAATCGACGGCCGCGTGCGGTGGAAGGTCGGAACGATCACCACCGGCGACTACCACTTCGACGTCACCTGTCCGGCGTTCATCACGTTCGGTAGCCAGAGCACGGGGATCACCGTCGGCAATGCAATTAAGTACCAGCTGGTCCAGAGTTGCAGCGTCAGCGTGTGATATGGCGGGGACCCAGTAACCTACGTTGATATATTGTTAATTCCTATCTCTTAATGCCGTTGTATTTCGCAAGTTGGTTCAGGACATCCGTCATAAAAAAAAAATTGCAGTCGTAGTTTTTCATTTACATTTTTGGCTTCTTTTTTTGATGGTATAGGTGCTGTATTTGTAAATTTTGCTAATGAACAAAAAAAGAAGAGAGACAGAGATAGCAAAATTGCAATATTCTGATTTAAGTTATAAAAAATATTGCTTTGGAATATTTTACCTTTATAGTTCCGAAATTAGTCGAAGTGCGTGCAAACTGGTCCGAACATCCAATTATAAAAAAATATTGCTTTGAAATAGAAAAGCCTAGAAGTGGTGCGCGGTGGCCGTTGCGTTCATTACGCTTTCATTTTCTAATCTATCTTCTTGCTTCTTCTTTACTCTGTTCTACTATTTCTTAATACTGGGTTTTTTTTTTTTTAAATATGGATTTGGAAACTTCGTTGGAATGTCACATTCAATTTATGCGCTTAAGTCAAGACAATCTCGAGGGAGTGAAGAATTTAAAATAATTTGCCATTACTCTGTTCAAACCGAGATCTTAAAACATCGGTACTTGGTAGTGGCCGATACACAACAGTTTTTGAAATTTTCGATACCATGACACCTCGATATATGGTTAGATTGAATCGCATGCGTATTGATTCATAGACCGGCTCACGGCCGATACTAGACCTTTACGGGTGATATGTATAAACACTATAAATTTCTTTTGTTAGAAATTATTTTTAAAAATTCAAGACCACTCTAACATATTTCTTCTCCCGATACTAGCTCCCAATACCTTTGAATTTCGACCGTTACTGTTACGTGTCTTCAAACCATAGTTCAAACTCATTGACCATTTTTTTTTTATTAGGGCTTAGTTAGAGATTATGTGTCCAACTAGAAAAACTCAATCGGGGACTTTTTGATTTCGTTGTTTAAGACAAGTTGGAGCACAAGTAGGTGGCCATTGACTTGATGTAACTTTCTTGGTATTGAAAGAACGTACCTAGTATGACCTTTATGGATGGGATCAAACTTGAACTCGAAATTTTATGTATGGAGAGAGAGAGAGAGAGAGAGAGAGAGAGAGAGGTACATGTGGATGCCTGAGCTCATTCTTTTTTCTTTTTCTTTTTTTTGGGTGCAACGCAAATAATCCTGCACACATTCATGGAATCACCAAAGTATATTTAAAATTTTCACTTTGTTTCGAAAATAGTAACCGACGTCTCTGATGGCTTGGAATAAACATTTATGATTTTTTTGAGAATTGATATTCACACTTTCTTTTTCTTTTATCCAAATTTTGGTTTTTGTCTTTTAGTAAAAAAAAATATATACACTTTCAACACTAAAAATAAAAAAGGGAGGAGTGTGGATAACCAAAAAAAGGAATGTGAATATCAATTCTCTTTTTTTTTATTAAAAACATTTATAATTTTTAACCTTTGTGGGCTTTTTTCAAGCCCTTAATAATGATCAAAATCGTTCACTTTATACATCTTGCCGAGAACATTGATCACGTCAAAAATCACATTAATCGGATACCCTTTTGTATAGTTTTGAAATGGATTAATCTTATAAAAAAAAAAGGGTGTGCAACACGGGATTGCAACCCGTTTAACCCATTTTATGTGAGCCTAATACATTTCAAAACTATATTAAACGGCATCCGATCAACGTGATTTTTCCATTAAGATGATGTTCTCGATGAACTCTAAAATGTGAACAGTTCTGATCACTATTACGGGTACGGGCGTAGGAAAGGCCAACAAATGGGAAAAACTGGGCCGGACTGGACACTTTTGAAGACTGAACAGGAGCTGCCCCCGTTGGAATGTGCTTAGGGGTAGGGTTCACGGAGGGACAGATTAGCAACCACCAAGATTCTGCTAATCAAATTAATTAACAGCAAATTTGTACAGTAATAGCTTTTGGTACAACAGGAGCGTGCATTACTAAATTAAACAAGTTCTTGGATGTGAAAACAACAATAAATATACTCAGTGTACAAAAACGACAATGTTACGTACACTCTTACGGATCACTCTTCTCTCATATATGTACACAGAACCGGTTTACAAGGGAGGCCAAAGAAGCATGGGCTTTGGGCTCCAAAAAAGGGTTAAAAATTCTAGGCCCCCTAATTTATGTATGTATATATGACCTACAGTAGGATTTTGTTTTCGACCGGTGTTACCAGAAACTGCAGTTGTATAGATCATGTAAAGAAGAAAAGGTATTCAGTGTCTAGAGGGAACTCTAACGTAATTATCTGTCTGGAGCCCTCTAAAGCTATGCCTTCGTGCATGAATATAAGGATCTCTGCGGCATATCAAGTTAGGAAGTAGGGACAGAAGCCTGGCAATGCTTGAACCAATCAGGATCCCAGTTGAAAAAACAGCGAAGAGAAAAACGGACCAGCCAAATAATTTTCGTGTGCATTAAAAAAAGATGAAATGAGCTTTCTACTTAAATGAGTATTCAAGGGTTGAGCTATCTGTTGCATCTTTTAGTTCTTTTTGCTTAAATGAGTATTAACAAAGACTTGCACCGAAATAGTAAAACACCATACGGATCATAAGTGCATCACCACATGGATTCTAACATCAGTTGAGATTGCAAGATAATTTATACAGGACATACTTCGACTATTCTGACGGCTATGTCCTTATTGATGACCTAAATTAAAACTAGAAACGAAGCCCCAAGTTTGTCTAGTGTCATAACAGGATTTCAACACATCTTTTAACACAAAGTGCTTCACTCAATCAGATTTTCAATTAGAACAACATAAAATTATCTCAAACAAATATGTAATACTTTTCCAAACTAAACTTGTAGTGGGGTTTACTGAATGATTGCCAAACAAGTAGATTTTGTTCATTAGCTGCATGTCCGTGAAGATCCAATCAACTGAAACAGTAAAGAGGATTGAGCGCAAGAATCGGTAACATGCTAACCTTCAATCTCTTCAAGCTTTCATTTGTGGCTCTCTGCTTCTCGACGGTGGCACGTAAGGTTGCTAGTTCCTGCTCAGCCAGGGAATTTACACATTAATCTTCAGTACTTCAAAGTACGTACCACAATACCATGGACAACTCGGTATATAAGCTCAAGAAAAACATACCCTCTTCAAATGCCTTCTTTCCTTTACAAGCAAGATCTCCTCTTCTTTAAGTTCAGCTAAGGTCTGCTAAAGCCATGCGAACGACAGTACGCTAATCAAACCAATAGAAAGAAGCAAGAAACAAAAAAGAAATCGAGAGATAAAAGGAATGAAAACGAAAAGGAAAAAAAATAAGTCTAATCCAAAAGACTTGAATGAGAGGTTGGTCTATGTTACACATCAGGTGTTCCCAACAACAATTGGGTAATTCATAGTCTATGAAGTGTGTGTATCATTCTCCTCTGAAAGTTTTATTGTCTAAACAGAGGTACAAGACTGGGGATTGTCACTTGATTGGTCTGTGTAAGCATTTTATGCTTTCGGAAAAATTATGGAGGATGCCAGATGCCCTATGAAGTTGACAAGAGTTTACGACAACCAAACTCATAAAGACCAGAATTACCTTTTTCTTTTTTGCCCTCTTGCTGGTAGTTGTTTCATTTGTAGCAGTGACCTGCACATACCAATCATTCCGATATCATCACATAATAAAGTAAAAATCTCTTTGTCGGTAACTATTTAACTTGATTTGCCAATAAACCAATATAAAGCAAACAAATCAAATGAACAACATAAACTTTTCTTATAATTAAGTCCAAGCATCACAAAAACTAAGATAGTTGAAAGATGTGCAAGTAAAATATTAGCCTTATAACACGACAGTCAGGGCCAGGTCCACATTTCCTTTGCAAGCGGGAGATAAATTAAAGAACCACTGTATTGGGGCAAAATAAACTTTTCCAGTCTAAGAACTTATCTAATATAATTGCATAAGAATATATCCTTCCACAATCCATGTAAGATAAGAGAGGTTTTGTGAATCAAATCCGATAGACTGATACCATCAACTACGAAAGAGCAAGACACTTTCCATCAGGAACATCTTAAGTACTTCAATAACCAAGATACTGATCCATGTAACCCCTTCCTTCTCGGACATTGCAATATTGTAAAACCATGAACTAAACAAAGTCTCGCCAATCGGATAATAATAGAGAGAGAAGCAAAACTCAACTCGTGAAACATCTCCTACTATAAAAATAGCATCTTCTAATTGTGAAAATAACCCGCAGTTATTTTGAAGTTATATGAACACCACGTCAGTGGTGTGCCCAACCCGTAGGAATTCAAAATCGCTGGCAAGAGTGATTGGATGAGGTGAAATGGTGCCAATTGGCCAACCATTTCCGGTACCCAATTGGCCGAGGAATGAGCTCCTCTCCATACCTCATCCCTCCACACTCCCACTTTTCGTCCACATCTAACTAGAGTTAACTTCGCTGCGTCAAGGGCCCAAAACTATGATCCGAACTGTTCGTCTCGTAGAACATGCAAAGTGCTACAAGTCTCCTAAATATCAGTACGATAGGATATCGATATATAGGGTAAATAAGTTTACACATTGTGGCAAGAGTGTTTGAATGAGGTCAAATAGTGCCATTTGAGTAGAAGTTTTAGTTAGGTTCTGACTACTCGAACTAGTCCAACTCCAAAGGGCTTATCGTTATGATATGCTCTATTGCCTTCATCCCCATTTGCTAAAACTCTTTTGAAGATTCCAATTCGTTAAAAAAACATTTTTATTGCACTCGTCATATTTTTTTTTCCTTTTCATCCTTTAAGTCGTTTATGAACATCATCGCTTATTTTTTTTTCTCGTATCTAGTAACTAAATATAGAAATGAAGAGTAAAAGAGTAAAATCATTAACTCTTATCCGCCGAAGAGTAAAAGAGTAGAATCATTAACTCTTGTCCGTTATTTTTAAGCTGAGACAATCTTTTTAGAATAACAATGCAAATTTTCTACACAATCTATTTACAACCTTCTACTACCCATTTCCAAGGGTAAAACCGTCATTCAGTATCAATCAGCATGGCACCATAAATTTAGTGGGTGACATTAGGCGCTCCCCAAAAGGCAAAAAGCATTCGAGACCTACTCTCTGGCTTCGATCCCCTGTCCGAAAATGACTGTCCCCCTTCTTTGTCCCACCCTTAAAACAATGACATGTGTACTTCCTGGCAAAATTCAAAAGATCACACCACACTCAATCCCTCCCTTTGTCTTATTCCCTTTTCCTTTGCCCCACCACGAACCACCGCCGACAAAAGCTCACCACGGACCATTGCCGACAATAGCTCACAGACCACCGGAAAAACATCAAGGTTGAGGTTTTGAAAGTTCTCTGTTCAATTTGCCATATTGATCGCTCGGTTTTCATAGTAGCTGCCGAATATAAGAAAACGAGATAGGCTCCACGTCTCAATGATTCTCCCTGATTCAAGTTGAACCTAACATCCGGTCTTCCTCCTCTCCGGCCACAAACTATTGCTGTTGTCGGCGATGGTCCGTGGTGGGGCAAAGGAAAAGGTGAGAAGACAAAGGGAGGGATTGGGTGTGGTGTGATCTTTTGGATTTTGCTAGAGAGGACACGTGTCATTGTTTTAAGGGTGGGACAGAGAAGGGAGACAGGCATATTCGGACAGGGGATCCGGAGCCCCTATTCTCTCAGTTGAGAACAGAAAACCGAACGAAACTCAGTGGGTCGAATCTCTTCAACAATTCCGGGTCAATATTCTCTTCCCTTCGTCACCAATTCAAACCAAACCCACGTCAAAACCCTAATCTTTCACCGATTTAAGCCCCTAATTCCATCACCAGAGCATACCCATTTCACAACCATGAGTTCAATCCATCTCTTTCTCAACCGCTCCATCACCTCTCCGGCGGCGGAGGCGGGTATTCGCCGCCGCAGAATTCCATTCCCCGGGAGAGTGATCGCGTGCGCCACGGTGGACGTGCGGCCGCCAGGTTCGACTGCGGCGGCCACGGAGGCGGCGGCGGTGATGGCGGCGGAGGCAAGGGTTCTGGTGGGGACCTACGCGAGGGCTCCGGCGGTGCTGGTGAGTGGCAAGGGATGTAAGTTGTATGACGTGGAGGGGAGGGAGTATTTGGACATGACGTCTGGGATCGCGGTGAATGCGTTGGGGCACGGGGATCCTGATTGGGTGAGGGCTGTTACGGAGCAGGCGAATGTGCTTGCACACGTCAGCAATGTCTACTATTCTGTTCCCCAGGTGAGAATTTCCAAATGATTTCTACTATTATGTTCCCCAGGTGAGAATTTCCAAATGATTTGGGTTTGTGTATGTTCTATGAATTCTGGGTGTAGCGTTGAGTACAATTGTATAGGTGGTGGCAGATTAAGTTTATGCTAAGATTGTCTGTTGAAGTGAAATAGAACTGATTGAGGACATACTCCCATTGAATAGAAACAAACAATGGATTTTGGAAGAAAGATTTAGGCTTTTTGGTTCAAAGATTTTGGGTTTTTATGAATTCTCCTTGATCTGGGTTTTTATGAATTCTCCTTGATTTGGGTTTTTATGATTTTTCGTTGATTTGGGGTATATTTTTTTGCTTATGTTGTTGTGACTCCCTAGATATATATGCGTTGACATATTTAGTGGTAGTATGGAATTGTGTTTTTGTCAAAAATGTCTGTTGAAGAGAAAGAAGCAATTGAGGACATTAAATTACCGTCCAATGGAGACAGATAGTGGATTTTAGAAGCAAATTGTTAGCCTTTCTTGATCAAATATTTTGGCTTAATGGTTTATGAATTTAGAATTTGAGAATTTTCCTTGATTTGGTAGGTAGCTCAAATTCACCTTGAAGTGGTGGCTCTGCTCAGAGAAGCTTCAAACACTCCATAAACTTGGCTATCTTTTGATGCAGTAGGTATCAATTGGTGGTGCTGTTGTTGGTCATGATTTTTAATGGCTTGCTCATGAAGTTTTGAACCCTCTATATTCTTGTGATATTTATTGCTCGTGCGAAAAGATTTCGTATCTATTATTGAGAAGCCAACGGTTAACTGCTGCAGGTGGAGCTCGCAAAACGTCTAGTGGATTCTTCTTTTGCGGACCGTGTCTTCTTCTCAAACAGCGGAACAGAAGCAAATGAAGCTGCTATTAAGTTTGCGAGAAAATTCCAAAAGTTTTCAAATCCGGACGTGAAACAGCCACCTGCAGAGTTTATTTCATTTAGTAACAGCTTCCATGGGAGGACCATGGGTGCTCTTGCTTTGACTAGCAAAGAGCAGTACAGAACACCTTTTGAACCAGTCATGCCAGGTGTCACTTTCTTAGAGTATGGGAATATCCAAGCTGCAGTAGAACTGATTCGAGCCGGAAAGATTGCTGCAGTATTTGTGGAACCTATCCAAGGTGAAGGTGGCATATACACTGCCACCAAGGAGTTCTTGCAAGCCCTTCGTAGTGCTTGTGATGATGCTGGCTCTCTCCTGGTTTATGACGAGGTAAGCTGCTATCTTTTGGAGATGATATTGGTATACAATATACATACACATGCTGGGTTCTGTGTTCCAGTTGTCAAGATGTTCTATCATTACAATTATAACGGACTTGATTGATTTTGTTATATAGACCTGCTGAGTTGTGTGTTAAAAGTCTTCAAGATGTTACTTGATCTCTTATTTCACTGGTATATAACGTGAGGCAAGTTTCTTCGAGGTGAAAGTAGGAGATTTGTGACGCATTGGACGGATGTTCTCAGGAAACTTGTTTGCCTTTTACATTTTCTTTCTTTTCTTTTTGTAGGGGCCACTCTGATCATAAAACCACCTCCGCATTGTAAGCATGTTAAATCACAAGCCTACTGACTAGTGTCTACTTGATTTTACTAATCACAGTGGGACGAAAGGAAAATAAAGAAGATAAACGAAGGGTAGAGGAAAGTTGGTATAGCTTTATTTGCTTCTTTCAGCTGGTTTTCTGTTGTTTAAATGGTGAACGGGTTGACCTAACCGTAAAAACGTTATTTTGACACGAGTAGCATAGTAGCTCCATGTGAGATAAAATAGAAGAGTTAATATTAGAGGCAGGGTCAGAATTTTTTTTATCCTGGTGTGGAGCCAGGCATAGTTAGCTGTTTCAATGTTTATTGCGGCTTTGATGATATTGTAGGACACACTGTTGGATTCAGTAATTCATATGGAACGCCATGAGATCTGAAAGTATGAAGCTGCATGTCTTTAATTACGAAAAACATATGAAAGATGTGACATTTGCATCTCTCTCAAGTGTGTTTGTATCATCTTTGTATGACAATTTTCTTATTCATATAACCAACTACTATAACTTTCTGACTCTTGTTATTGATGAGCTTTTGATCATTGTCCCTAAACTCCCTATTGTTTTTTATTCCTAGGTTCAATGTGGCTTAGGCCGCACTGGCCTCCTCTGGGCATATGAAGCCTATGGTGTATTCCCAGATATTATGACTCTTGCTAAACCTCTCGCCGGAGGTCTACCCATTGGTGCCGTATTACTAACTGAAAAGGTCGCTTCTGCCATAAAATACGGAGACCATGGAAGCACTTTCGCCGGTGGGCCCCTCATTTGCGCAGCTGCCATTGCCGTTCTGGATAAAATCTCCAAGCCAGTGTTCTTGGCTAGTGTCTCCAAGAAAGGAAAGTATTTCAAGGAAATCTTGATACAGAAACTGGGGGGAAACTCGCACGTGAGAGAAGTACGAGGAACGGGCCTTATTGTCGGCGTAGAACTCGACGTATCTGCGTCGGCACTTGTGGATGCGTGTCGGAATTCCGGTCTTCTTATATTGACGGCGGGCAAAGGAAACGTGGTTAGGCTTGTGCCGCCGTTGGTCATTTCTGAGGGGGAATTGGATCATGCGGCGGAGATTTTACTGGAATGTTTGCCGGTGCTTGATCAGAGTAACTCAAAGTAGGAGGGAGAAAATATTCCGACTGTCAGTGTATTGTCGCTCCTAGATTTATTGTAGAATTTTCATGTTTGTATTGGCCTTCTTTGTGATTTAGATCAATAATTATTGGGGAAGACTTAAATAATCATCCTCAAACTGCATCAAACTTATGTTTCCATCCCGTTGACTTTTTGGGATTATGTTTGCATCCTCAAATTTGAATATTCCCAATACTGCCCTTTTTCATTATTTATATGATAAACTAATACCATATATAGGCAATGAATTTTGGGATGATATCTTAAAATTATGGGTTCTATCCGTTATTATAGGGATAGAATTTACTGATGAAATCCCGTGAATTGCTCTTACCTAAATACACCGCAAACCCATCCCACCACCTAATCCGATTTTTCCTCCACCCCCCCCCCCGCCCCCCCCCCCCCCACCCCCCCTCCCTCTTTTTTTTTAATATGTCCTCTCCCTTGATTCTCTTCCAGTATTTTCCTCTCCACAATCTATTCCAGCGGAAAGTTTTCACGATCACAACTCGCCCTCTTCAACAGAATCGTCGCCGTTAACCACAACATCCTCCAATTTGTTGCCGGTGTTCGCCTTGTCTCCGACGTCTTCAAGTCCAAACTCCCCCTCCTCCCTGGCCTCTCCGCCATCGGCCAGCCCTTCATCATCGGCTAACCGATTCAGCTCCGCCCACCATGGCAACGATGGTATCGAAACCGGGGCGCTCGACATATTTTGTCAGGGCGACGGGCATACCCATGCTTCTCAAAAGCAACAGGCAAGAAGTGTTGCAAAGATGTGGATTTAGGTTGTGTTGACGGAGACGCTTGTGAATTTGTTTTTTACAATTTCTAGTTGTTGGTAACCTTTTGTGGCTGCTATAGAATGACTCTTCACGCCTTCCAATTTAACTAGCGATCGATCATCTTTGGCACTTCCCAAATTCCCCTTGTATCTATGTACCTTTTATGTTTTGTCCACCAGTTTTAGATACGTATTCTGTATGTTCACCTGATCCAGTTAGTAGATGCTTCAACTTTGAAGAAAGAGGTTGCTGAAGGCGTTGACCTCATGGTTGTGAGGGAGCTTACTGGAGGTTAGTATATTCTTGGTTGTAAGGGAGCTTACTCTACATGGATTTTCTGTCATTCTGCCTATATTCTTTATTTGTTTAGTTTTTGTAGTAAAGATTTCAAGAATGTTAATGCTAGCATTTACTGACAATAGGAATTTATTTTGGAAAACCAAGGGGTTTTGGAACAAATGAAGATGGACAGGAGATTGGATTTAACACTGAGGTCTATGCTACCTATGGGGTAATTATCTAGCGTGACTCTCTGACCAATGAACTTTGTTGTGAATTCTCTAATTTCATGTGGTGTTAGTGTTAAAATTTCAAGTATACTAGGTATTGCTTTACTTTTTCGCATCTACCTATGTTGTGGATGGAAGGTAAAACAAGAGGGTGCTTGAAATAATATTCTTTTTCCCCGCTGAAAAGTGAAGGTGGTACACCTTTAAATTTTCTCCTTGGTTTTTTGTTTCAGATAACTTACAACAAGAAATTAGATTTGGGTACAGCTTGGTAATTCTTTATGTGGTGCCACCAAAGAAAACAAGAGTGCATTTAGGCAATCCTTTTCTTACTGAGATTTTGAAATTCCTGATCGTACCTGAAGAAGCTTGTTTCCCCTTGTCGTAAATATTGCTTTGTATACTACTTTTGCCACAGGATTGCTTGATCTAAAAATTTCTCTTGACAGATTGATTGGATTGCTCACATTGCATTTGAGACTGCTCGAAAGCGGCGTGGGAAGCTCTGTTCTGTAGATAAAGCCAATGTCTTGGAGGTGCTTCAAAGTTGTAATGTTTTGTTATGTATCAAAGTTATTTTTTACTGGTTTACACATCTGATAGAGCCTCTGCCTCCTTTTCAATTTAGAGCAATGAAAGGATGTGAGATCGAAATGTCACATTGAGTTCGATGACACTAACGCAATTACACATTGATTCTTAAGTTCACATTTTTTTCTTTGAAAATTGCATTTAACAATAGTGATAGATGAAAGAGGCTAAAGATGAAAATTCAGTGTCATTATTGATGTAGTATGATTATTTCTGTGTATTTGCCAGGCATCCATGCTTTGGAGACAAAGAGTAATGGCAGTTGCCTCAGAGTACCCTGATGTTGAACTCACTCGCATGTACGTTGACAATGCTGCAATGCAGCTTGTTCGCAATCCAAAACAGGTTTGCCTCATGTTTGTGAAAAAAAATTCGTTGTAATTTATGTTGCTCTCTGTATGTATAATTTCAAGCATACTGAAAATATTGGTTGTCCTATCCCTCTGACAAAAAAAACAAACGCAGTTTGACACAATTGTGACAAATAATATCTTTGGTGACATTTTATCTGATGAGGCTTCGATGATAACGGGAAGTATTGGGATGCTTCCATCTGCTAGTCTCGGCAAAGAGGTATTGGGAACAAATTGCTTTTCTCACTATTTTGAGTTTGGATGTTTGTTTCACAGAACTGTGATATTCTTCTTTCTGTCATAGATGGAAGTTGTGTAGTAGAATGACACTTGATTTCTTGTTTGTTTGGCAATTATTTGTCTGCAGGGACCTGGACTTTTCGAACCTATACATGGGTTGGCACCTGATATAGCTGGACAGGTTGAATTCATGAAAGTTCAATATTCTTTTCTCCGACGATCCTTTTTCCGATTCCGCAAGTTTATGGAGCATGGGTCTAATATGCAGGATAAAGCGAACCCTTTAGCAACCATTCTAAGTGCTGCTATGCTTTTTAAGTATGGCTTAGGCGAAGCCAAAGCTGCCCAGAGAATCGAGACTGCTGTCTTGGATACTCTGAATAGGGGGTTTCGCACTGGCGACATATACTCCGCAGGAAATGTATATAAACCATCATCCATCTCGCGCAAAACTATAAATACAAGCCGTTTCTCTCTCTCTCTCTCTCTCTCTCTCTCTCTCTCTCTCTCTCTCTCTCTCTCTCTCTCTCTCTCTCTCTCTCTCCTTAGCCATGTCACAAGCAACCTTAACAAGTACAAGTGCCTCGCCGGAAGACATGTTCCGTCTTCCGGCCACCATGATGATTCCCTGCGACTCCACGTCATTGCCCGCGTCAAGCCCCACTCAGGCCTTCCACTTCTCTTCTGGAAACCCTAGAATCAAAGAGACCAGAGGCGTCATGCACCTCTACCGCGACGACTTCGCACCATCATCGCCTTCTCAACTACCCATAATCTCACTCTCTCCTTTGCTACTTGTATAAGAATTGCTTCCAATTTCGGTTTTGATCTGCGTAGAGTTGAAAATTCGTGCGCGGACAAGTTTGATTCATCCCATTGAGCTGTCATTTCCTTTGGTTTAGGGTTTATAAACGAGTTTTTGTATCTTTTGTTTGTCTGTTTCACGTGATACTTTTTTCTTTTATAACGTCAGCTTGCGTGCACCTTGACTAATCCGGACTCATGAGGTTAATAACTGGGCAAACCTCCAGACTCTAGTGGCCCCAATAGCCCCAAGTTTTGGAACGTTTCCTTTGGTGTAGGGTTTTTACTAGTTTTTGTATATTCAATTCCCTCGTTTCATGTGATATTTGTTTGATAACGGGTGTCCGAGCTAGCTTGCGCACACCTTGACTAATCTAGGCCCCTGAAGTTAACGACAGGGCAAACCTCTAGTGGCCCTAAGTTTTGGAACTTTTGGCTTTTGTGAACTATGGACACTTCACTTTGTTGATTAGGAGATGTTAAACTTAAAGCATCCAATCAAACCAACTGGCAATGAGTCGGGAAACTGCTCCTGCTCATATACTAGTTTTGGACCATTATAAAATTTGAACAAGCTCTGACACTTCTGACATGCGCGAGCACAACTGCCCACTGGCATGTGGTGAGGTAACAGAAGAGATGGATCACAAAGATTCAAACTGCTATTATGGCACAAACAGAAAGGGATCAATCTATCAGGATGAAATAGAGTCTTGTTTCGGAAGTCTTCGAAAGCCTAGCATTAGCCCAGAAACAATATTAAAGTATCCAAAATCAAAATCTGTTGGCAATTGATTGCTTTAAAATCTGATGTCTTCACTTATACTGCTGTCTCAACTCTCAATATAGTTGTTGGCTACTAGAATTCGTTTGGTCCCTTGAAAATGTGGTGGAAGGAGGACTTTGTAAACTTTGATATTGCAACCAGATGTCACTTAATTGGGTTTTCACTGGTCTGGTTGAAATTAAATCTTGTTGGAAGATAATTTGACGCTTGGCAGATGACTAAATAGGTTTTCCCCCCCTCTCATTTTAATAACTGCCCTTCTCATTTTAGGTTTGGTTGCTTTGAAATCTAAACTGTTCTCTTTAAATATGATATGACCAGAAATGCTCAGAAGTATTGGATATGCAATACCTTTTTGTTTGCCATATATAAAGGACTGCATTAAGATTTACGCTTCTCATTTGTTGTTGAGTCCTATCTACTCTTTTTAGTATAGTATCTTGAGTTTGAAGAATTTTTACTGTATTCTGTCTCTTTCTTGTTGTTAAGGTTGGAAGGAAAACTCTTGTTTGTGTGCTAGGGGTGCCGAATCACACGACATATGCAGATTTCTGTCAGTTTTGTGGTTCATTCATTCAGCATATATTGGAAATGCGAATTGTCAGGTTCAATTTCTGAAGACTTGTTGCCTTCATTTTGGAAATAAGTGATGGTTGTTCTTGTTCTGAATTTGGTTTTGATTGTTTTCTATCTTGCTTGAGGGTCTAGGAATGATGGAGTGGAGGATAAGTATAGTGTCCTGATAAGGTTTGACAATCAGAGCTCGACCGATGCTTTCTACTAGCATTTCAATGGGAGACACTTTTCCTCTCTTGAGGTTTGTTTTGGTCTTAGTTATTTTCTTTATTTTCCACTAATGCTGAAGAGTTTTCTTTGAAAGGTTGTTCTTTTATCATAGATGTTTATATTTTGTTTTGTTTTCTTGTGTTTACAGGTGGAGGCTTGTCGTGTACGTTTTACGTTTGATGTGCAGTACACAGGTTCAATTGAACATGCACAGAGTACACCTGCAAGCTCAACAGAGCAGCCCTCATGTGTAGTCTGTCTCGGTTTGTTTCTTTATCCTCAATGTTGCAAATTAATATCCATTTCTTGTTTGTGTTATGAAGGTAATTGTGTGTTTCTTGTTTGTGTTACCTAGGCTTTTCCACACTTCAGTAGGAATACCATTTTGCCCTAAGGCCTTACCCCATCTCATCCGCTTCAAAGCATTGGCCACTTTGGACTTTTTTATCCAACGATAGAACTCCTATTCTAGACTCTCACCAGGGCCACCAAATCCCTCCTCGCCAAAGCCGTCAAGTGTTTCTCATTCAAAAGCTTCTCAAAATACTCCTTCCGTCCCATAAAGTTGGTCCCCTACAAAATTACTTGCATTTTTTGAACTTAAAAATAACATATTTACTAAAAGAATTTTTCAATTTTTTTTGCACCGTTCAAAAGATCACGTCAAGGTCTATCAAATAAGATTCATACTACACAAAAGATTATTTCGATAAGTACCTTATTTTTAAGCTTAAAAATTGCACGTAGTTTCGTAGTGGCCTAACTTTATGGGGCGGAGGGAGTACGTTTTTAATCTTTCCTTGATCTCCTTCACCAACACCCTCGAACCATCCCCTTTTATACTCTTAACTTGAGAGAAGTATCTGGTTTCTTTTCTCTCAGCTTGGCGAGTTTATAAATGTTCTTCTCTCCATCTTTACTATCTAATCTAGCATAAAAATCATCATACGCTCCCAGGTTAGCTTCCGTGCAAACTTGTCTCCTATAAGTTTCCTCATTCCGATCCTTTTGCACTTTTTAAAGCATTCCTTTTTTGCTTTTACAATGGTTTGAACCTCGTCATTGACATTCCACCGCCAGGTTTCTTTAGATATAGAACCTTTCCCCTTTGACTCTCCAAGAACCTCTTTCGATACCCTTCTAATAGTGTCAGCCATTTGTATTCCACATACTATTACCATCACCATTTAAAGCCTGCCTTGCTTAATTATGTACTTCCAAACGGTTTATATCTTAGAAACTGGATCTGCAAAGATAATGAAAGCTCATTGGATATAAGGTTTTACGTTATACTAATTACATGTAAAGTAAGTTTTGTAAGTTGGCAATTTGAGATTTGACATATCAATGAAAGAAGTATGTAAGAGGCAACAAATGTTGTGGCATTTTCTTGTTTCAATCACATTGCAGAAATATACAAGCCAAACCAAGCCTTAAGTCCCAATCAATTGCAGAAAAAATGATTAGACTAAAAAAAACTGTTTACGCCTAATAGAAAGGAAGAATGAAAAACAAAAGGAAAAGTCATGGCTGCACTTGCGCTGCAATATGGATATCAGGATATGTCTCCAGGTTATGAAGCAAAAGGCTTGAAGAGTTTGCACTTTCTGTTGAATATTGAAATTTGTGCTATGTTTACTTAACATATTAGCTTGTTAAACCACAAACTCTGTAAAACTTTATGCTATTTGGAATGACCCAACAATGTGTGTTAAGCTAATGCTCTTCACATATGACCCCTGTGTTGCACGTGGAGTGACAAACAAACTGATTTGATTAAGGTTTATGTACACTTGAAACTTTGAGATTGTACAATGTAAATTTGTTGATTGCTATCTCATCTAGAAGCTTAAGCTATTGGGAATTGACTTCCTGGGAAAGTATTTTGTTCACCTTGAAATTGTGATAGGAGTATCTGATTCCTGCTTGCTGCTAGTCCTTTATTAACCACATTGACATACTGATGACTGTTCCAAGTCTTCCTGACATTGTCAAACCGGAAGTTGATAGCTGATTTGTAATTTTGCTGGAATTAATCTTATTTTTTTGCATTTGCTACAGAGAGGTTGGACCAATACACTAGTGGAGTTCTCACAACTATCTGCAATCATTCTTTCCACTGCTATTGTATTTCTAAATGGACAGATTCTTCTTGCCTGGTATGTAATATGAATTTCTTGTTGCATAGAACATATGGACAATGAATTGTGATCTAATTAGCTCAGACACGTCTTGTAAGCCTATGCATAGGTGTTTGTTATGTGTGCCATTCCATCTCCATATTTTTTCTACATATCTTTTTTGTTGCTGGGCACAAGCCAGATGCTACCTGGACAATCATATCCCATTCTGGGCGAATGGGACACTTTGTAGACACGATGGCTGAAAGTGAAAATATTTAGTTGAAAACTCGGTCGTTCGTTTGACCCTATCAGAGCCAGGCCTCAATATTACAGAGTAAGTGAACTGGATGGCTAGAAGAAAGATAGTTGTTACAACGATAGATATTGAATTAGGGGGACGTTAAGTATCATTGTTTTGATTTCATGAGCGGGAGAAAACAGAAAGCCACTTACATGGCCATTACCGCCGACTGGTCTTTTACAGGAAGCCTCCCAATTTTTCCTTCACCTTGTCAACTTTCTTTAGTCTTTTCTTTTTGGGTTGGAGGTCTCTGCAGCTCTTTAAATGTGGCTATCTAGGAATTTTTTATGTTGGATTTCAGTGCCCCAACTATGTAGTTTCTAGTCAATAGTTATGGACTTCATGTTTAGAGATCATTATACGGGCTCGAGCATCAAGTGCATGTAATTTTAATATTTCTGATGGGAAAAGATATTGCAACAAGAAGAAGGAACAAAGAACAAAAAAAGCATGTCTAACCAAGAAAGAAAGTAGAACATAAACTCGTAATGTTTGTTATTCCCAGCACACAAGGCTTCTCGGTTACAGCATGATCAGGAAGAGGTGAGAGGTTGGCACCTTACCTCCACTTGGAAAAAAGTGTGGTTGTTGTCATGGTAAAAACACTAATTGTGGTATGTGACATGGCCCTTTTGCTTTGTGTGTGGAATTATATTTTCACTTTCATCATCCTACTTATGCTATGCCATGAGGGTTGTTTGGATTTTGGAAATGGAACTGGGGTTGACTTGTTCTATACTTGTTATTGCAGGTATGCTGATATTGCCAGCAGCAGCCTGAAAAGTCAATTTGTTTTGTTTGCCAAACTTCTGAGAATCTCTGGATTTGTGTTCTTTGTGGTTTTGTTGGTTGTGGAAGGTAACCATTGAACTTTTCTTTTGATGAGAGATTACTCTACCCTCAGAAGGAAAGATTAGCACTATCATCATCTGCAGGTATAAAGAAGGACATGCTATAACACATTGGAAAGATTCACAACACTGCTACTCTCTTGAATTGGATACTCAGCGTGTGTGGGATTATGTTGGAGACAACTATGTCCACCGTTTGATTCAATCTAAAACCGATGGGAAGTTGGTTGAGTTCAATCAATGTGCGCATGTTGATGACGGGTGTGGTAGTTGCAACTGCAGTGTTGATCCTGGATTTAGTGAAGCTCTCCTGAACAGTAAAGTTGAATCTGTAATGTTTCTTTCTCCATTTTTATTTGGGTTCGTATGTAACTCTTGCTCCAGTGCTTTCTTGGTTCGCTCAGCTATTCCATGGTATTACGTAGCTTCTAATCTGCAACACTCATTTGATATTAATCTGCAGATTATAAGTGAGTACAATGACCTTCTTACTACGCAACTTGAGGACCAAAAGATAGTAAGTTCATACTTCCATTCTGATAATTTAGTGATTCAGGATGCGATTTCTTGCTTCAGTATGACATCTGACTTAATGCCCACCAAATTGGTGGCATCGGTTGTCCCTGGAATTGGATTCTCTGATAATTGCCCAGTCGATTTTTTTGTGGGCATATATGGTGAAGATATTTGGATATTTAAATTTTCCTTATTTTTTAATTAATAGCCTCTGCTTTCCTGATAGTATTTCGAGACTTTAATACGAGAGGTGGAAGAAGAAACTGAAAGGGAAATATCCGAAGCTATTGAAAAGGCTGTCAGCGGCAGTCAGAAGCTCCAAAGGATGCAAGCCAAGCTGGATAGATGTGTTAAAGAGAAGGGATTTCTTGACGAGGTGTTGTTCTTTTTCTGCTCATGAGTGGGTTGGAATCTTTACTTATCTTTAGCTGTTAGTTGACCAAGCTGATAACCCCCTCCCCAGCTGCTGTGGTGAATTATGTCAAGCAGTGGTACTTCTAGAAGCAAGTCATATCGGTGTCTGATGCCCATACTCGGGTGCTCCCGGATGCATGTCTGATACTTCTTGGGCATACATAATTAGAAATTAGGCTTTGTGTTTTTTCATTTTTCATTCAAGCTGTGGATACTCCAAGAATCAGACCTATCTTAGAATTACAATGAAGATTTCTTTTATTTGTGGTATGAGATTAATAGTGAAAGTAAGAGTGTTTTCAATACTTTGTAATTTCTGTAGAGATGAAAAAATAGGTAAGACCGCAATAATGAGATTAAAGCATGTCAAATTTGGTCCAAGTTCATCCCCACATAACATAACTTCATGGTTTTCATGCAAAGATGAGTTAACCTTGACGTGGAAAATTTTTGGTAGATTGTTGTAGATTCCGGTATTAGTAGTGACAAAATTGCTTTTCTAATATGCGTACGTACATGCTACATATACATATGAAAATGGCCATATTCTTCAGGTATTCGTGTCCTAATTTTTTGTAGAGTTTCATTCATCTGTTTACTGTCAGTCATAAGTTATATCTGTTGTCTTTATCCATATGTTCATGGACGGAAGTCTTATTATGCTGAAGTAGCTAGTTGTTTTAGACAATTTCTTTATCTTTTTCCCTCTTGCAGGCAGCTCAACGAGAATCTAATGAAAAACCAGGAGATATGGAAGGCAAAGATGTTGGAAATTGAAGCAAGGTAATACTACCTTCTATTTTTATGTAGTTCATGAAGCTTTCATGGAATAGTGGAATTTCGGCTCATCTACCATGTAGGATAAATGATTGTTCATATCAAACATAAAATTTATAATCGATGGTCATAGAAGAAAAGATGTTACTGTAGCTGTTATACCATACTCCCTGCCATTTGATCGAATTTCGCTCCTTGGAATTGTTATTTGAAGAAATTAACCTCCCTTTAACTTAGTACAAAAGGGGAAAATGTGGCTCCCTCTAGTATAAATCACCGTAACAGATATTTAGCCGCTTACTCCATTGTTTGCAAGTTCTGAAAAAAGCAATCAGTTAGGAAACAAGGACTGGTTATTTTACACTACAGTTTAATGTTCATAATCTTTTACTGCAGTTTTCATTCTTCCCCCCCTCCCCTCTTCTCTAATGAATACTATTCCAGGGAGAAGAAAGCTTTAAAAGTGAAGGATAATAAAGTACAGGAATCGCACAGGCTTCAGCTTCTCAATGCTATTTTCACTGTGGATGCAATTTTAAATGAGATAAGAATCTTTGTCATATATATGCAGCTTAGAGAGTTGATGGCGCGCTTAGAAACAGGGAATACGGTCGAAGAGCTACCAAGTACTCACAACTCACTAGGGACAAAAAAAACCCTAACAATATTCTTGCATAAACTCTCCTAGAGCATCCACAATGGAATAATCAAAACATTGCTAAAGTTAGCAATGTTTATTTTTTTTAAAAAGTGTTCACAGTGGCATAACCAAACTTAACAACCTCTTAGCTGTAGACACCCTATTCTGGACTATCCGGATTAATTTACTCGCGGTCTTTGATTTTCCGATGATGATTCAACTCAAGAACATTTCGAGATTGTTGGTGTGTTTGAGCTTTGAGTGTCTCGAACCTCATTCAAAACCTTTGTCGAGCCTCTTTCCAACCCTTCAAGCCAGAACCATACAGCCTCAGCAAAGCCCTACTTGCTTACGCCAATACTGTGCTGGCTTGCGCTTGTAAACTGCTACGTATCAGTCATCGACCGCTGACTTAGTTACCACTAGCGCACGCAAGTATAAGGATGGCGTACGCTAGTCAAAACCAGTCAAATATCACTATTCAATCACATGCTCAAGACTTTTGCGGCCACTCCAGTATAATGAACAATTTCCTGATGATTGCAAAAAGGCCGGGCTGTCCCCTTCTCTCCTACATCTCCTTTCAAGCCAAGTCCCATGCATTTAATGCATGGGAGGCTCCTTCACTAACCTAACCAACCCTTAACCCCAACTGATCACAGCCCCTCTTCAGTCACTTTTGGCTATAAATACCCCCTTTGCATTCATATGCAAGGGGTTACCACCATTAAGAGTCTCCAAGTTCTCTCTCTCTCTCTTTTGTTCTTTGCTTCTTCTCTTTTCCTCCATTTTAAAGAGTAAGCAAGGAACACATTCCTACACACCACAACACCCACACACTCTTCATCCGTAAACCAAATCCCAAGTTCAAAGCTCAAACCCACCATCAAGCTCCATCCAAAAAGGTATACCATCTTTTATTTCGGAACTTGTTCTGACCCCTGAGGGAAGCTGGCAGGGTCAAGGCTGGTAATCTATATACCAGTCCTGGTCCTAAAGTTGGCAAGGTTTTAAAGATCGCGATGGGCTATCAATGGCGCACGCCAGAACCATTAAGCCGTACACCAATCATGGCAGTATGTGCTGTACTGGCGTAAGGATCATTGATCATCTATCTTATGCTTTTCTTTCATTTTATCACCTAATAGCATGCTAACAACCAGTTTGCTGCTTTTTGGATTTTAGCACTATATAGTTGTTTATTAATTTCTTCTGCTTTAGAAGGTCTCTGGGATTTTTCTGGTCATGTTCCAGAACTCAGATGATGCAAAGCCAAGCATTGGACAGATAATGTAACTGGCGTATGGTCTTTAATGACTGGCGCACGGCAGTTAGATTGAGGTCCAGTGGCTGGCCCTTCCATAAAAACCTGGCTTTGGCTGTTGTTTACTTCCCCACATTGTTTATGGGGTACTCTGTTTATTCTTATGGCCCAAGGCCATTTCTATTGTCTGTAACTGCATATATCTAGCCTTATAAACTGCGTGGTTTGTCTTGGGTGTGCACTGGTCCTTTTAAGAGCCCAGAAGGTTGAAAGCAAGAACTGTGAGTTTAGGCTACTGGTGTACGCCAGTCATGGTGTGGCGTGCGCAGGCCAGGTCAGCATGCAGTGGTTCGTTTAGTGCATGCAGGTTTCTTCCTGTGTACGATATTCTCGATTGGTGTGTTCCAGTCTGTTTAAACGGGCTCATAGGTATTTGTTCTCAATCTATATTAATTGTTCCAATAGATCATCCATCACGTTTTGCCATGTAAAAGCAATTTGTTATAGTTTTAATTTCCTTTTAACTGTTCCCCCGCCCTAACTGGCTAAAGAATGATCAGGGAGAAAAAATGCAAATACTTTATAAAGTACCTAAGTAGAGACCGATCTCCGAATTGGGCGAGAGTGGTGCCATAAAACCTTTCATCTCTCTTAACCTGGCTCCCGAACCTCAGATATCGAAGGTGACGATAGACCAGTCTATGCATTTTCTAAAATCCAATAATGTGGCAAACGTTTTAAGTTCGGTTCTTTGGATGATTCACCGCAAAGTCCGAGTGGCGACTCTGAATTGTAGCGTTTCGCCGCGCTTTTCTTTAAAAAAAAGGGGCACACCCGATTTTATGCAAAAAAATAGAATTTTTGAGGCGCGTGCCCACAGTGGCGACTCTACTGGGGACTCATTGCATTGATTAATATTTGGAAATTAATACATAAATGAACAATCTTTCAAAAGTCTGTCAAAACAGTACGCTCCGCACTGCTAAAGAACGGAATGGTAACGTAACAGAATCTCATATCTGACCAATCCGAACTGGGGCTTCTATTATTATTCACTTGTGTAGTTTTTCAAATATTGATTAATAAAAGTGAGCCAAACTTTAAAAGGTATTTTCAAAACATTGCGTTTCTCTCTTACTTGATCATTCTTCGGCGTTTCACACTTGTATCGATGTTGGTCAGCCCTGTTAAGGTGTTTTAGGTAACCGACACAATTTATTGGAGTTCGGGGTCCTTGAACGCTCAACAACCTTTAACTATGATGAGTTGTACTACCGTTCGACTGTTGCTTTGCTACACGCGTTTCAACGAGAGGTATATTGTGGCTCTAGTCAGAGGAATCCCTTAAACCAAAATCGGCATCTACATACGTACAAAGCACTGGAACCTTTTAACCTAGGACAGGAACCTGCAGGGTAGGATTATTTGCATCTAACCCCCCATATACTGTCTATGTGTTACTGTTTTCCTTATCGTATGTATGTATATTCATTCTTACCATTTTGCGTATGAGCAAGCTAGGGCGGTTTTTAGGTTGTCTCTTGTCGAGTCCGTCTTATGCATGTTAGGCATTGCCTTGGTCCGATGACGAGTCATGCATCTCGATGTTGCATGTTATCAATTTTCAAAGTCCTTGAACCGATGAGACTTTAGGAAATTAATACTTTCTAAGTCCTTGTCTAAAATCCAATCGAAGTTTCAAACAAAAAATCAGGAACAATGGAGAGAATGTCGTGATGCTTACACCATCTAGGTTAAAAGTGTTAATCACTTACACTGCTCAGGCTCCGGCAGAGTGCTACTTACGCCGTTTCGGTTCCAGTATCACGTCATCTACATTGAGTTGTTCCGATTTCAAAAGTTGAAACTTCGAGAACGGAATAGTCGAAGATTTAGTCTATTTGGACATTTCTTAGCACGAGTCGATTCAAATAAGGATGCATTGTCGAAAAGAATATCAGAAGATTCTTGGCAACGGCCAAATGTCGAAAGATAGACTCTTTAGTCATAGAGTCTAAGAGAACACCGACGACGTAGACAGTTGCATTTTCCATTCTTTCAAATTCTTTCAAATAAATTGCTGCAGGCTGTCATTATGCTCTTATACTTTGTTGTCTAGCCGTTCCACCGTCAAAGCAAGGTTTCGAAATCGAGAGCCAAACCTACTTAGGAATGTTTGCCGGGTCCGTTTGAAGATTTGATTTGGGATTCGCTTCTCAGTCAGTCACAACGGAAGCTCTGGCCTGTACTTTGTCAAGGGAGGATTCACTGCCGACTACTCCGCATGAGTCTCCTCAATCCACTCTGTCTTCGCCCGCGTCACCGAAACTCGTCAAGACAGAAGTTCTAGTCATGGCAGATGTTCGACCTCCGAATCTCGCTTCTGTCTTGGCAGATCTCCAACACAACCTAGCCAGCATGCAACAAAGAGCAGATCAGGTCGATGCTTCCATGGCCACTCTGCGAGCCTTAATCGAAGAACGACTTCTGCTAGCAGCAAGAGGGGGAAGCGGTGAAAGACGCGAGTGGAAAATCGTGGCCGAAGAAGTTCCTCTAGTCGAAAACCCTGCTCCAAATCTCGAAATGGCTGATTTGATCGCCAAAATGGAAAAACTGGAGGAGGCAGTCTCTAAGTCCGAAAAGAAAGGAGCAGGAGGGCTAGACATGGATCGTCTTTGCCCGTTCCTGAATGCAAGGTTGCCCGAAAGGTTTAAGATGCCCGACTTTGCAAAATTCGATGGGACCGGGGATTCGAAAACTCACATTCTGGCCTATCACGGTGCAATGAAATTACACGGGGTTGAGGAAGACACGATTGCTCAGTTGTTTCCGCAAACCCTTGCCGGTCCCGCTTTTCAATGGTTCTTGTCACTCGACATCTCCAAAAGAAGGACATAGGAGGATATTGGCACAGCCTTCAATGCTCAGTACAGTTACAATGCTCAGCTTAAGATAACCACTCGGGAATTGGAATCAATTAAGATGAATGCAAATGAGTATTTTGCGGACTTTATCAAAAGATGGAGGGCCAAGGCAGCTCTCATGACTGATCGCCCGAGCGAGAAAGACCAAATTTGTATCATCTCCTGCAACTTGCAACCCAACTTTGCTAAAAACCTTGTATTGGTTCAAGGAGCTAGTTTTGAGACTTTCTTTGACTCTGGCTTGACTATTGAGGAAGCTCTCCAAACAGGTGTCCTGCCAAGAAGTGACACATCCTTTTCTGCCTCAGCTTCAAAATCAAAACCCCGTGCGTACACTGAAAATAGTACTATTCTGTTTAACGGTACCAATTACGCCATTGCAGCTTCTGCCAACAACAATACCTCTACTCAGAGCTCCAATCACATTGTCGATGTTAACCAAGTTCAAACCCCTCAAAAACTCTGAAACTGCAACTAACCCTAAAACTTCGCCAATTTCGAAGCCCCACTTTCCTCAGTGTTGGAGAAGTTAAATCAAGAGTGGTCATCTTAGGCCTCTAGCTCCGACTCCACTCCCTCAAAATCCGCCTCCTAGCCATAACCCTAATCCTTCTGTGCTTATCATTAAATGTCCGGCCATCACACTGACTCTTGTTATCGCCTTCGTCATGCGATACAAGATTTAGTGGACAATGGTACCCTTCAAACTCCACCAACTAAGCCCAATGTCATCACCAATTCCATGCCCAAGCACAACACTAACCCAAAAGTAAACTAGATAACTCTCAACTCCACCATATTCAACCCCACCGACCACATCACCTCAAAAAACAACCCTAAACCAGTTGTACCATTTCCCTCTGAGTCAAGCATAAACATGATGGCAGCCGAATGGGCCATGGAAGACAAGGCTAAGGAATGGAAGGAGCTTTGTACCGATTGGATTGAGCAGTATAACATGGGATTCCCTGCACACCCTCATGTCGATCAAGTGTGGTTAAACCAATGGGAAGGCAAATAGAATGCATCATAGGCTGACCCCTTGGATGATCTATCCTTATTCATGCATTTCTACCAACCTAAACCAGATCAACTCGAGGCAGAAACTGAAGAATGCGTATGGGATCCATAGCCTGACACGTGCCAAATAGACTGGGGCATTAAGGCTGATTTAGATCAGAGTGATATCGACGAAGAGTACTGGAGCTACTATCAAGCAGGAGAGGTATAAGTCATCGACCGCTGATTCAGTTACCACTAGCGCACGCAAGTATAAGGATGGCGTACGCCAGTCAACATCACTATTCAACCACGTGCTCAAGAGTTTTGTGGCCACCCCAGTACAATGAACAGTTTCTTGATGATTGCAAAAAGGTCGGGCTGTCCCTTTCTCTCCTATATTTCCCTTCAAGCCAAGTTCTGGGAGGCTCCTTCACTAACCTAACCAACCCTTAACCCCAACTAATCACAGCCCATCTTCAGTCACTTTTGGTTATAAATACCCCCATTGCATTCATATGCAAGGAATTACCACCATTAAGAGTCTCCAAGTTCTCTTTCTTTCTTTTGTTCTTTGCTTCTTCTCTTTTCCTTCATTTTAAAGAGTAAGGAAGGAACACCTTCTTACGCACCACAGCACCCACACACTCTTCATCCGTCCACCAAATCCTAAGTTCAAAGCTTAAACCCATCATCAAGCTCCATCCAAAAAGGTATACCACCTTTTATTCCGTAATCTGTTCTAACGCCTGAGGGGGCTACCAAGGTCAAGGCTGGTAATCTATATCAATCCTGGCCCTAAAGCTGACAAGGTTTCAAAGATCGCGCTGGGCTATCAGTGGCGCACGCCAGAACCATTAAGCCGTATACCAGTCATGGTAGTATGTGTTGTACTGGCGTAGGGATCATTGATCATCTATCTTATGCTTTTCTTTCATTTTATCCCCTTATAGCATGCTAACAACCAGTTTATTGCTTTTTGTATTTTAGCACTGTATAGTTTTTATTAATTTCTTCTGCTTTAGAAGGTCTCTGGGATTCTTCTGGTCATGTTCCAGAACTCAGATGATGTAAAGCCAAGCATTGGACAGATGATGTAACTAGCGTACGGTCTCTGATGACTGGTGCACGGCAGTTAGATCAAGGTCCAGTGGCTGGCCCTTGCATAGCAGCCTGGCTTTGGCCATTGTTTATTTCTCCACACTGTTTATGAGGTGCTCTATTTATTCTTATGGCCCAAGGCCATTTCTATTGTCTGTAATTGCATATATCTTGCCTTATAAACTGCGTGGTTTGTTATGGGTATGCACTGGTCATTTTCAAAGCCCAAAGGGTTGAAAGCAAGAACTGTGAGTTTAGGCTACTGGTGTACGCCTGTTATGGTGTGGCGTGCGCAGGTCAGGTCAACATGCAGTGGTTCGTCCAGTGCATGAAAGTTTCTTCCTGCTCATGATATTCCCGACTGGTTTATTCCAGTATGTTTAAACGCGCTCATAGGTGCTTATTCTCAGTCTATATTAACTGTTCCAATAGATCATCCATCACGTTTTGCCATATAAAAGCAACTTGTTACAGTTTTAATCTCTTTTTAACTGTTCTCCTGCCATAACTGGCTAAAGAATGATCAGGGAAAGAAAAACGCAAATACTTTATAAAGTGCCTAAGTAAAGACCGATCTCCGGATTGGGCGAGAGGGGTGCTATAAAACCCTTCTTCTCTCGTAACTTGGCTCTCGAACCTTAGATATCAAAGGTGACGACGGACCAGTCTATGCCTTTTCCAAAATCCAATAACGTGGCAAACGTTTCAAGTTCGGTTCCTTGGGTGATTCACCGCAAAACCCGAGTGCCGACTCTGAATTGTAGCATTTCATCGTGCTTTTCTAAAAAAAAAGGGGCACACCCGATTTTATGCACAAAAATAGAATTTTTGGGGCGCATGCCCACATTAGCAACTCATCAAATTTTGACAATTTGATAACCAAAACTAGCATCATTTTGTCAATAACCAAACCCCTCTCTCTCTCTCTCTCTCTCTCTCTCTCTCTCTCTCTCATTTTTTAAAAAAGTTTTGTTTTTTTGCAAAAACAGTAAAAACTGTTTTTATTAAAAATATATATTTTTATCTTATATTTTAAAAAAATGTGTTTTTTTTTCAAAAATTGTTTTCTTTATAACATTTTATGAAAAGTTTTTTTTCAAAATAAAATTTTTCAAAAAAATATTTTCTATTTCTAATAACCTGTTTTTATTAGTTTGAAAACTATTTTAAAAATATATATTTTATACATTGACAATTTTTAGATTTTTTTAGGTTGAAATGTGATGTGGCAAGTTTGATTATTCAATTTTGATTGTGTCATTGTGGGCATGTACATTACTAACCTTAGCGACCTCTTAAATGGATAACTAAAAGATGATGTGGCAACTTTTGATTTTCTATTTTTTTTATTATTACTGTGGATGCTCTAAAGACTTACCTATAAAATAGCACAAGGTATCTATATAATAAACAGAATCAAACCCTTGCCATAGAAGTCTAAACACAATAAGAAACATCCAAAAAGAAAAATTCAATGCACATTCGTAATAGGCAAATATTCCATGCAAGATGCAGACACATCATCAGGGTCAAATTTTTTAAGTTGCCGAGGCAAGTCTACTTCAAATTGGTTTGCAATGCATTTACTTACTCCACTGGAGTATATAAGTTCCAAGACGCAAGTGATTTATTTTGGAATATAGAGTCAAGTAGTACTTTATTAAGAAAGTAACATAAGAAAGAACAAGCAAATTCATTAGTTGCTTACCATATGGCAAAATATAAAGGTTCTCTTTTTTACTCTTATTTCTATATCATATTTTGCCATTACCAACTAATAATTACTACTAGTATTTTTACACTACAGTTATTTTGGTTACTCTGATGATGTTCCATGTACGCTAACAATAACATGGTTCCCATCGCCTTCATGGCCATTAATCAACTTTACGATTCCATGGTGGAGTAACCCAGGCTTATCCAGTGATACGGTCCCTACAACAGCATTCTTGAATCGTGCTTGTCGGGAAAGCTCATGGATGGACTCATCAATGTTTTCGACGCATTTTACAATATCGGTCAGTATAGATGAAACGACAAGGGATGGTATCATTCCGAGGAGGTCATCTCCCTTTCTTGAGACTGCTTCCAGGACTGTTTTGAGTTCATCCACAGCTCTTTTGGAACTCTCTATATGTACACCAACAGAAGATGGTGGTGCAAAAGTTTTGATGGCCAAGGCTAGTTCTTTCAAAGCCTTTCCGGATTCCAAGCTCATTTTCATGCAAGGTTGTTGAATTTTTCGGTGCAACTCTGGTGGTGCCTGCCAGATAAAACACGTAAGTAAGTTTTCAACGGGAGTAAACAATGGTAACGGGAGTAAACAATGGTGAATATGACGGCCAAATTGATTGCGTAACATATGTTATAGAAAGTGAAATAAATTTTTCTTCCGTTTATCTCGTCGTAGTTTGTGAATATATAATTTACGTAGACTAACAAGTTTAAAATTATGACCCACCCTGGTCAGTTTGTTAGTTCTATGTGAAAGGATTACATAATATCACAACATTCTGCTTGAAAATTTTGTACTTAAAGTATTATTTGTACATAAATAGAATCTACATAAGGAATATTGTGTTAATTATTTAACAAAGTAGAAGTAGTTTCCAAATTAATGGGGTATTAAGAATATTGCTATTGGCTTTTTTGAAATAATCTTGCTTTGTACTTGATCAAACAATTTGGCAGGCCCATACTTTTTAGGGATGACATTGAAAAGACAAAATAGGCATATAACCGCCAAGTGTCAAACTGATTTATACTCTAGTAATTCAACTAGATGGGAAAAAAAAATTTGCTAATTGAAAATCTTGGATGTGGAAAAGAATAATCTATTTTTTAACTAGTATATATATATATATTAGTAGCTTTTTAATTTTGTGATGGGTGCTGAATATGATATCAATTTACATGAATTGTCACGGCAATCGAAGGCAAACTTCTTTACCAAATTTTGATATTTCTTTTTTTTACAAAATGGGTGTATTGGTGTAAGGAAAACTCAACGGTTAAAAACAACTTATACAAATATGTAAAATCTAAAATCTAGAATCTGTGATCAAAATTTGTAAAATTCGTAAACACGGCTATACCTGAATCTCAGAATTCGAGTAGACGCTGAGAGCCTCAATATGGTAAGCACACTGGTGAGTAAGGACTCCAATCTCCAAGTACTGTTTCCATGGATGACGAAAAAGAAAACTCCCATGGCCAGGTTCCCACCGTGCAAAGTTTGCCTGCCATAATTTCAACTAGTTTCAATTAAGAGAGAGAGAGAGAGAGAGAGAGAGAGAGAGAGAGAATTTACTACTCCACTCAGGGCCGGCTTTGAACCGAGACGAGCAAGGCAGCGGACTTAATTCCCCAAATTTTAGATCAAAATTAGGGCCCCATATAGGTATATATAACCAGATATGTAATATATATTTAATCTATTAACTTATATAACAAATAAGTTAGCTAGCCTAATGGAAAAATTTAAGTTTCTCTGCCCAAGAGGTACATGGTTCAAGTCTTAGGAGGTCTTTTTTTTTCTTCCCCGTATAAATATTTTTTTTCTCTCATAAGTTGGTCTTAGGCCCCAAGAATTTCAAAGTCGGTCCTGACTTCACTCACCAAGGATTCTTCCGTGGTTCTTGTGTTGAGGACATGTTTGTAACCGTGAATGGATGACTCAACTTCCCTGGGCTCCATCGTGCTATTTCCATCTCTAGAAACTCCGAAATAATCACTTCCAAATCCTGCATTGGTTTTTAGTCAGGTTTGGACTAGCTTGATATTTTCTTAAAGTTAAAGACAATCAACGTTATTGATGTTTAGAGAAACACGTGCAGTAAAGCCGATTTTATTGAATTAATTAATTAGGAGGTTAGATAAGTAATTAGAACCTTCAAGGCAGTTGGAAAGCAATTCCAGGTTGGTTGCAACGAGAGTGTGAAGATCTTGACCAGCCCAAACAGGGCAAACAAATATGGAGATGATTATACAAATCGCACACCCGAGCAAAACGGTGGATAGCCTTTTATGGGCAAGCTCTACGATTTCGTCAACTTTGTATCCGGAGATCGATACTAAACTGAATGTCAATATGAATATCAACACCCCGTAGTCGTATCTCGCCTTGACGTGCGGATAGAACCTCGTGTATGTAGATGCTGCGGCTGCAATATATACATACACTTGATCAATTTATCACAAAACATTAGCCGGCCGGAACTGCGAACCTCTTCCAAACAAACTGTGAACCTCTTCGATGTTTGGAAGGGGTTAATTCGCAATCTATTACAGTATATGTCATGATGCATGCAAGTGTTATTTTTGTAAGTATAAATGGAAGGGTGACACAGATTTTTTTTTTTTTTTTGGAGCAAATGATTCATGAACGTTACTATTATTGTATTATAGAACTAATCGAAATTTATCAAAATAAAATCTATATTAGATATAAAATTCATTACCGATTTAAAGATATAAGTAATTTTTTATCTGGTTAGAATAAAACGAGAGACTATTAAATTGAAACAGAATGAGTACAATACACGTACCTATTAAGAAGACGAATAAGCCAAGAATAATGGGTTCTTCTTTTTCTCCAACGAGGGATCCTAATTGGTTTACACCGACGCCTAGAGCACCAGCTAGTGTTGTCGCGAAACCTCTGTTAAAGCTTTTCGACAGTACTGCACCTACAAAAGGGAAAAAAAAAAAAAAACAATGATTCAAGTACGATTTTCAGACGGACAACACAAATAGCGAAAATCCCATTAGGTCAAATGTTTGAATTCCACTGTGGCCATTAATTCAGGACTCCGGAATTAGTCGAGGTATGCGCGAGCTGTCTCAAACATCCAATCATTAAAAAATTACAATGCATGATTTTTTATTTCCCTCGAAGTTTTCTTAATAGAATTCCTTTGCATACCCACATTTATTTTTGTTAGTGGTGCTATGGGTACTGATGAGATAAAGTGTACAAAAAGTCAATTACATACACGTGTATCCCATATAAACACTCGATATAAGATCTGCATCGATTGTGAGTATGGAACGCGCAGATCTTTCAGTACATTATCTTGGTACTCGTAACAATTATTCTAACAAGAGCGAGTGAAGATGAAAGATATGTAGAAGCGAGCAAAATGGGAGAGACATACCAACTGTGAATTCAAAAACAACCACAACAGTCATGACAGCCCACATGCCCGAGGACTCGAAGCCGTTGTACAAAGGCCTAGCGTAGTAGAAGAATGACACCAATGTGAGAGCCAACCCCACTTTAAGGGAATGGATGATTCTTCTTGGGTCATCTTGCCCTACCTTTTTTGTTTCCTTGGCTAAGTCTAATGCCGTGGCCTTAATCTTGCCAAACACGGCCTTAATACAACCACTC
Organism: Rhododendron vialii; assembly: GCF_030253575.1. Taxonomy (NCBI): domain Eukaryota; kingdom Viridiplantae; phylum Streptophyta; class Magnoliopsida; order Ericales; family Ericaceae; genus Rhododendron; species Rhododendron vialii. Next base: position 8,425,613 of record NC_080559.1, read on the forward strand.
CCATCAATGGTGATCCCGGTTTTCTCCTGTCCTTGTAATTCTGTTTCCATGGCTAGAGTGAGAGAGAGAGAGATGGGAAAAGAGGGAGAGAGAAAGAGATGGGACAATGCTTGTGCTGTGTGGAGGGCCATCAACATGCAGCCTAGATTTATAGTAAGAAGTGATCAAGGTGGTGGCAGGCTACTGCCTCCGTTTCAAAAAAGATGTGTGAATAGAAAAGCATCTCCAATCATGTAAAAATATTATTGCTGTTCAAAATGTTTTTATATTTCTTTCTACTTTAGTAATTTATTGAATATCGATCAATAGAATTCTTTCAATTCATGTAAAAATATTACTCCATCCGTCCCTTTTATAGACTTTACTATTTTATTTTGAATTGTTCCTTAATAAGCGTTCATTTTGCAAAGTTAATAGGTAAAAGTTAGTACATTTTTCATTATGCCCTTAAAATTAAGTAGATTCCAGTTTGTAAAATTAGTAAGTAAAAATGTAATGATAATGTCTCTATAAATGGTGAATAGGAAAAGTAGTGGTAAAAATTGATGCGAAATATATAATGATAATGTCTCATTAATAAATTAGAGTTACAAAACTAGACACTTAAAAATGGACGGAGGGAGTACTAATTTTTATTTTTTTTGAAAAATGCATGCCTTTATAGTACCCTTTTTGACAAGTGCATGTGCTGGGTGTCTTTTTTTTGAGAAACTTTTCGGTTTCGAGTGGGTATATTTTACGTGATGCCCGCTCGGCACATTCAGGTCACCAAATGCACTTTTGGACGGCCCAGATTGAAATCCTCTCTTTTTTCATCCCACCACTCTCTCTCTCTCTCATTTTTCTAAATCCAAATTCGAGCTGTCCAAAACTGCAATGGACAGCCCAAATGTACCGAGCGAATATAACGTGTTACATATCCGACACTGAAAAATCCTTCCTTTTTTGTATTATAAGGTGGGGACAAAGATTTTATTTGATAGTCTCAAAAGGGAATTTGCAAGCACGCTGGCTTGGGTTTGATCTGGGCCGGATTTAACTAGTCCGTACTAAAAGTACAATTTCTATTCCATATGCGGTCGTGGGATCCACTACATTGGTTACAATACAAGCTGAGTACTGCTATGAGTAACGACAGGCTGCGCCGGGCCGTCTCTGGCTACCGGACGGCCAATTCGAGCCGTCCAAAAATTTTAAAATAAAAAACCGAGGGGCCTTATACGAGAATCAACGGCATCCGAGTATGTAGGGTGCTTGATCCGAGAACCCCTTTATACATATATACACGAAAAAGAGGTACTTGGATCAAGCACTCTACACACCTCGGATGCCGTTGATTCCCTCGCCAAGCCCCTCGGTTTTTTATTTTAAAATTTTTGAATGGGTCGGATCGACCGTCCAGTGGCTAGAGACGGCCCGACACGGCCGGTCAATACGATTTCCCTCTCTAGCCGTCAGTACCTATATCATTAGGGATACAAGCTGGCTTGGGTTAGATCTGGGCCGCATTTAACTGGTCCGCGCTGAGGGTACAATTTCCTATTCCATAAACGGTCGTTCTACTGTCCATTGGGCGGATGATACCTATTATATGCTTCATGTTCTTCTTTCTTGACTGTACTTATTGGTTTCTAACGTCAGAGGCTTTTTGTAATTTTATTGAAAGAAAATTCTAAAATCAGTTCAATGTGCTGACAATATTGAGTATGTAAATGTATATTAAAGGATATAAAAAGTATACATAAATACGTGTTTTCTTTGTCTTCTAGTGTACTTATCGTCAGTTCAGTGGGCTGACAATATTGAGTGTGTGAATGTATATTAAAGGGTATAAAAAGTACACATAAATACGTGTTTTCTTTGTCTTCTAGTGTACTTATCATCAGTCCAGTAGGCTGACAATAGCAAAACCGTTTACTGAATGCCTGCTTTGCCCTTAGTAACCTATGACTACTTTTTGACTTTTGAACTAAAGAATTCACGCCCCGCCTCTGCCGGTTACTGTTCTTACTTTTGGGGATTTTTTTCTTCTATACTCCTACCGGCCATGTTTCCACTAGAAAAAAGGAAAAAAATTTGAAATTTTTTTCATGTCGTTCATACTAAACAAGTTTCAACATTTTACCATTTCATCACATTAACAAAAAGCTGTCAATAATTTTTTTTTGCTACAATAACTCTACTTACAAACTCATTTACAAGTTATTCACTACCGAAAACATCTAATAACTAGCGAATGCCCGTGCCTAAAGACACCGCTCGAAATTGGTATTTAACTCATATCCAATTTTGAAGGCCAATGCCCCATTTGCAAAATTCTAACTACGCAAAAAACAGAAACAACAGCCCAAGTATATCCACTGATTAACTTGAATCAACATATAAACAAACTAACAGTTGTAGCACCCGTACATGAAGACACTTATCGCTAGCCATTTAAATTCACAGCCAGTTCGACCATACTACAAACTCCAGATCACACGAGAAATTATTAATTGCTCATGGAGCACCGCTTTGGCCTTCTCCACCACATATTTGTATGAGTTTCACCACCAATAACTACCCGTTATTACTGTTGACCACCCTGAGTACTTCAGAATCCAATGGCTCCACCGACCATTAAACTTTAAGAAAACAAAATAAGTTACAAAGTTATGTTTATCCAAAAGTAATGTGATTCATGACCAACTAACCAAAATCAATAGCCATTAGAAACCATAGTACCAGTCAAATTCTGACATATCTTCATCCTTCAATCACAAACACATTCAAACGCGGTACAGTTCAATCCCTCAATAATCACGAAACCATCTTACATCTAGATTTTCCTCACATTCTCACCTCTCGTTATGTACAGTCAACCCATCCAGATCCCTATCAGCCACAATCAAACCCTCAATTCTCGTCTCCCTTTAACAATAACTAGAGGCCGGGGCACACGCGATGCGTGTGCAAGTCGGATTTTCACAACGTTTTTGTAAAAATGCTTCCCACTTATTGTTTGATCAAATTTTCACAAATGTTGTGAACTTGCACACGCATCACGTGTGCCCCGGCCTCTAGTATTTGTTATTAGAAAATACGCATGTATTTATTATAAGCAATGCATGTGTAAGTCGGATTTTGTTAAAATTTACACAACTTTCTGTTTGATATTTGAAAATGAAAAATCCACGAAATGGAAAAAGTCCTATATGTGACAATTTTTATTGTGACCCACAATCCACGAAATGTGAAAATTTTCATTTTGCAAATTTCAAATATCACAAAATCCACGAAATGTTGCATTTCTGTTTTTAATTTTTTTCCGTTCATTGCACCGTGAGTCTTTAAAGTGGAGAATTGAACGTGGAGTGTGGGTTTTGAAAGTGGAGCGGTTTTTGGTTTTGGATTGAATGGAAGCAACTGCATGTATTGAGTCTTGAGTCTTGAACGTGGGAGGAGGGATTTTTAAGGTTTTGGGTGGTGGAACACGTGTAAAGGGGATTTTTTTTTTTATTGTTTTTTAAAAAGTACAAAATCCAGGAAATTTTGACAACAGCTGTTATTCTCTCTTCACTATTATTCACTGATAATCACGTCCTCCAAATCGATACTCAATGAACAAATTCCACCATTAGTGAGGGTAAATAAAGTAGCATCTACACTCCATAATAAAAAACCGAACGAAGACTGTTATTGTTCACTGATAATCACGACCTCCAAATCGATACTCAATGAGCAAATCGCACCATTAGTAAGGGTAAAAAAAACAACATCCACACCACATAATCAAAAACTGAACGAAGCCGTAATAATTTACTTTGATAAATTACTCAAAGATGGCCCAGAAAAGTGATGCAATAGATATACATACGGATATGAGTTCTGAGAGGATAAGAAAGGTATGTACCGCGGAGTAGGTGGAGTACGGCTACGGTTTAGTTCTGGACTGGAGTAGAGTGAAGACTGGAGTAAAACCTTTCCTAGGCAGCGTGGATATCTATGCACCGGTGCTCTTCAGTGGTAAAACAATGAGAGAAGAAGTAGTTTTTAGGTTTGGTGGGAGGGGGTGGGTAGTTATTGGGTTTGGTGGTTATTGATGTTGATTTTGTCTATTATGCCCTTACAATTAAGCCTCTAATGAATTCAATTGGGTGTACAATTTTGGAAATGAAAAAGCATGACAAAAAAGGGGGACACCAAAATGGTACTCTCCCTTTATATATTAGAATAGATAGGGCCTCATGTCTTGCAACTTTGTGCGCGGATACTGGAAATCATTGCATGTGATCCTCATGCACCGACCACGTTCATTGCCACATTTTCCTTCATATCTACTTGCGCAACAACCAACACCTTCCTCTTCATATAACTTGAGAATAAACAAATTGACAAAGTAGAAAGCAGAACTATGAACAATAAAATACGCTCGAACACTTCAGAATTCAATACAGGTTCAAGTGTGATCACAAAACGAAATGAAATTTTTGGGGGGCAAAATGTATGCACATAAAAAGCATCATTCTGCCACCAAAAAAAAAAAGCGTGATATAAAGAACAAAAAAAAGAGTGCCAAACACCAAAAATATGCCTAACATTTTCATCATACACCTAAGTGTACCATAGCATTTGCCCTAAACGGATATAAAGGTTGATTTTGATATTTCCTTACACGATTGTGCCTAAAAGTATGCATAGAAACCCTGATTAATTATTGTAATCAGTTGAAAAATGATTTTTTTTTTCGAAATAGCCATTGCCCACATGTGCAGGCTCATACCTGTGAATATTCTTCTTCAATTGCCACATGTGTTGGATTCCGTTTGCTAGCCATTGTATCTAGTTAGTCGTACCCTGATAAGAGTATCACAGGTTTAACAACATTCCACACTAAAAGCACATACCAGTTGAATTGTGATCATGCATCAAGATGAACAATGTATGCTGAAGCAATATATGTGAACCTTTTCCATACTATACCAACAAACTGCAACGCTGAAATTTTAACTATTGTGAGGGAAAAAGATTTTTAAAATTGAATGGATATGAGCAAAAAAGGCTCACGGGGAAGTGGTAATGATTCAAACCATGCCTTGGTCTATTGTTTAGTTCATTACCTATTTGAACTGATTGGATATGAGCAGTAAAAGGCCCATGGGGAAGTGGTAATGATTCAAAGCCTGAAGTTTTTTGTTTCTCTCTTCAAACGACGAAAAGATAGGAAAAAGGGGAGGTTAAACGGACACACATGCATACACCAGAGCACTCATTCTCATGACACAGCAAATAAAACTCCAGGGAAAAAAGGAGGTTATCTATTATTCACTTCAACTATGACGGAGCAATTTCAATCTCCCGTCTCAATTCCATTTGCATGAGGCATTTTTACAAACACCTTGGATGCATTAAACTAAGGAACATGCTCTTACTAAGAAAACCGCTCAAAGTATGAAAATAAGGAACAACCCACGTTGCAAAGTGTCCTAATTACTAGCCATACAATTTTTACGATTATGATCTCAAACTTTGGTATTGCAAATTTCACTAATTTAAGACGTTTTCCAACATTCATGCACTTGCAGAAGTATAATGGGCTTCACCAATATTCCTTCACCATGATAGACGCTGGCTCGGAAAAAAATTAAGTTAAGAATCCAATTCGTTTCCAATTAAGTTGAAAAAAAATTAAGATTCCTCTTGGTCGTTTAATGTTTAATTTTTGAATACAACTTCGATCAGACTATGACACCCCCAAAATCATATTAAAATAGAGAATCCAATTCGTTTCCAATTAGGAATCGGTTTAAAGCATGAGAATACAACTTATGGAAATCGTTAGGTTACCTGGAATCAGATTAAAGCACGGAGATAGCAGCAAAGGTGCAGCGGTGGGGTGACGGCGACAGAGGGGTAAGGCGGCACAAAGAGAGAGAGAGTGAGAGTGAGAGTGAGAGAGGCGGCAGAGAGAGACAGGGAGAGAGGGAGGCGTATACGGATACGGGGTATTTGTGTGATTAGAAATTGCTCAAAAAAGGATAAATATTTACCGGCCAACCATTGAACAACCAACGGTCTAGATTTGTAGAGGGGACAAATCTAAGCGTTGGTTGTCTTTTGGATTCAAACCCAGTCCTATCTTATTATATAGATATTATATAGATTTGATTACTACTCCTTCCGTCCCTTTTTAAATGTCCTACTTCGTAACTTCAACTTATTAAAAAAACATCATCATTATATTTTTCACATCAACTTTTTCCTCCACTTTCCCTACTTAGGCCCCGTTCCGGAAACGGAAATAAGTACTTATTTTTTAAGAAGGCAATTTCAAGCTCAAAAATCATGTGTTTACGTAAATAATTTTCCTATCAATATAGATTTTGTTTGATAGATCATATTGAGATCTTTTATACGGTGAAAATAAAATTAAAAAATAATTTTTCATTTATATTATTTTCGAGTTTGAAAATGTGAAATAAGTACTTATTTTTTAAGAAGGTGTTCTGGAACGGAGCCTTACCCATCGTCATTACACTTTTTACTTACTAACTTTTCAAAATGGAATCTACTTTTAGGGACAAAATAGACAATGTACCAACTTTTACCCACTAACTTTACCAAATGGACACTTATTAAGGGACAGCTCAAAATGAAATACTAGACTATAATAAGGGGACGGAGGGAGTACAATTTTTTTCTCAAAACTTATTAATTAGTGGAAACGGCCCCCGTTATTCATTTTTTTCAATTTCGCATCAAACTTTTGTAAATTTGATGGAAAATCACAAAAATAAAAATATGACTTCTATCCATTTTTTTTAGAAATATTCAAGATTTAGTCCAAAAGTTTTAGAAATATTCAAGATTTAGTCCAAAAGAGGGGCTTTTGGATCTAAATTTAGTAAAAGTCGTAATTTTTTTTTTACTTTTTCGATTTCTCTTGTCGAGACGAATCAATTATCTTAACATAAACTAACAAATACGGGAAAGAATTGGATATGGACAAAACAAGAAGGCAAGTTGGCTTCTTCTTCTTCTTCTTTTTTTTTTTAGGAAATTAGGCCAGATTATATACACCTTGCTTTGTGGGGTAACTTCGGGGATCCATAATAATAATCCGAGCAGTTCATAAATTTTAAATTATTTTCTGAGTGGTCTTGTAAAAAATCTGTTACATTTGGATAATTGAAAGTACTTGATCCAAGTTTTCAATAGTTAGGTGTTGTACTCCTTAGCTTGTTGTGCTTTTTTGATGTTCTTATTCGATTTTTTTGTTTGTTTGTTAGTTTTGCATCAAACTTTTGCGTTTTATTGATTCATTTCAACGAGACAAATCGAAAGAATAAAAAAGTATGAATTTTACTCAAGATTTTTTGAATTCATCTAAGAAAAACTCAAATATTCAATTTTTTGCAGTATAGTTGGGCGCACAGATTCTCTAATAAATTTTTTATTTTTATCTCTCTCCACTCATTACTCCAAAAACCTCCCTCAAAATCCAACCGAACAAGCCCTGAGTTTTTTCTATTCCTTTCTTGGATCAAATTAATAGTTATTGAAGACGATGGGTATAATTGGGTTCATCGATTTTTATTCAATTGTTAAACTGGATAGGATTAATTGTTTGGCTTGACGTCGCGATGAAAAAATATTTAAGTATAAAAACATGGATTAAGGTTTAGGAATATCAAATAAAACAATGCTAAAAACATTAAAACTATTGAAAAATCATCTCTTAAATAAATAATTTTCTATTTTATTTTTTAAATGAATAGTTAATTCTAAAAAATTGACATGAATTTGATAAACATTTAAGAAAACACAATAAGAAAACACATCAGAAAAACAAATATGGCGAATTTGGTGAGGGAGCTAGGGGAACCGAAAGACATCAGAAAAATACACAGAAATTATTATTATTATTTTTTTTTAATGAGCACTAATTTGTTCCCAAAAAAGATGAAGACTAATAAATTCTTTGGAATGAAGGCCCACTTTAGATGGGGAAATAGTGGTAGGGTTAAATTTTGTCAATTCCCTTTATAGCATCCATCACTTTAGCAAAGGGAGAGAAATGCTACTTCTCTATAAAGCGCGTGAAAACCACCCTGGACCCTTTATAGTCAACCCTATAAGCTGATTTTAGCTTTTGCCTTCTATAAAAATGTGTGTGAATTCTACAATGGGTTGGCACTTAAAAAGTACCGAACGGGGATGGTGATGTAAAAACACTCACTAAGAGCAAGTTTATCAGTAATTAGGTAAAAAAAATTGTGAACAGTGCACATTTTTTATTTTATCGACTCACATTTCTTTCAATACTACACCAACATAATCTATTTAACCTATCTTCTATTAAAATATATTTTCTTTCTTTCTTCCAAAAATGCACCAAAGTACAGTTTTTTTAAAAAAGAAGAAAGAGGAAGAGAGGGATGGAGAGAGGAGAGAGAAAATAATGTTTTAATTTACATACCTGATGAACAGTTGAGATGTAAAAATGGAGAAGTACTGTTCATAAATACATTTTACTTCTGTGTTTACCTACTCTAGGGGTATTTTTCCCCTTTTGGTGAGCTAAAATAGCTATAAAGCTAGTTAGCTTTGCTTATAAACTTGCTCCAAAAGAATCTCTAATCCTTGCTCAAATCTAAAAGAGTGGTATTATGTGCACCGACCAAAAACATACCAATGGTGTATTGACCGTCGCGCCAGGCCCACTCCAGCCACCAGAAGGCCAATCCGAGCCGTCCAAAAATTTTAAAAAAAACAAAACAAAGGGCCTTGCGCGAGAATCAATAGCATCCGATGTGTGTAAGTGCTCGATCCAAACACCTGATTTTTTCATATATATATGTACACACACACACACACATATTTATATATATATAAAAAAAATGGGGTGGTTGGATCGAGCACTTACACACATCGGATGCCGTTGATTCTCGCGTAGGCCCCTCGTTTTTTTTTTTTAGAATTTTTGTACGCCTTGGATCGACTGTCCGATGGCCGGAGTGGGCCCGGTGTAGCGATCGATACACCGTCGGTATATTTTGATCGGTACCAATATCATTTTCCTAAAATTTGAGTAAAAACACTTAAAATTCATATTCAATGTCATACCCATTTTTTCACTTATTTTGAGATTTACCATTTTCCTTTCCCAAATTTGGGAAGACCCAAATCCATATCAATTTTTCTCAACACCTCTTTTCACTCCTTAATATTTATCAATATGCCATTTTGATTTAAATTTCAGAGGAAAACCCTTCAAAACACTCCCTCCGTCCCCAATTGCTACTCCTTCTTTCCTTTCAAGGATGTCCCAAAATGAATGTTCATTTTGAAAAGTCAACATAAAAAGTTGTGCAACATTATTTTTTCACCCTTTTTTTTCTACTTTAAGTGTCATGTCAAAGCATATAGTATGGGCAAATTGAGATAGTCAATACCAATAATATTTCCCATCATTCTACACATAAAACTCGTTTTCCGAAAATAGGTAAGCAAATTGGGACGGAGGTAATACTAGATTTGGTTTTTAATAAAAAAAAGGGTATAACATTGAAGAATGGAAAATTCTAAAATTAACCTAGTGGGCTGACGATAGTATGTGTGTGAATGTGTATTAAATGATGTAAAAAATGCATAGAAATACATGTTTTTCTTGTCTTTTAGTGTGTTTATCGTCAGCCCAATGGGCTGACAATAGCAAGACCGTCGAAGAATACATACCCAAATAGGGCTTTCATTTTCTAATTTACCTTCTTGCTTCTTGCTTTACTCTTTTTTAGTCTTGATTTGGAAACTTTGTTGAAACATTACATTCAATGTCTGTGCTTAATTTATTTGTAGACAATCTCGAGGGAGTGGAGAATAAAGTAATTTTCTATTACTCTGTTATAAAAAAAAAATCCGAGAAATCGGTATCGGCCAACACTTCTCCATTACTCTCTGTTTAACGCTCTGTTTTCAGTTTCCAAATCTAGCGGTGGAGAAGGCCATGCCCCTGGAGAGAGAATAGAGGTGTTATATTGTGGGGAGTTGATATTTATTAGGCCGTGTTTTCACGGAGGAAAAACGCGGGAAAAAAACTTGGACGTTTTTTTCAAATTGTTCGCACTAATTAACAAATTTTAGTATTTTATAATTTTCGTTTACAATAATAAAAAAGTTGTTACCAGCAACTTAATTCTTTCTCAATAGCTTTTTCACTCACATACCCATCACCAACTTATTTACTTACTAGTAGAAACAACTTGATATTTCTCGCCAAATCAATAAATTTTGATATTTCTCACCAACTTATTCACTTGTAGAAAAAAACATAGGCATTTTTTTGCATATCATTGACACCAATCAACAAATTTTAGAATTTTATCATCTCGTTCACAGTAACAAACAACTTGTCAACCAAAAAAAAAAAAATTACTACAGTAACTCTACTCATCTATATCTTATTCAGTATTGAAAATAATTTAACATTTTTCAACAATTTATTTACTATCGAAAATAACTAACAACTTATTCACTACGAAAAACAACCATGAGGTGAAATTGGGGAAACCCGAGTCAGTGAGCAAAAAGAACTGTAATCTACAGCCCCCAAAAAGTCAGTGGTTTTGGGGGCAACTTACACTCCACATGCGGACAAGGCGGCGGATGAGGAAAACTAATGGCGTGGAAAATTATTCAGTGCTTTAGCCTCCCTAAAAAAAAGTTGTTCCAAATTCTTATAAACCCATAGAATGCACTTCACCATCAGAAATCACTCCATTTGCCCTTCTCCGCTAGCCGCTGGCGACTGTAATCCAATCCCCGGCACCACCATCCTCACCCCAACCTAACCCTCTCTCTTTCCCACGCCAACATCACTCCTCTACCACAGCTTTATGCGTTCCCAAATTCCCCTCCCCTCCTTTGCTTCTCTCTGTTACAAATCGTCCCTTCGAAAAAAAATAATTATCTTGACCACCCACAAATGTATGCAAATGAATGCAGTACACTACAAGCTTGCAGTTTGGACATGTGCCAAAGCACTGAATAATTTTTCACGCCATAACGTTTTCCTCATCCGCTACCTTGTCCGCAGGCGTGTAAATCGTTTTAGGGCCCGCAGATTACGGCCCTTTTCGTTCACTGCAGGGACTCGGCTTCCGGAATTGGGACATTTTGATTAGACAAGTTGGAGTATGTAACAGTATCGGTATATATATTATACTCCCTCCGTCCCATAATGTTTGGTATTTTCAGGAATGCGTGTTATTTTTAAATTGCATATATCTTTCAATCCATAATGTTTTAAGCAATTTTTTGAACTTTGTATAATAGAACAAATTAAACTCTATCAAATAAGATCCATATTGCTTATAAAAAAATTATGAATTAAAAGATATTAATTTTTTCATAAGGCTGGAATAGTGAAAGTGCCAAAGATTATGGGACGGAGGGAGTACTAAATATGAACAAAGATTGTACTTTCTTGGTACTAAAAGAAGGCAATCTGACCTTGATAGAAGGAAACAACAGACAAGATCAAAACTTTGAAGTCAAAAAAGATATTCCCTCCGTCCCAAATTGTTTGTCTGATCCGCAAAACGATAACTTAAAAATAATGTAATTTTTTCAAGTAAAAATTCAAACTTTTTTTATAAATTAAAAATACTCATTGATATCTAGTAAGTTGTTGAAATTTTTTTTAATTTTTCTTGCAAAAATTGTATTATTTTTTATACTCCGTTTTGCGGACTGGACAATCATTGTGTGACGGAGGGAGTAGTAAAAATCTTCTTTACAAATGTATTGTAAATAATTGTTTACGGCACTCAATTGTGACCGTTCAAAAGTATTTTAAACGGTCAAAATGTTAATGAAATTTTTTCGAGAAAGAATTAATTGTGACCGATCATAATTGAAAACAAATCTCAATCATTAATTGCGCGAATAAACGGCTAAGATTGATTAGTGATGTTTTACAGCACCGCTTGTTTACGACACCTCCGTAAATATGATTGCCCCGTCAAAAACAATCACTCTGTTTGGTTTAACATTTTGAGAGTTAATTTAACTCTCGGCACAATTTTCAATAAATCTTTCTTTCTATCTCTCTCCACTCATTATTACTCCAACCCTCAAAAATAATATTCTAAAATGTAAACCAAATAAAGTCATGTAACGTTCAAAATAATATGCTTGGTATAGATTCTACCAAGCATATTGACAGTTTAGATGACACCGACGCAAGCTATGGCCTGCACGGTATGAACTATACCACCCAGGTAACGTTCAAAAAGTACTCCAAACAATACGAGAAAAATTCAGTTGGGTGACGAATGAAAATCGTTATAAATTACATGTTTTTCATCACAAATAATATAGGTGATGAAAAACAAATTTGTCGATTAAAGATTGTCGAGGATTCCTACCTGGTGACGAAATCTCTTTTTCGTCACTTATAGTGTCTTTTGATGATGAAATAATTCGTCACCAAAAAGTGAATAATTAGTGATGAAATTTTTTTCTTCGCTTATTGTGCTTTTGACGACGAATTTTTTTTGTCATCAATTATTCCTTTTGGCGACGAAAAAATTCATCACCGCTGGGTCATATCAGTGACGAAAATTTTCGTTGCAAAAGATGTTTTCATATGCAAAAAGAAATCCTTATTTCTTGCACCTACTGGATTTCGAACCCGAGTTCCTTGAATTTTTCGCACAAGCTCCGGCCAACTATATTACATACACTTTTCAATAAATATTTGAAATATCTAATTTATAACACATATGTTCAACATGAAAATATATTTCGAATGTAATTTTGAAACTTTAAACATTAAAATTAGCAATCTTGATAAAACATGAAAGTTGTAGGCAATTGAGTTATTGTTCAAACTCAATTTGAATTATCTCAATGGGAGATTTTAGTAAAGAGTTATGTCCGAAATACATTTAGTGACAAAGCGCAATTCATAAATTTCGTCATGAAAGAAACCCATTTGACGTCGAAATATATTTTTCGTCGCAGAAAGCGTTAAAATGGTGACGAAATTATTTTTCATCACTAAAGTTAAGTTTTTGGTGACGAAAAAAATATTTCGTCACAAAATTGCTCTCATTTAGCGACGAAATATATTTTTTGTCACCAAATGATAATCTTTGGCGACGAAAAATAATTTCGTCACATTTTTTAAGCTTTCGGTGACGAAAAATGTATTTTGTCGCCAAATGAGTACCTTTGGTGACGAAAATATTTTTTTCGTCGCTAAACATATATAATTGGTGACGAAATTATTTCGTCACCAAAGTTGTCAAAACAGTGACGAATTTATTTTTTCGTCACCAAATATACTCATTTAGTGACGAAATTAAATTTCATCGCCACTTTTTTGATCACCAATTTTCATTTTTCTTGTAATGAAAGGGACACTTTCTTTTTTCTTTCTTCTTTCTTCTTTTTCGGTTCATCTATCATCTGCCTATTAGGCTGACGATGCCTTTTTCACGTGTCACGTTTTTACTTTGTTGACCGTACTTCTATTTCCAAATGTCAGAGGTCCCTAGCACTTTTACTGAATGCTTATTTTACCTTAGAAATCCATGACTATTTTTTGGCCTGTGCACTTGGGAATTCACGCCCCCTGTTGGTGACTTAATGTTTTTACTTTTTGGGATTTTTTCTTCTACTATTTTGCACCGATTATGTTTCAACCAGCAAAAAAAAAAATTTAAGCGTTTTTTTCATCTCATTCATAATAATCAACAAGTTTTGGTATTTTATCATTTCGTTCACACCGCAATAACTTTATTCACAAACTCATCTACAATTTATTCACTACAAGAAATAACTTAACATTTCTTAATAAGTTATTCATTACCAAAAAAATCTAACAACTTGATTGCTACAATTTTTTCTCAAAACTTATTTATTAGTGGAAACACCCATATTCAAAAAAAAATCGTACTTTTAAATTTTGCGTCAAACTTTTGTGAATTTGATTTGTCTCGATGAGGAAAATCGAAAAATAAAAATATGACTTATATCCTCTCTTTTTTTTGGAAATATCTAAGATTTAGTCCAAAAGATGGGCATTTGGGGCTAAATTTTGTAAAATTTGTAACTTTTTTTGACATTTTTTATTTTTCTTCTCGAGGCGAATCAATAATCTACAAAAGTTTGACTTAAAACTAACAAATGCGGAAAAAAAAAAATTGGATAAGGACAAAACAAGAAGGCAAGTTGTACTCTCTCTATCCCTTTTTTAGAGTCCAGTATTTCATTTTGGGCTGTCCCTTGATAAATGTCCATTTTGTAAAGTTAGTGGGTAAAAGTTTGTGAATTATCTATTTTGTCCCTCAAAGTAGATTCCATTTTGAAAAGTTAGTAAGTAAAAGTGTAATGATGATGGGTAAGTAGAGAAAGTGGAGGAAAAAGTTGATATGAAATGTATAATGATGATATTTTTTTAATAAGTTGAAGTTACGAAGCAGGACACTTAAAAAGGGACGAAGGGAGTAATTTTTTTTAGGACACTAGGCCAGATTACGTACTTCTTGCTTTGTGGGGTAACGTTGGGGATCCCCAATAATAATTCGAGCAGTTCATAAGTTTTAAATTATTTTCTAAGTGGCCTCGTAAAAAAATTGTTACATTTGGATAATTGAAAGTAGTTGATCCAATTTTTCAATAGTTAGGTATTATACTCCTTAGCTTTTTGTGCTTTTTTGGTGTTCTTATTCAATTTTTTTTTTTGCATTTATTAGTTTTGCATCAAACTTTTGTGGTTTATTGATTTGTCTCGACACACGAGACAAATCGGAAGAATAAAAAAGTGGAGTATGAATTTTACTCAAGGTTTTTTTAAAATATCCAAGAAAAACTCAAATATTCAATTTTTTTCGAAATAGTCTAGTGCGTAGTCTCTTATAAAAATTTTCTTTCTATCTCTCTTCATTGATTATTTCAAAAAACCTTCCTTTAAATTCAATCAAACAAGCCCTGTGTTTTTTTATTCATTTCTTCGATCAAATTAATAGTTATTGAAGACGGTGGGTATAATTGGGTTCAGTGCTTTTTATTTCTTATTGTTAAACTAAATAGGATTAATTGTTTGGGTTTATGTCTCGATGAAAAAATTCTATAAGGTTCAGGAAAATCATATAAAACAATGCTAAAGACATTAAAAATATTAAAAATCCATCTCTTAAATGAATAACTTTCTATTTTTATTTATTAAATGAATAATTAATTCTCAAAATTTTGCATGAATTTGATAAACATTTAAGAAAACACATTAGATGAACAAATGTGGCAAATTTGGTGAGGGAGCTTGGAGAACCGAAAGACATCAGAAAAAATAATTATTTAACCATTACACCTAAATACACAAACATTTAAACAACCACACTCATAATAGAGGTGAAGCCCACACACACTATATACTCAACGGGAATGGGACCCTCTCCTATTATAAGTGTGGATGTTTGATTGAGTATATATTTGGGTGTGGTGTTAGAGTTATCAAAAAAATATATGAAAATCATTTTTTGGAGTGAAGAGGTGAAGGCCCACTTTAGACCGGGGAAAATGGTGGAAGGGTTAATTTTGTCAATTTCCTTCCTAACAGCCATCACTTCGGCAGAGGGGAGAGAAACGTTGCCTGTTTGCATTGAGATTGCAGTAAAAGACTGTCCTCACTTCTCTTTTAAGCGCGTGAAAGGCACCACAGAGTCTTTAGATTTTGCCCTTCTTTTTTGGTGCATGATTTAGACTTCAGTAAATCATGCCCGTTTTCAAACTCAGCCTACGGCGTCGAAAATCTCATAACCTGACTAGAGAGACAGTATGAACCCCCAGACGATGCTCTAAAAGTACTCTAAAGTGATACGGACATGTGGGCTTCCACCTGAAGACATTTTTTTTTCCTTTTTTGGTGCATGATTTAGACTTCAGTAAATCATGCCCGTTTTCAAACTGAGCCTACGGCCCCGAAATTCTTAGAGCCTGACTAGAGAGAGAGAGAGATAGAGAGAGGGTACACGTGGATGTCTGGTTCGAACACGGTTTTTTTTTTTTTTTGGTGCAACAAAAATAATCCTGCTCACGTTCATGACGTACGTCTTGGAATAAACATTTACACCCTCCGTCCCAAATTGGATGTCAATTTTTGATATCTGTGTCAATTTCAATTACTTATATCTTTCAATATGGATCTCAAAATATATGCAATATGGATCTTGTTTGATAGTTCTTGATTAGTTCTATTATTCAAAGTTTTCAAACTCATGAAAAATATTATAGATTGAAAGATATAAGCGATGAAAAATAACACGAGTTTCAAAAATTGTCATCTATTTTGGGACGGAGAGAGTATGATTTTTAACCTGAACTTTCGAGTGTTCACACTACCGACTTAAAGTTCAATTTGGCCTAACTTCTTTTCTTCTGGATCAATTTTTATAAATTTTTGTCTTGTAAAACTTTTGGGGGATTATTTGTGTGTCTTTACAAGAGAACTTAAAAACGTAAAAAATGATGGTAAAAAATTTTTAAAAAAAAGTTTACCAAAGAAAAAGATAATATAGATGTGGAGAATTTTTTCCTTTGGTGATTTTTTTTTTTAAAAATTTGTTGGTCACAATCATGTACTTTTTAAATTTATTTCGTTGAGACGAACTAATAATCTTCACAAGTGTAATGCAAACACAACAATATAGAATCATAGCGATAGCTTTATGAAAAATAATGCAATAGTGAAGCTAGGCCAAACCTAACTTCAACCTGGCTAGGTATTTACAAGTCATTTAAGTCAAGAAAATAAAAATTTAATAGATATGGGTAATGGTCCTAACATAGAACGAAAGTTTTACTGTACTAGCTAGCAAAGGTATTTTATCCGGAGTAATTATGACGTCATAATAAGAGAAGAATCACAGTTAGGCCCGTTGGCGTGTGCTTCTGGGTAGGTTCATCCCTCACAGTCTCACATGCCCTTTCTAGAGGCAGTGTGATCTTTTTCAGACCTCCACCCTCTTTGGCTGAGGTAATTTTTACAAGGATCCTTAAAACAATACTTTTAACGTATTGAGCGACTCCGATCTTTTGTGTACAATTTCGAGATGAATCCTCCACAACGTGGTACTATGCATGCATTTGGTGTACACCAAATATTGTACTCATAGTTTTATTATTTTCTTTTAAATGTATTTTTTTCACAATACAGAAGTCGAGGCATACTCATATACTCCTGGAAAATAAGGCACTAATAGACAAACTTTCTTTGTGAAAATTTATTTGGGTACTTGTAAATGTATTGATATAATGATGATCAACAATACGTTACAGAATACTATAACAAAACCTTCAGATAGCCCAACGACATTTCCTCACATCTTCCACACGGAATGTGAGGGTTTAATTCTCTTCAAAAGCTTTGTGTGGTGGTTGATGCCCTTTGGACTTGCCCCACCCATATGCCACTTTGCGGTACCCTTTTCCCATCCCTTTAGGAATAGGCTAGACATTTATCGAGTGGAAAAAAAGAAGAAGAGAGATGTTGTAGATTAATCTTCCTCGTCCTTGGAAAGAAGGACATTTAGATGATCAAAAGTTGAGCATCTAGATAACGCAATATTTAGCTTCCCATGCTAAAACACTGGTATGTGCAAGTCAACCCCAATTAATTTTACAAAATTCCTCAACATTTATTAGTTGTCGTAGTGAAATTCCATGCGCTTGATAAGTGAAAATCCCATATTATTAACTAATTTCCAACTCTCTCTTTTTTTTTAATTATAAAAATACACTCTAGGTGGATATAAAATTGATCAGGCTAACAATACAAAACTAAGAGCATCCACAGTGGAATAAGCAAATATGAATAATTAAAACATGACACATCAGATTTTGATTATGCATTTAGAGGTTACTAAAGTTAACAATGTAAAATCCCACATTGATTATTTTTTGCCCATAATCAAACTAATGGACGCTCTAAACTTTTTCCCTTCATTTCATGCATATTTTTTGAAAAAACAGTTTTTGAAGGAAAAAAAAAACAGTTTATATTAAAAATAGTTGTATAAAAAAAAAGTTTTTGAAAAAAAAAACAGTTTTTTGAATAAAAAAACAATTTTTCAAAAAACCCACTTTGTTCACTTAAAAACTATAAAATACAGTTTTGAGAATTTTTGAAAGAATTGTATTTACAGAAACAGTTTTGAGAATTCAAAAATTGTAACTACGATTTTTTAAAGACAGATTTCATGTAAAAAAACAGTTTTAAAATTTCAAAAACCGTTCACCAAAAACACAGGTTTTTTAAAAATAGTTTTGTGTAGAAGAATTTTGAAATTTCAAAAACAGTTTTTTAAAAACACACACGTTATAAACAGAAAAAAAAATCTGAAAATATATTTTTTAAAATTATTTTTTGTAAACATTGTTGAGCGAGAGAAAGAAAAGGGAAGAGAGAGAAGGTTTTTGTGTAATAACGGTCAGACGGTGTACTTGTTTGAGAGAGAAAAAATTTGATTATGGGGAAAATGTTGCTAATTTTGATTATTCAAAAGCCAAAATTTGATGAGTTGCTAAGATGTTACTAAGTGTGGTTATTCCAATATGAGCACTTTTTAAAACAAATATTGTTAACCTTAACAACATTTTGGTTTTGATGATTCCACTGTAGATGCTCTAACAAAGTGCACTTTTTGCACCTAACAATTGGGTCGGTTCCATGGACGAAGATTAAGGCAACCTCGCAAATTGGGCCAGTAGCACGCTTGTACCATTTGTAGTGTCTCCCAGGTTTCTGATGGTGCAAAAGAAAGAAAAATGATTCAAGTTTTTTTAACCGCAAAGAATTACTCCTGGCACCAATAATTATTTTTGACCGCATGGAATTATTTCTGGCCGCAACAAAATAATTTCAACACACTTCGCATCTTCAACATGCGAAGTTAATGAAAACTACGACGTTTTGAAGTGATCGTGCTTCATAGAACTCTTAGGGGACTACACAGAAAATTTCTACCTGTAAAATTTATCTTGAATTGATCTGAGACAATCATCTTGTACAATCCATTACTCCAATCATTTACCATGTAAAATTTCATGTCAATGGATTTCAGATTGGTACCTGATCTTGATGCATTTCTCTTCATTTTTGCTTCCTAAAATAGGTTGAGCTACACTGAATTAAATTAGGAAACCCGTTCCCCCTTTAATAGAAAATATGAAACTATAACAATTAGGAAACTATACCGATCCACTAACAAGGGAGACTTTATGTCCAAATTCAGACGCGGGAAAAACCCTCTACACGTACTACAACAATGCAGACCGAAGCACGTTGGCAAGTAGTGGAGCCGTAAATAAGAAAAACTCAAATCCCCCGGGATAGCACAGCTAGCTTCAAATTAAAGACGAACACGAGCTCTGATGGAAATCGAAAACCAAACCACGGATCTGCAAATCCAAAAGGCCACACTGGCATATCTGCAAATCTGGAAAATGATATTGGCACTCCAAAAATTGATTGAGGCACTCCAAAAAAAAAAAAGGAAAGTGGATTTGGAGTTACACTGATTTTGGAGTGTCAGCATCAATTTTTGGAGTGCCAATATCATTTACCATACTTCTATTCTATTTGTATTTTTATTCATTCTTGGTATAAACAAACTAAAGAAAATTAACAAAAAAAAGCTTGGTTACGAAAAAATTAACATGCAGTGGATATATACTCTCTCTATATTTATCTGTAAAAAAAAAAATGTGAGATTGTTTGTTTTTTATTGTTGTATTTTTTAATTGTTTGTGTGAATCCTTTATTACTGTTAGTTTTGTGGCCATCCGACTGATTCGTTGTTTTGACATGAAAAATTATCACTATTGATTAGGTTGATTATTGGGGATTCATAGATAGCCAAAACGTGGATAAAGCTTATGTCTACATTTTTTTAAACTGCAATCAGACCGTTTTTTTTGGCACATTTGTGGATCCTTCTCAAGACCTATGTTAATCATCAGGATCATTTACTTTTTTGATCTTGTATAAAATTTTAGCTACAACAAAAATCATGTTGATTACTTACCCCAAAAAAAATAAAAAAATTCGTGTTGATCAAACATCATTTAATGCTTTCAAAATACATATATGTCAAAAACTAAAACAATGGATGTTGAGTCAACATTGAATCGGAATTCGCTTTTTGCAACAAAAAAACTATCTCAAAAATATTTCAATTGATATCTTCCTTCTTTTTTTATCATATTTCAATTGATATCTAATCGATAATTTTTTTGGTGTGACTACATTCTTAGGAGACCGAAAAAGTAAACGATTCTGATCATTAGAGTAGGTCTAACTTGAAGTGACTTCTAAGAATGGGCCACAAATGGGGCTGTGCGGCTTTGCCAGCATTGGTCCGACAATCGGAGACGTCCACTGTGTAGATCTTGTCGAGTACTACGAATTTACCAAAAATCAACTCGATCAAATATCATTAAGTGCCTCATCAGAATACTTATAACTTGGGGAAAAAAAAATGAATCCTAATGGTTTTGATCCAATGTTTCGTATCCATTAGGATTCAATTTTTTTTTCAAATTATATGTGTTCAGATGAGGCACTTAACGATATTTGATCGAGTTGATTTTTGGTAGTACTCGACGAGATCTACGCAGTGGACGTCTTCAATCATCCGACCGATGCCGGCAAGGCCGCACAACACGCTGCTCAGCACCCACCCCGAGTTCGAGTAAAAGTACGCATTTAGGAACCGCTACCTGATTTCCTAAGCTCCTTTATCAATATCACCACCCATCGAGTGAGATCCATAAACTAAGTTTTGAATGGACATACATCACGGGGTAATTCCCATGCATGAAGTTTTTTTTTTTTCTAATATTGTATACATAAGTGCAAAATTAGAGAAAAATTAGTGAGTTAACAACTAAAAGCGATTTCAACATTTTTTCATAGACTCGAACCTTAAACTTTCCCTTCAAAAGCCAAGGGTAGAACCATATGCAACCTGACTATGCACATTGAATTTTGTGCATAGATTGTACAGAGATCGCGATGTGGTGTCCACACAAATGATCTGAGTCGTTTATTAAATTTAATGTCTTTTGGAGTGGCTCCTCAGAAAATTAGTTCAAATGGATAAACTATAAGTGTTCGATCCAATTTTTTAACTTTTCATTTAGATTATGCAACCCGACCATGCACACAGATAAGTTACTTAACTTTTTAATCCAAACCCTATGCGGGATTACCATGAGAGAAATTTATTCACGGCGGAATGCAATTTCATCACTCCATTCGCGCAATCGATAGATGAGATGTGTTTTCAATTTTGACTGATCAAATAATTATTACCAGTCACAATTGGTTTTTAATTCGGATCGTTCAAAACATTTTTGGACACGTGTAATTTAGCACAGAAGAATTGAGAGAGAGAGAGAGAGAGAGCCTCCTTGGCTTGGACATTTTGATCAGGAGACTGATGCGGAAGGAATTGGGAATCTGGTAAAGAGACGAAAATTTTTCGTGGGTTACTTTCATGATGTATTGAGTCATTTAAGTTGCCCCAATTGATACCCAATTAAGACCCAATTAATAATGGGTTAGTTGGGTTTGGACCCATTCTTACCCAACTAATAAATGAATTGGGTTGGATCTATTTTTTAGTTGATGGGTCTGGATTTGTTAATGGGTCTGGATTCAATTTGCCACCCCTAATTTTAATGTGTTGAATCGTTGATGTAAAGAAATTTTAAAAAATTAAAAGATAAGGTGGTTAATGTAATTCAAAAAGTAAATTTATTTTCGCGTTCTACTTTTTACCGATGACCGATGACTCTACACTTTTTACACTACAGTTATTTGGTTAGTCTGATGATGTTCCATGTACACTAACAATAACATGGTTCCCATCACCATCATGGCCGTTAATCAACTTTACGATTCCACGGTGAAGTAACCCAGGCTTATCCGGTGATATGGTCCCTACAACAGCATTCTTGAATTGTGCTTGTCGGGAAAGCTCATGGATGGACTCATCAATTTTTTCTACACATTTTACAATATTGGTCAGTATAGATGAAACGATAAGGGATGGTATCATTCCGAGGAGGTCATCTCCCTTTCTTGAGACTGCTTCCAGGACTGTTTTGAGTTCATCCACAGCTCTTTTGGAACTCTCTATATGTACATCAACAGAAGATGGTGGTGCAAAAGTTTTGATGGCTAAGGCTAGTTCTTTCAAAGCCTTTCCGGATTCCAAGCTCATTTTCATGCAAGGTTGTTGAATTTTTCTGTGAAACTCTGGTGGTGCCTGCGAGATAAAACATGTAAGTAAGTTTGCAACGGGAGTAAACAAAGGTGAATATGACGGCCAAATTGATTGCATAACATATGTTATAGAAAGTGAAATAAATTTTTCTTCCGTTTTATCTCGTTGTAGTTTGTGAATATACTCCCTCCGTCCCTAAATAAATATCTGGCGCGTAAAACTAAGTTTTACAAAACATGCATATTTTTTATTAAAAAATTTAATTTTTTTTTCATAATCTAGTAGAACTCATTGCCATCTATTGATTTGTGAAAAAAATTAATTTTTTTAACGAAACAAATATATCTTTTTGAAAGCTTAGTTTTGCGCACCAAACACTTATTTAAGGACGGAGGGAGTATAATTTACATGGAGTAACAAGTTTAAAATTGTGACCCACCCTAGTCAGTTTGTTAGTTCTATGTGAAAAGATCATATAATGTCACAACATTCTGCCTAAAAATTTTGTACTTACAGTATTATTTGTACATAAATAGAATCTACATAAGGAATATTGTGTTAATTATTTAACAAAGTAGAAGTAGTTTCCAAATTAATGGGGTATTAAGAATATTGATATTGGCTTTTTTGTTCTAATAATCTTGCTTTGTGTACTTGATCAAACAATTTGGAAGGCGCATACTTTTTTAGGGATGACATTGAAAAGACAAAAGAGGCATAAAACCGCCAAGTGTCCAACTGATTTATTCTCCTACTTTAGTAATTCAACTAGATGAGCGAAAAAAATTTGCTAAATGGAAATCTTGGATGTGGAAAGAATAATCTATTTTTTAACTAGTATATATATTAGTAGCTTTTTTTGTGATGGGTGCTGAATATGATACCAATTTGCATGAATTGCCACGGCAATGGAAGGCAAAATTCTTTACCAATTTTTGATATTTCTTTTACAAAATGGGTGTATTGGTGTAAGGAAAAGTCCACGGTTAAAAGCAACTTATACAAATATGTATAATTTAAAATCTAGAATCTGTTGTTAAAATTTGAAGGTACGTTAGGTTCTAAAATATGTATTTACAACTATCGTAAACACGGTTATACCTGAATTTCAAAATTCAAGTAGGCGTTGAGAGCCTCAATATGGTAAGCACACTGGCGAGTAAGGACTCCAATCTCCAAGTACTGTTTCCATGGATGACGAAAAAGAAAACTCCCATGGCCAGGTTCCCACCATGCAAAGTTTGCCTGCCATAATTTCAACTATTTTCAATTAAGAGAGAGAGAGAGAGAGAGAGAGAGAGAGAGAGAATTTACTACTCCACTCACCAAGGATTCTTCGGTGGTTCTTGTGTTGAGGACACGTTTGTAACCGTGAATGAATGACTTAACTTTCTTGGGTCCCATCGTGCTATTTCCATCTCTAGAAACTCTGAAATAATCACTTCCAAATCCTGCATTGGTTTTTAGTCAAGTTTGGACGAACTTGATAGTTTCTTAAATTAAAGTTAAAGATAGTCAACGTTATTGATGTTTAGAGAATTTTAATTTTAAATTTTTCTTCAAAATTTTTTGCGATTAATCATTAGACTCGACGGAGAAATTAGAAAAACAATGTAAAAATATGAAGAAGAGTTTAAAAAGGTTCAATACGACCAAGAGAAACACAGTAAAGCCGATTTTATTGAATTACGGGGTTAGATAAGTACCTTCAAGGCAGTTGGAAAGCAATTCCAGGTTGGTTGCAACGAGAGTGTGAAGATCTTGACCAGCCCAAACAGGGCAAACAAATACGGAGATGATTATACAAATCAGACCGCCAAGCAAAATGGTGGATAGTCTATGATGAGCAAGCTCGACGATTTCATCAACTTTGTATCCGGAGATCGATACTAAACTGAATGTCAATAAGAATATCATTACCCCGTAGTCGTATCTCGCCTTGACGTGCGGAAAGAACCTCGTATATGTAGATGCTACAGCTGCAATATTTAAATACACTCCATCAATTTATCACAAACCAGTAGCAAGAATTGTGAATCTCTTCCGGCGTTTAAAGATATAAGTAATTTTTTATCTGGTTAGAATAGAATGAGAGACTATTAAATTGGAGCGAAAGGAGTACAATACACGTACCTATTAAGAAGACAAACAAGCCAAGAATAATGGGTTCTTGTTTTTCTCCAACGAGGAATCCTAATTGGTTTACACCAACGCCTAGAGCACCAGCTAGTATTGTGGCTAAACATCTGTTCAAGCTTTTCGACAGTGTTGCACCTACAAAAGGGAAAAAAAAAAAAAAAACAATGATTCAAGTACGATTTTCAGACGGACAACACAAATAGCAAAAATTCCATTAGGTCGAACGTTTGAATTCTACTGTGGTCATTAACTCAGGATTCCGGAATTAGTTGAGGTATGCGTGAGCTATCTCAGACATCCAATTATTAAAAACAATTAATTAATTACAATGCATGATTTTTTTATTTCCCTTGAAGTTTCCTTAATAGAATTCCTTCGCATACCCACATTTCTTTTTGTTAGTGCTGCTACGGGTACCGTTCAGAAAGTGTACAAAAAGTCAATTGCATACCCGTGTATCCCATATAAATACTAGATATAAGATCCACATCGATTGTGAGTATGGAGCGCGCAGATCTTTCGGTACATTATCTTGGTACTCGTAACAATTTTCGTTTATTCTAACAAGAGCAAGTGAAGATGAAAGATGTAGAAGCAAAATGGGGAGACATACCAACTGTGAATTCAAAAACAACCACAACAGTCATGACAGCCCACATGCCCGAGGACTCGAAGCCGTTGTACAAAGGCCTAGCGTAGTAGAAGAATGACACCAATGTGAGAGCCAACCCCACTTTAAGGGAATGGACGATTCTTCTTGGGTCATCTTGCCCTACCTGTTTTGTTTTCTTGGCTAAATCTAATGCCGTGGCATTAATCTTGGCAAACACGGCCTTAATGCAACCACTCCCATCAATGGTGATCCCGGTTTTCTCCTGTCCTTGTAATTCTGTTTCCATGGCTAGAGAGAGAGAGAGAGAGAGAGAGAGAGAGAGAGATGGGACAATGCTTGTGCTGTGTGGAGGGCCATCAATAGCCTAGATTTATAGTAAAGAAGTGATGAAGGTGGTGGCAGACCTACTGCCTCGGTTTCAAAAAAGCTAGTATGCGAATCGAGAACTTTAGATGTGTGAATAGAAAAGCATCTCCAATCATGTAAAAATATATTGTCGTTAAAAATGTTTTTATATTTCTTTCTAGTAATTTATTGAATATCGATCAATGAGTTCTTTTAATTCTTGTAAAAATGTTACTTCATTCGTCCCTTTTTTAGAGTTCATTATTTTTATTTTGGATTATTCATTAGTAAGTTTTCATTTTGTAAAGTTAGTAGGTAAAAGTTGGTACATTTTTCATTTTGCCTCTAAAATTAAGTAAATTTCAGTTTGCAAAATTAATAAGTAAAAATGTAATGGTTATGTTTCCATAGAGAGTGAATAGAAAAAGTAGAGGTAAAAGTTGATGCGAAAGATATAACGATGATATCTCATTAATAAATTAAAGTTACAAAACTAGACACTTAAAAATTGACGGAGAGAGTACTACATTTTTTTTGACAAATGCATGCCTTTTTAGTTCCCTTTTTGACAAGTGCGTTGGGTGTCTTTTTTTTGAGAAAATTTTATGTGGGTATATTCCACGTGGTGTCCGCTCGGCACATTGGAGCCGTCCAAAGCACTTTTGGACAGGTTCAAATTGAAACCCTCTTTCTTCTCTCACCCCACCACTCACTCTCTCTCTCTCTCTCTCTCTCTCTCTTTCTCTCTCTCATTTTTCTATATCTCAATTCAAGCCGTCCAAAACTGTAGTAGACGGTCCGAATATGTGACCGAGCATCACGTGGTACTGGTACTGAAAAATTCTTCCGTTTTTTTGTACTGTATATTAAGGTGGGGACAAAGATTTTCTTTGAAAGTCTCAAAAGGGAATTTGCAAGCAAGCTGGCTTGGGTTTGATCTGGGCCGGATTTAACTAGTCGGTACTAAAACCTAGGGAGGGAGTATTCTATATGCGGTCGTGGGATCCACTACATTGATTACAATACAAGCTGGCTTGGGTTAGATCTGGGCCGTATTTAACCGGTCCGTGCTAACTGCTAAGGGTACAATTTCCTATTCTATAAAATGCGGTGTGAGTTTTGCAGTGGGGTGGTACCTAAAAAGTACGGAACGGGGATGGTGATGTGCCAAGGGGGCGTAGCACCGTGTTGTGCCTTCATCTCAATCGTCCATACGGTAATTTAGTGTTTTAGATTTTATTTAAAAATGAACAGTTCAGATATTACACGGTGTAGATGAGATCCGAACCAATGATTCATCAAACGGATGGACACAATAGAGTGCCGTGCTTCCCTCGGCACATGGAGTAGTTCAAAATCTAATGGGTGGTGGTCTTTTGGCATTTTACAGTTTATTATAGGACACTCACTGAAAGAATCTCTAATCCTTGCCCATCTTCCTACTCAAGTCTAAAATTTGAATAAAAACACTTAAAATTCATATTCAATGTCGTACCCATGTTTTCACTCATTTTGAGATTTACCTTTTTCTTACCCAAATTTAGGGAGACCCAAATCCATATCCATTTTTCTCAACACCTCTTTTCACTCCTTAATATTTATCAATATGCCATTTTGATTCAAATTCGGATGAAAACCCTTCAAAATACTCCATTTGTCCCAAATTGTCAGTCCTTCTTTCCTTTTATGGAAATCCCAAAATGAATGTCCATTTTGAGAAGTCAACATAAAAAGTTGTGCAACATTATTTTTTCACCCTTTCTTCTCTGAGAAATGCTAGGTGCAAAGAAAAGACTCTTGAAATATACATGAACGGTTCAAACGCACTGCACAATGAATCTTAGCCGTTCATATACACTTTAAGGGTATTTTCTTTGTCTCTAGTACTCTTCTTCTTCTCTACTTTAAGTGTCATGTCAAAGCATTTAGTGGGGACAAATTGAGAAAGTCAATACCAATAATATTTTCTATCATTCTACACATAAGAACTCGTTTTTCAAAAATGGAAAAGAAAATTGGGACGGAAGCAGTACTAGATTTGAATATTAAAAAAAATGAGTATAACATTGAAGAAGACGTACTGGCTTTCATTTTCTAATTTACCTTCTTGCTTCTTTCTTTCTTTAATATGTTCTACTTCTTTTAGTAATAGTTGTTTAGTCTTGATTTGGAAACTTCGTTGAAACATCACATTCAATGTCTGTGCTTAATTTATTTGTAGACAATCTCGAGGGAGTGGAAAAAATGATTTTCCATTACTCTGTTAAATCCGAGAAAGTGGTATCGGCCAAACTTTCTTCATTACTCTGTTTAACGCTCTGTTTTCAGTTTCCAAATCTAGCGGTGGAGAACGCCATGCCCCTGACGGCCCGTTTGGATGCGGATAAAGAATTGGGGGTATTAGTTAATAAGGGGATTAGTTAGTAGGGGGCATTAATTAATAAGGGAAGGCCCACATTGATGTGATGTTTATGAAGGGAGATTAAATAGTAGATTGTATGGATGAGATATTAGAGAATGGGGATCAAATAGTACTTCGTTTAGATGAATGATTAATAGGGGATATAAGGAATGGTGGATGATGTAAAAACTATCAAATGACCATTTTGCCCTTGTGCAGTCCCAAAATTCATTATGTATTACTTTTTATATATAATTGCAAATTTAATTATTCTTTCACAATTTAAGCCGTAATATTTATTTCTACTACCTAGCGAATTTAGTATTATTATTAAACAATTTTTTTTATAAAATTTGGTTTTTTTAAAAAAAATTTCAAATTTCAATCCATTTGAACCAGTGGAAAAATTTTAGTTTTATGATCATTTTATCTTAAATGGTCATAATTAAATTTTGACTCGAGGCTCTCATTGATTAGCCCTAAGAACAGGGACGGATGGAAAGGGGGGCACGTGCGCCCCCGCTCGAAACTAAAATAATTTTGTTATATTTTCGTATACTTTGCATAGTTATGAAATTAAGTGTGATATTACACATAAACAAGTGCATATATTTTGAAAATATACATATTAAATTAGTTTTATGTTTCAATTTCGTTATATGGTGCATTTATACTTATTGATTTTCGAACTATTTGTCTACTTGGATCGATTCCTTTTTAATTGTACTTATTTTTAACCATCTAAGAGCAATATTTTAAAATAATATCATTAATAAAACTATATCAATCATTCTAAATCTTGTCGATGTTCATGTAAAATATACTCTCAAATTTTGTCTGAGATTTTGTGCTTATTTTTACATAATTTAAGTGAAAGTATGTGTTATATATTTTTATAGTTTGTATTGCATGCTTTAATTATATAATGATCTTGTGGTTAATTAGAAAAATAAATTTTCGCTACTATGATTAACAAGGTGCCCCCACTAAACGACATTTCTGAATCCGTCCCTGCCTAAGAAAGTCGTAAAACGAATTATCTCTTAGGCCTAACTAACGAGAGCTCTAAAGTCAAAAATTAATTATGACTATTTGGAATAAAATAATCAAAAAACTAAAATCTTTCCACTGATTCAAACGGATTGAATTTTAGAACGCTTAATTTTTTTCTCGGTTTTCCCCCACACCAAGCCTTACAGCCTTTTTCCCCTACCCATTTGCAACCCCAAAACGACACAGTTTTGGGGCGCTATTGGAACACATGAGTACACATGGCACACATGCACATGATAATTTCCTTTGTCTTTTAACCTCGTTCTTATCTGCTCTGCAACTGGTGCGCGCGCGCGAGAGAGAGAGAGAGGGGCAGAAGAAGAGGAGGAAGAAGAATGAGAAGCAGCAGCAACAGTAGCAACAACAGCTACGACACAGTAGTACCAACAACAACTACGATCACTGGTTCGATCCCTCCTCTTTCCGATCTGTTCTTGTTTTTCTTTTTCTTCTTCTTCCTATTTTTTGTTCTGTCGCTCTAGAAAACAAAACCCAGCAGATTGGGGGTTGGGAGAAGGGGGATAAGGAGGGTTAAAATCGTCCAATTTTCAGGGGATTAGGGGGATAACTTAATAACACCTCAAACCCCATCCATAACTTAGACCCCCGCATCCCCCCTTCTCCGGTCTTAGTTAAGGAGAAGGATAAACCAGTACCCCTTAGTTTGTGCCATCCAAACAGGGGTAAAGCGTGGGCCCCGGGTCTTATACGGGGTGAAAACTAATCCCTCCCCCTATGGACGCATCCAAA
Organism: Rhododendron vialii; assembly: GCF_030253575.1. Classification (NCBI taxonomy): domain Eukaryota; kingdom Viridiplantae; phylum Streptophyta; class Magnoliopsida; order Ericales; family Ericaceae; genus Rhododendron; species Rhododendron vialii. The sequence goes on from NC_080559.1 coordinate 8,455,188, forward strand.
CGGGCCGTGAGAGAGAATAGAGGTGTTAATGTGGGGAGTTGATATTTATTAGGCCGTGTTTCCACGGAGGAAAAAAGGAAAAAAACTTTGGACGTTTTTTTCAAATTGTTCACACTAATTAACAAATTTAATATTTTATTATTTTCTTTCACACTAATAAAAATGTTGTTAACAGCAACTTAATTTTTTTTCAATAACTTTTTCACTCACATACCCATCACCAACTTATTTACTTAACTAGTGAAAACAACTTGATATTTCTCGCCAAATCAACAAATTTTGATATTTCTCACTGACTTATTCACTCGTAGAAAAAAACATAGGCATTTTTTTGCATATCATTCACACCAATCAACAAATTTTAGAATTTTACCATTTCGTTTACAGTAACAAACTTGTCCATAAAAAAAAAAATTGCTTCAGTAACTCTACTCACAAACGCATCTACATCTTATTCAATATCGGAAACAATTTGACATTTTTCAACAATTTATTTATTACCAAAAATAACTAACAACTTGATTAGAGTATAAATTTTTTCTCATAATTTATTCACTTCGGAAAACACCCATGAGGTGGAATTGAAGATGGTTTTCCGCTAATCAAATCTGGGTATTGGTGCTTGCCGGGGACACTCAACTGCAAGTATAGGTCAAATGCTTTGTGTTGTGTGTAGTTTTTATTACATATTTCTGAATAGTTAGCTTCAGGAATTTTAATTATGATGCAAGAATTTGAAAGTAGGCTTGAACCACTTCTTGAAGTCTAAATCTGGACAATGTTTTTATTAGGATGGGAAATCGAACTTGGTCCATACCCCTTAACAACATGCATTTGAAGTAACCGGTTCTTTAAATTTGTCCAGGCAACACCAACCCAACAGAGAGCACCCCAGAAAATAAAGATGCTCTAGACATCATACACACACACACGCACACACACACAAAAAAAAAAAAAAGAATAGATAGCTCTTTTCATTAGTTTTTTGCAAAACCTAACTTCAGTTGGATAACAAATTTTTTGGTGTGTTAAATTTGCCTTCCAAATACTTTTGGTATGTCTAACTTGCATAAACTTTACGATGATAGCAAGTCTTTTGTAGTTTATGTGTTTGAATTGAATGGGGAAATCCACATGAGGATAGCAAGTTGCAGCCTTTGTTGCCACCTGGCCCTCCTCGATGGGGTGGATTATATATGCAGGAATTCGGGGAATCCATGAGCCATGGTGGAAGGTCCACTGGAATGATAGAAATGGTAATAAGCTTGTAGAGGCAGTTATATTCAAACCAAAATAATATACTATTGCAGATCATTTAATTACTCCCATAGCTACAAAGTTGGTTAAGTTACTCTCATGAAACTTCATGTTTTCTTGATTCTCCTTCCCAGGGCTTGCAATATCAGATTATTACATAGAAGCCAATGTAGGTGGGGTTATGTCGATATTTTAATAGGTGTCATTATAAGCTTTTCTATGTGAAGAAAGCGGTCCATTATCTCGCTTGCACACCTTTTAGGCTGAGCACAATATCCTTATGCACCCATTTTACATGTTAGGTGTAGCTGTTGTATTCTGTGCTCTCTATTCAGTTCTATCCATGGTTCCTTGGTTGCTTGCTTACCTTGTATATGGTTCTTTGTTATGAATTTTCTTTTGTTGGTGGATTTTCTATTTGAATGGTACTTATGTAGACAACTTTTTCTACGCTCATCCACATTTATAATTTAAAAAACAATCAAAATCGATCTCCACAACGGGCATGACAGACGTGCCTTGCACGTCGCCATGCACCTAGTATTGATATAAAATGATGATCAACAATACGTTATAGAATACTATAACAAAACCTTCAGATATATAGCTCAACAACATTTCCTCACCTCTTCCACATGAAATGTGAGGGTTGAATTCTCTCTAAAAGCGCAAGTGCTTAATTTATGTAGTAGTTGATGCCCTTTGGGCTTGCCCCACCAGTATGCCACTTTGCAGTACCCTTTCTTCATCCCCTTAGGAGTAGGCTAGACATTTATCGAGTGAAAAAAAAAAAAAAAAAGATAGATATGTTGTAGATTAATCTTCATCGTCCGTGTTAAAAAATAAAAAATAAAAAATCTTCGCCGTCCTTGGAAAGGACATTTAGATGATCAAAAGTTGTGCATCTAGATAACGCAATATTTAGCTTCCCATGCTAAAACACTAGTATGTGCAAGTCAACCCCAATTAATTTTTCAAAATTCCTCAACATTTATTAGTAGTCGTAGTGAAATTCCATTCGCGTTATAAGTGAAAATCCCATATTATCAACTAATTTCCAACACTCTCCTTTTTTTTTAATTATAAAAATAAACTATAGGTGGATGAAAAACTGATCAGGCTAACAACACAGCAGGACACTAACCAACTGCACTTTTTGGACCTAAGGCCATCCACAGTGGCATAATCAAAAGCAAATTATTTTTAAAGTTAACAATATTGGGGTAAAATATGGCTCACAATGGTATAATCAAACTTAACAACATTCTTAGAAATAATCAAATTTTGGGCTTTGGATAACCAAAACTAGCAACTTTTTTCAATAATCAAAATTTGTGAATCTCACACCACATAAGTTAACTGGTTCTAAAATTTATATACACACGTGTTTCAAATGGTATTTTCTTCACATGCTCTATATCTCATTTTCTTCAGCCACAAACTCTTTCTTTTTCTTTCCCTCAAAAAGTGAAGCTCATATCTTTCAATCATTTATAATTCAACTCATTGTTGCCGGATTAAGGTATTTCACTTTTTTTTTTCGTTTTTATTTTATTCTTTTTCGTTCCTCTCCTTGTGGTTAAGTACATGAAGAACCTTACATTCATTTACAAATTCAAGAACACATCTGTTTTTTTTTTTTTAGTACATAATTTTTTTTCCAAATTCATAATACGAGGGAAGGAAGTCACCAATTTTTTCTCCAAAATTAAGGGAGAAAATCGATATATTTTTGCCAAAAAAAAAACATAATGGAGGGAAGTGATCAATGATGGAAAACATTTGTCGCCGCATTAAGGTATTTCACTTTTTTTTCCGTTTTTATTTTATTCTTTTTTCGTTCCTCTTCCTGTGGTTGAGTACATAAATAACCTTACATTTTTTTACAAATTCAAGAACACAAATTTTTTTTTTTGAGTACATGATTTTTTTTTCAAATTCATAATATTAGGGAAGGAAGACACCAATTTTTTTTCCAAAATTAAAGGAGAAAATCGATATATTTTTGCCAAAAAAAAGTGTAATGGAGGGAAGTGATCAATGGTGGAAAACACAAGGGGAGAGAGAGTGAAATTGTAGTGTATCCCTTATTTTAGTTATGGACTAGAAGTGACTATTGTGGACCTCAACATTGTTAAGCTTAGCAACCTCTTAAATAGATAATCAAAAGCTAATGTGTCAACTTTTGATTATCCATTTTTGATTATGCCACTGTGAATAGCCTAACAATTGGGTCGGTTTCATGGGCGAACGTTAAGGCAACCTTGCAAGCCCATAGTAATTGGGCCAGTTGCACGCTTCTACCATTTGTAGTGTCTCACAGGTTTCTGATGGTGCAAAAGAAAGAAAAATGATTCAAGTTGTTTTGACCGTAAAGAATTACTCTTGGCCGCTAATAATTACTTTTGGCCGCAACAAAATAACTTCAACACACTTCGCATCTTCAACATGTGAAGTTAATGAAATTAAACTACGTCGTTTTGAAGTGATCGTATTTCACAGAACTCTTAGGGGACTGTACAGAAAATTTCTACCTATTAGATTCATCTTGAATTGATCTGAGACAATCATCTTGTACAATCCATTACTCCAATCATTTACCATGTAAAATTTCATGTCAATGGATTTCAGATTGGTACTTGATCTTGATGCATTTCTCTTCATTTTTACTTCTTAAAATAGGTTGAGCTACACTGAATTAAATCATGAAACCCGTTCCCCTTTAATAGAAAATATGAAACTATAGCAATTATGAAACTATACCGATCCACTAACAAGGGAGACTTTATGTCCAAATTCAGACGCTGGAAGAACCCTCTACACGTACTACAACAATGCAAACCGAAGCACGTTGGCAAGTAGTGGAGCCGTAAATAACAAAAACTCAAATCCCCCGGGACAGCACAGCTAGCTTCAAATTAAAGACGAACATGAGCTCTGATGGAAATTGAAAACCAAACCACGGATCTGCAAATCCAAAAGGCCACACTAGCGTATTTGCAAACTTGGAAAATGATATTGGCGCTCCAAAAAAAAAAAAAAGGAAAGTGGCTTTGGAGTTACACTGATTTTGGAGTGTCTGCATCAATTTTTGAAGTGTCAATATCATTTACCATACTTCTATTCTATTTGTATTTTTATTCATTCTTGGTATAAACAAACTAAAGAAAATTAACAAAAAAGGCTTGGTTACGAAAAAAATTAACATGCAGTGGATATATACTCTCACTATATTTATCTGTAAAAAAAAAAAAAATGTGAGATTGTTTGTCTTTTTATTGTTGTATTTTTTTAGAGTTGTGCTATAAGTACCGACTGGCTGGTTTGGATTTCGTACCAACCGGACCGCCGATCCGAGCCGTCCAAAAATTCTATAAAAAAAAACGAGGGGCCCGACGCGGGAATCAACGGCATCCGAGGTATGTAGGGTGCTTGATCCGAGCACCCCTTTTTTGTGTATATACACGAAAAAGGAGTGCTCGGATTAAGCATCCTACACACCTCGGATGCCATTGATTCCCACGTTGGGCCCCTCGGTTTTTTTTTTTTAGAATTTTTGGACAGCTCGGATTGGCCGTCCAGTGGCCGGAGACAGCTCGGCGCGGCCGGTCGGTACGAAATCCCTCCCCGGCCATCGGTACCTTTATCATTTCTGATTTTTTTAATTGTTTGTGTGAATCCTTTATTACTGTTAGTTTTGTGGCCATCCGACTGATTCGTTGTTTTGATTTGAAAAATGATAACTATTGATCAGGTTGATTATTGGGGATTCATAGATAGCCAAAACGTGGATAAAGCTTATGTCTACATTTTTTTAAACTGCAATCAGATCTTTCTTTTTGGCACATTTGTGGACCCTTCTCAAGACCTATGTTTATCATCAGGATCATTTACTTTTTTGACCTTGTATAAAATTTTAACTACAACAAAAATCATGTTGATTACTTACCCATAAAAAATAAAAAATTTCGTGTTGATCGAACATCGTTTAATACTTTCAAAAGACATTTATGTCAAAAACTAAAACAATGGATGTTTTTTATGTGAAAGAAAAGTCAACATTGAATCGGAATTCGCTTTTTGCAACACAAAACTGTCCCAAAAATATTTCAATTGATATCTTTCTTTCTTTCTTTCTTTTTTTTTTTTATCATATTTCAATTGGTATCTAATCAATAATTTTTTTGGTGTGACTAGATTCTTAGGAGATCAAAAAAGTAAACGATTCTGATCATTAGAGTAAGTCTGACATGAAGTGACTTATGAGAATGGGCCACAAATGGGTTGGGCCAAGTTGAATAATCCAGTTTGTCAAAGGGACCTAAGCGAATACATTTGTCTTCAAACCAAATGGATACCCGGGGTGGGAGCTGCGCAGCGTGCTGCGCGGCCTTGCCGGCATCGGTCTGACGATCGGAGACGTCCACTGTGTAGAGCTTGTCGAGTGCTACAAGTTCACCAAAAATCAACTCGATTAAATATCGTTACGTGCCTCATCGGAATACATATAACTTGGGAAAAAAATGAATCCTAATGGTTTTGATCCAGTATTTCGTATCCATTAGGATTCTTTTTTTTTCAAGTTATATGTGTTCAAATGAGGCACTTAACGATATTTGATCGAGTTGATTTTTGATACACTTGTAGTACTCAACAAGATCTACGCAGCGGACGTCTCTGATCATCCGACCGATGCAGGCAAGGCCGCGCCAACGGCCGCTCAACATGCTGCTAAGCACCCACCCGAGTTCGAGTAAAAGTACGCATTTAGGTACCGCTACCTGATTTCCAAAGCTCCTGTATCAATATCACCACCCATCGAGTGAGATCCATAAACTATGTTTTGAATGGACATACATCACGTCGTAATTCCCATGCATGAAGTTATTTTTTTCTAATATTGTATTCATCAGTGCAAGATTAGAGAGAAATTAGTGAGTTAACAACTAAAAGCAATTTCTACGTTTTTTCATAAACTCAAACCTTAAACTTTCCCTTGAAAAGCCAAGGGTAGAACCATACGCAATCCGACTATCCACACTGATTTTTTGTGCATAGATTGTACAGAGATCGCAATGTGGTGTCCACACAAACGATCTGAATCGTTCATTAAATTTAATGCCTTTTACAATAGCTCCTCGAAAAATTAGCTCAAATGGATAAACTATAAGTGCTCGATCTAATCTTTTAACTTTTTATTTAGATTATGCAACTCGACCATGCACACAGATTTTATGCACATATCGTGATGTGGGCCCACTCCAGATCCCATACAAACGATCTTAGTCGTTCATCAATTTGAAATATTTTTTGAGTGCCTCCTTAAAAAATCAACTCTATCGGATAACTATAAGTGCTCGATCTAATCTTTTAAGTTTCAATTTCTCATTCAATGAGGCAGCAATATCCAATCTTCTGACTTCTCATTCAATGAGGCACTTACAGTTATTCGACTGAATTGATAGGCACTTACAGACACTATCCAATCTTGAATATATTTAAAATTTAATGAACGACTTGGACCGTTTATTTGAAATCCGTATTGAGTCCCACATCATGATCTACGTACAATTTGTGCACTAATTAGGCTCTGTTCTGTAACAAAAAATAAGTCCTTATTTTTAAAAAAAGCAAATTCAAGTTCAAAAATTATGAATTTATTGAAATATAAAAATATGCAATATGGATCTTATTTGAAAGATCTCGATGAAATTTTTTATACGATGTAAAAAAAATTAAAAAATTATTTTTTATTTATTTTATTTTTAAATTCTAAAATATAAAATAAACTGTTTATTTTTTAAGAATGAATTTGCTCGGAGTACTTTTCCCCTCCATGAATGAATTTGCTCGGTGTACTTTTCCAACCGTTGACAAGAACGTTAGCCTACCCTTGCTCATGGACACTAATAACTTTTTTCCTTGATGTGCTTGCTCTACTTTTTAACTGTTGATTGATAAGAACGTTAGCTTACCCCTTCACGTCAGAGTATTAAACCCCTTTAATGCACACACAGGATACCTCTTTAAAGGGCTACTGGTGAAACGTCATCATCAACATACTCCATTCCCTCTCTTTTATTGGTGAAAAGAAAAATGGAGTAAAACATAGTAGCACTCCAACTACATTTCCTATCTTCACAATTAACCTCCCAAATATATACATACACCAACAAATAAATATTATGTCGTGCTCCTGAAGAACCACCATGTCGTACCTTGACCCCTTTCTCATCACACGTATAAGTGGGGTTCATGACAAAATTTGGAACTCAAAGAGGTGCTGTGCAGCATTTCGCGCGTTGTGCACATCCAGACCGTTTGTTCGGCAATTCAATAGTCCAAAATTCATTTCGGCAATGCACAGCTCGAATGCTCGGGTGGTGAAAATGAGATTTGGACCATTAAATTGCCAAATAGACGGACCGGAGGTGCACAACCTGCACAACCCCATCCCCGGTTCTAAAACTTGTTATCCCAATCTTAATGCATGATAAAAAATGGGTATAGAGCATCACGTAACCGTGACAAGGCACCGAATAATCTCCCCAGAAATACATACACAGCTAACTATACTACGCTACATCAACCAACGGTTTTACTTTAACACGAACCACCAAACGACACCGTTCAAACCCACCTTCTCTGAACCCGCTATGCGAACCCCCTGATCGGGGAAGCCGTTGGCGTGTAGTACAACGGCGAGTCGCACGGCGTCGAGTATGGTGTGGTTTCGCAATCCTCCGACACAGTGATCACCGTCACCTCCTCCGGCGTCGTATTGAGAAACTCCTCGAGAGACACCCTTCGCGTCTTCTCGTGGTGCGATTTCTCGGCCGAACAAACCGACGTCTCGGACTCGGCATCTTCTCGCTCCTCCTCTTTTATGGTGAACAAAACCCTCGACGGGCCCCGCATCGCCTGCAGCTTCAAAATGTCTATCACCTCCTCGGTCGGATCCTCCGGCTCAGGCCCGATCCTCCTGGTTTCCGGGTCCGGTCCTCCTCCCTGTCCGCCGTCGGGTTCGACCCGGGACTGGCGGTGCTGCTTCCAGCATAGGAAGTAGAGGAGCTCTTTCGAGGTTGGTAACGAGTTTCTGTAAAAAAATCCATATGCAAGTTTTCGTTTTAATGTGTTGATGTAAAGAAATTAAAAAATTAACAGAATAATTAAAACATAAGGTAATTAATGTAATTCAAAAAGGAATTTGATTTTCGCGCTTTATTTTTTACTAATAACGCTCCATTTTTAATGTGACCAATAACTTCATGAACGAACAAAGTGGAGCGTCATCAATAAAAAAATATATGGCGAAAATCAAAATCCGAAAATGGTAAAAGTACCGACCAAATGGATACATACAGTTTATTTCAAAAATGGTAAAGGTACCGATCAGATGGGTACGTATAGTATACAGACGGTATGTGAGGGGGAGGGCACACATTGTATATACCAATTTGGTCGGTACCAATAGTGGAATTGAACGTGATTTTACTTCAAAACGACGGATACAACGTATTGCTATTAAATATCGAAGAAGAAGTACTAAAAGTTTAGGATTTCACTTTCCAAAAAAAAGTTTAGGAATTCCCTGCATTTGACGTTAGAACGTTGATGTAAAATTTAATTTTTTTTTCTGGGGATCAAAATCACAAAATTCGGCTGCAAACTATTAGAAATTATTGGGAGAAATCAAAGTGGGAGTGAGTCTCTGCGTTTTACCCCCCAAAAAAAAGGGGGAGTTAGTGTAGTCGTACCTGAGTGCCTCGGCGGTGGTGGCGTCGACGGGTGTTGAGCGTCGACGGAGGAAGCGGCGGCGCCAGAGAACGTAGAGGAGCTCGGCGACGAGGGCGACGAGAGAGAGAACGAAGATCGCGGACAGGGCTTGACCGATCTTGCTTAGACCAGTGGTACCCATGGTCTGAGGAAGAAACAAATGCTATACTAAAATTTTTAGAAACAAATGAATGAAATGATGAATGTGGTAGGAGTACTAGCTAGTAGGAGTAGTATAGAGTCAATGTTGTGATTTTGTATATCTATGTATTACAGTACTATTATTACAGTATTACTTTTTCCGTCTCAAATTTTTTATTCGGTTCGTAAAATAGAGTGTTAAAAATAATACAATTTTTATAAAAAAAAATCAAAATTTTTTCAACAACTTACTAAATATCAATGAGTATTTTTAATTTGTGAAAAAAATTTGAAGAAAAAATTGCATTATTTTTAACACTCCATTTTACAGAACCAGACAAAAAATTTGAGACGGGGAGGTAATATTAATGGGTGTTGACTGTTGACCGGTGGGGTAACGGGAAGGTGGGGAAGGCAGAGGGGAATGTTGTGAGGCGGAGTACTTGTGATAGCCGGTTGGCGGTTGAAGTGCTGTGGATGTTGTGCTGTAATAACGGATAGGACAAATAGGATGGAAATTGCTTTCACACACAACCCGATCCCGGAGGGGGGGGGGCTGATGCCGGCGTGCTGCTGTTTTGGATTTTCGGGTCCATTCCGGTTTCGCTTTGATGATTGAAAATATTTACTTTGTAGAGCTCGTCGAGTAGAATATCTATGTAAAAAATCAGTTTAATTCGATATCATTAAGTACCTGATTGGAACCTTTTTATCTTAAAAAAAATGGATCCGAAACACTGGATCAAATCCACTGTAACTTATGGACCGAGAGTTATATGGGCTCCGATCAGGTATTTAATGATATCCAATTAAGCTGATTTTTTACATGGTTATTCTACTCGACGAGCTCTACAAAGTGAACGTTTCCGATCATCGAAGCGAGACCGGAGTGGGCCCGAAAACCCGGGACAGCAGCCCCCCCCCGATCCCACCCCCTCTTTCGAAAATACCCCCAAAGCCTGCGTCGCAGAAATATCCCAAACCCATTTTCTCTTATTTCTCTTTTATTTACTTAATAATTTTTATATCTTTTTCTTTTTTATTTATTTAATATTATTTAAGTGTTTTGATTTTCAATCTAGTTAAATCGGTGCAAAGATTTTTTTATTATTATTTTATCTTCAATGATCATAATGAATTTTTGGCTATAGAGTCTTTCAACGAGCCTACTAAGACTCTTTATTTAGTTTCAAGTCTCTTTTAAGGTACTCATTGAAAGGCCTTAGAGTCAAAAATTCATTACGACCATTTAGAATGAAATGATAAGAAAAATAAGATATTCGTACCGGTTCAAACAAATTGAAAATTGGAACACTTATTTTTTTTACATAGTTTATGTAAAAAAAATAGTTAAGAAATTAAGTGTTTTAATTTTCTATCTGTTTGAACCGGTGCAAAAATCTTATTTTTCTGATCATTTTATCTTAAATGGTCATAATGAATTTTTTGGCTCTAAGGCCTTTCAATGGGCACCCTTAGAGAGCCCTGACACTAAATAAGAAATTTTAAGGTGCTCGTTGAAAGGCTTTATAGCAAAAAAATCATTATGACCATTTAAGATTAAATGATAAAAAAAAGTAAGAATTTCGCACCGATTCAACCGAATTAAAAATTGGAGCAATATATAAACGATGTATTTATTCCGTTTGAACCGGAAATGTTCCAATTTTCATAGATAAACGGTGTATATTTTTTTATTTATTATTCATTGTTAAGACAAACTAAAATAATATAAGGTTCTGAGCATCAGCAGTGGAATAAGCAAATATGAATAATCAAAATATGCCACATCAGATTTTGATTATCCATTTAGAAGTTATTAAAGTTCACAATGTCAAATCTCACATTGGTTATTTTTTGCCCATAATCAAAATCAATGGGCCCTCCAAATTTTTTCTCTTCATTTCATGTATATTTTTGAAAAAGTGGTTTTTGAAGAAAAAAAAATAATTTATGTTAGAAACAGTTAAAAAAAAAGTTTTTCAAAAAACATACTTTGTTCACTTATAAATTGTAAATACAATTTTGAGAAATTTTGAAAGAATTATATTTACACAAATAATTTTAAAAATTATAAATACAGTTTTTTAAAACACAAATTTTCTATAAAAGATTTTTGAAAAACACACTTTATTTACTTATAGTTTTTAAAATTTTTGAAAAAATTGTTTTTTGTAAAAAAAAAAATTCTTAAAAAAACCAAAAAAAAATCTGAAAGTTACAGTTTTTAAAATTATTTTTTGAAAACATTGTTGAGAGAGAGAGAGAGAGAGAATGAAAAATAGAAGGTTTTTGTGTAATATTGGTGTACTTGATTGAAAGATAAAATTTGGTTATTAACAAAATATTGCTAGTTTTGATTATTGAAGAGCCAAAATTTGATGAGTTGTTAAGAGGTTGTTAGGTTTGATTATTTCAATGTGAGCACTTTTTTAATCCAACATTGCTAACTTTAACATTTTTTTGTTTTGCTTATTCCACTATGGATGCTCTTAGAGCATCCGCAATGGGAATAATCAAAATCGATAACTAAAATGTGTCACGTCAGCATTTGATTATTCATTTAGTTCATAATTAAACCTAACAAACTTGATCTGTACATTGATTATTTTTGTATCCCTATAAAAAAAAACCCCTACAATACGCAATGCATCTATGTCCAATTGCAAACGAGTTTCAATCACGCACCCGACCACACAAAATTATTCGTCTCGATGAGACGATTCTAATGTGAAGTATTTTTTAGTTTTTTAGTTTTAAGTTTGGTTATTGGGTTTGGTTATTGGTAAAAATTGTTAAGTTTGGTTATGGAATGAGTGGAATTTGGTTATTTGCTAAAAGACTTGTAATTTTGCTTATTACAATGTGAGATATTTTTTTAACATTGTTGTTAAATTTACTTATCCATATTAATTTGCTTATTACAATGTGGATGCTCTTAGACCTCATTCTCTTGAACTTAACTTAAACTTAACTTAAATCTGAAAATTGTCTTTATTTGATTTTTTTTTGCATTTGTTAGTTTTGCCCCAAATTTTTGTGGGTTATTGATTCGTCTCGATGAGAAGAATCGGGAAAGTGTGTGTATATATATATATATATATATATATATATATATATATATATATATATATATATATATATATATATACACAAATTATCAAGTGAGGGATCCCTCACTTTTTTAAAATGCGGGACTTTCATTTCCCGATCAAATTTTGAAAATCCGAACCGTTCAATGTGTGCAGAACGTGATTTTAAGGGTCCCCGCGAGAAATCAGCAAAAAAAATGACCGGAAAGGGCTTCATCCGAGCAGTTTTTTTTGAACCGTTCAATGAAAACTGCTCGGATGAAGCCCTTCCCGGTCATTTTTTTTGCTGATTTCTCGCGGGGACCCTTAAAATCACGTTCTGATCACTTTGAGCGGCTCGGATCATCGAAATTCAATCGGGAAGGAAAGTCCCGCATTTTAAAAAAATAAGGGATCCCTCACCGGAACCTGACTGATATATATATATATATATATTTACTTTTACCCAAGTATTTTGCTAAAAAATGATTATTTCTCAAAATACTTGGATAAAAGTAAAATAAATATTATTTCTTCAATTCTTCTCGTCAAGACAAATCAATAACGCAAAACTGACAAATGCGAAAAAAAATTCAAATAAGAACAAAGTTTCCAAAAAGTTAAGTTCAAGAGATCGAAGCCTTAAATATAAAGGCAAATTTAAATGTAAAAAACATATTTTAGTTGAAAATATTATTTGAGTTAACCAAATTAAAATTAAATATGTAATTGAGTAAATAAATAAATGAATTAAATAAATATATAAGATAATAGAATTAAGGAATTAAAAAAAATTAGTTGAAAGGGTGGGAGTTAGGGGCATTTTGGTCCTCTTGGCAAGAGGGAGGGGGGTTGTCGGAGGTGGGAAAAACAGCTCTCTCTGGGATATATATGGAAGATGCTAGTACACAACTATCCGAACACAATAACAAACATAACCTTTCACATACAGAGTAACACAATATGTTGACATCATTTTGATAGGTTTTTTTTTTTTCTAAAATGTTACTCGCATAACCGTCCAAACACAACACCAAACACAACCTCTCACATACATGTGGGACCCTACTATGCATGTGAGATATTGTGTTTGATGTTGTGTTTAAATTATTGTGTAGGTATCATTTTTGTTTAAAAAAATAAAAATGATACTCACATAACAATTCAAACACAATCTCTCACGTATATGTGAGGCCCACACATATTACTATGTGTTGGACCCATATGTATGTGAGAAGTTGTATTTGAATTATTGTGTATGTAACATTTTTTTTTAAAAAAAATAATTAAAACGATGTCGTTTTGTGTTGAGATCATGCTGACGTCAGCACGGTGCGTCCCTTGTTGTGTTCCTCTGTTGTGCACCTGCATTTCCGATATATACATAGGTGTCGCCGTGTCAATATTGCTTGGAAAGGTGGAAATAAAGTGGAGGAGTGACGTTGGACGTCGAGTTGGTAAAGACGACCTGGAGGGTGGAGCTGGTGGATTGGAAAATGGAAAGGTCTTAAATTTGAATTATGTGGGCGGATGGGAAAGGTAAGGTAGGCGGGAGCACCGGAGCAGTAGTCAGCAAACTTTACTACTCGAAGATGTACCGACGCGAGTGCAATTTTTTTCATCTTACTCAGAGCCCGTTTCAGAACCGAAATAAGAATTTATTTTTTATTTAATAATAAGGTATATTTCACAAAATGGTGAATAAATACTTATTTTTTAAAAAGGTAATTTCAAGCTCAAAAATCATGTGTTTACGCAAATAATTTTTCTATCACTATGGATCTTGTTTGATAGATCTCATTGAGATCTTTAATACGGTGCAAAAAAAGTTGAAAAATTATTTTTCATTTACATTATTTTTAAGTTTGAAAATGTGAAAATAAACTGTTTATTTGAATTTTGTGGAATAAAGCACCACAATAAGTACTTATAAAATAAGAAGGTTTCTGGAACGGGCTCTTAAAAGATATGAAGAATGAAGGTGACATTACTTTTTTTTTATTAATTGAAATAATGTGAATTTCACCTCAAAGTGATATCATACTTACCATGTAATACACTTTTTGGTAAGCATGATATTACTTTGTGGTTGGATTCATATCATTTCAACCAATAGGAAGGAGGGTAATGTTCATTTTCTTTAAGTAGATGGTGAACAAAACTCAACTCTATTGAGTAATCGTAAGAAATTGATTTCTACACTCTTTTTTTATCACATACACTACTTTTTTATTCTTTATTTGGTGTGAATTTTCTCTATTGCCCCTTAATGTGTAAAAAAGTGAACTTACAAAAAAGGTAAAAAAGTAAATTCACGTGAATAAGGACAAAAATGAAATGTATGTAGTAAAAAAGATAGTGTAGAAGTCCATTCCCTAATCTTAATAGAAAGAGTTTCAAAAGTCCGGATTAAAAAGAAGAGTTTCTTTTAGATTCAGGTCGTTGATTGCTAAGTTAGATAGCTGCGATTATTCACTACACTTATAATGAGAGGTCCCGTTCTGCTAAGTTTCTTGTTTTCTAAATATTTATTTTTTTATTTCACGAGATAGATCATTCTCTCACAATATATTACTTTTTAATTTAAAAAATAGAATTTTCTCAGCGGAACGGGACTTCAATTTGCTCACTACAGTACCACGGATTCGATAAAGTACTCGGTTTTGTGTGTTGGAGTATTTTTAAAGTCACTTATTTAACGATTTTTTTAAAAATTTCATAAGTTACTTACGTAGTTTTGGAGTAATTATTAATATGGATTGGAGTTGAAAAAAAAGTCTTAGATAAGAAGATCTTAAAGACGCTAATGATGAGTGTGTAAAAGTTAGGACATTCTTCTTGAGGCACTAATTCACGTGACAATTGGGATACTGTGAGGCATTAATTAATTTGTAGAAATGGTAAGAAAAATTGGAAAATATACCTAAGCATATTCAAAACTAGTAATTGCCTGTGCCCTAAAGCAACTGCTCAAATTGTATTGAACAACAATTTTGTTCTCTTACCTATTAGTTAAAAAGAACAAGAATCTGACGCAAAGAATTAGTATTGTCTGCAAAAAATTACTTCTGGTTGTGATGAATTACTCATTACCGTAATAAATTACTCCTAGTCATGAAAAATTATTCTTGGCCGCATCGAATTGCACTTGGCCGCAAGGAATTGCGAGACCATAAAGTAATTCGATGCGGCCTAGTGCAATTAAATGTGGCCTAGTGCAATTCGATGCAGCCAAGAGCAATTCAATGTGGCCAAGAGTAAATCGTACTGGCCAAAAGCAATTCAATGCGGCTAAAAGTAATTCTCGGCCACGAGTAATTCATTTGCGACCACGAGTAATTCATTGCGGTCACGAGTAATTCTTTGCGGCTAAGATTAATTTTTTGTGGTTAGGAGTAATTCTTTACGGCCAATTGTAATTTATTGTGAACTTCTAATCTCAGCCATTGGCTTTAATGATTGAGATGGAGTGTCTTTTTTGTGTCTCCGGAATGCTCTCCTATATTTATATTCTTCAAATTAGCACAGAATTTGAAAAGTTTTGATATTCTTCTCTTCTTTTTTTTTTTTTGAAAATCACAGAAATATTAATGTACAATTATTAGGAGTAAATAAACTCACATATCAATTGTGAAATATGTGGAAAAAGTGTAAGCACTTTACTGAAAGGAGGAGAATGAGTCTAAGCCATTGGATCAAAGTAATCATCCATTGCAACAACTTGTCTTTTGTTAAGTATAGATGGACTGTACACCCTTGCGTATGTACTATAAAAAATTATGTTAAATAAAAAAATTAATTTCAATGCGGAAACATATGTATAGTTTCGTTGGCTTTCAATTTTCAACCCGATGAAGGCGAAGATGAAACTATAACTTAGAATTAAGAAACAACAAAATCAATACATTTGTTCCCACCAACATATTGTAATAAATCAAATAATCAAATATATAATTAATCAATTATTTTTCTTCAATCTCTTCATCTTTCTCTCTCTCACTACTACAATAATAGATATGCATCACGCTAAGGAGATTCACAAAGATCACGGTTTTCAGTGAAAGCGTGATAAAAAGTGGTGCTTAAAATTTTTTATCTCAGTTTAAGTCCAAAACTGAGATAAAAAGTGAGTTTTAGCACGAAATAAAAGACCTCGCTCTTGCGATGAAATAAAAGAAAAGCAACCTCACCCTTGCAGCGTGATAAAAAATTTTAGGGCGGAAAAAAAATGAGATAAAAGATCTCGCTCTTGTGGCGAGATAAAAGAGAAAAGATCTCACCCTTGTGGCGTGATAAAAAAGAGAAAAGATCCCACCTTTCTGGTGTGATAAAAGATTTTAAGGCGGAAAAGAATGAGATAAAAGATCTTGCTCTTGAGGCGAGATAAAAGAGAAATGACCTCACCTTTGTAGCGTGATAAAAAACTTTAGCGCGAAAAAAAGTGAGATAAATGATCTCACTCTTGCAGTGAGATAAAAAGCCTACCTATTTAAGCGCGTAGTTTGAATTTTCATGTGGGCGGGCTAGTACTCATTTAGGCAGACTTTGAAAAGTTATGTGAGAAAACGATGTCGTTTAAGAACTTCGAAAAGTTTTTTTTTTTTATACAAAAGGTAAGAAGATAAGCCCTAATTACACTCATCCCAAAAAATCTTTACATTTCATCCATCTTCACGCCCAAAGAGAGATAGAGAGAAAGTGAGAGAGAAAACAAATCCCACAACTAGGTTCCACCAGTGCCTAGTTGTTTCTTCGACGATGGGCAAACTATTCCACTAGTGTCCGATTTTCACCTGGGCGAGCCGTGATCTTTATGGTTTATTGTAGTAGTGAAATTTAGTTATTTTGGATGTCTTCAAAGTATACGTTTGACATATTATGTAAACTTTTTTTTTTGCCCCAAGAAAATTTTTTAGTGACCAACAACTAATTTTGATTGGCAAAAGATCTGTTGTCGTATTTTTAAAATTTTTTAAACAATGTTTATATATGTATTTTTATATATTTTAATATCATGTTAATTGCATTTCAAAAAATTCAGCAAATTTTAAGGGGAAAAAAAAAGTTTTCACACTTTAGGAAGTAAGTATAAATATTTTTGTTTTCCTAATGTAACAGAAGTTCTTGGCTAGCTTAGTGGTAAGGGATTGAAAAATCAACTAAGGGTGCGTGGGTTCGAAACTTGACAATGACAAAAAAAGATGGTTTAGTAGATACAAAGAAAAGATCACGCGCAATGGTTTTTCATCTCAGTTTATGGTGGTGTGATCATTTTGAACTTTCAATCACGGTTATAAACCGTGATCTAAAGTGACATACAATCACACCCAGAAAAGAGAAATGATCACGCCCAAGAGAAACAATCACGGTTTATAACCGTGATAAAAGAGAAACGATCACGGCCAAAAAGAGAAATGATCACGCCCAAGAGAAACAATCACGGTTTATAACCGTGATAAAAGAGAAACGATCACGCCTTTTGGCCGTGATTATTTCTCTCTTTCAATCACGGTTTATAATCGTGATAAAAGAGAATGACTTACAATCACACTTAGATCCATCACAGTAGCAGGAGTATGATGAAAAACTTACAATCACGGCCAATTGCTGTGATCTTTATGATTTATTGTAGTAGTGTCTAGAGAGAGAGAGAGAGAGAGAGAGCTAAACGTATGTGTGAGAGAAAAACAGTTTTAGATTCAAAATTAAAATCCGTTTTGGAATTAACGTGTGAGGGAGAGAGAGACAGCCCTAGATCACAATAATTATTTTTGACTGATAACTATTAGGAAAGTAAGAAAAATTCAAAAATAAGAAATCAGAATAAGATTATAAAATATTAATTTTAGTTTTAATTTCTTTTATCCTTCTTCCAAATATTCATTCTTTTCAAGTATATTTCTAATCGTACTACCTGTAAATCTCAGCTATAGAAAAAATATTTACAAATCCGATGGTCCAAAATATAGAGCATTCAAAAACCGCTACTCTATATTATATAGATTTTAATTGTTGCACAATAAATTTACTTACTTGGATAATTAAGAAAATTTGAATGTATCCTTACATTTATGACTAAGATGATGAGAAACTATTGTGCACCATCACCATACCATATATGGTCGGTATGTAGATCGAACTCTCTGATTTTTCTTTTCATTATCTGCTATTCGTACCAGCTTGCATGCATCTCGATTGATCAGCGGTGCCAAAATTTAGAACGTTCTCTTCGGTGGCAAGCCCAGTAATGGATGTCTTGTACCCCTTGACGAAAGGTTACAACTAACATTCTCATTAAGATGGTCAACTAATTACACAATGACCACTATCTTTGACCCCATAACACACTCATTCACACACAAGTTCGGCTTCTTTATAATTATTGGAGAACACTCTAATCAATCCTATCCCGTAAAAAATTTAATGACTATACACTCTCCCACAGGGTGAGCCAGACTCCTCTAGTTAATAAGCTGATTTTTATGTCAAATGAAAGGATCTTTAAGCCCCCGTTTCACATTGCTTTTTTGGGCTTTTTGGATTTTTTTTGTCTTTATTCAAAAAAAATTTGCAATTGTTAATTTTGCATCAAACTTATGTGAATTATTTTTCGACTCGTTGGGTGGAATCGGAAAAGTAAAAAATTACTCCATTCGCCCCTAAATAAGTGTTTGGCCCACAAACCTAAGCCTTTAAAAACATGCAATTTTTTCACAATTTGAAAGAACTCATTAATATCTAATGATTTGTGAAAATTTTAATTTTTTTAGTAAAACAAATGCATTTTTTTAGAGGTCTAGATTTGTGATCAGAGCATTTATTTAGGGATGGACGGAGTAACACGTTTAGCTAAATATTCTGAGAAATATCAAAGATAAAGCCGAAAGGTTGAGATTCTTGAGCTTTAACTTGGATAATTCCCAAAATATTTGGGTAAAAGTCATAATTTTTTACTGTTCCGATTCCTCTCGTCGAGACAAACCAATAATCCACAAAAGTTTGACGCAAAACTAACAAATATGATTTTTTTTTTGAATAAGGACAAAAACCAAAAATTCCATAAATTCCAAAAAAAAACTATGAGACAATTACACACAAACTTATATTGTATGATTTCGTGAGTTACAATACAATAATCAGCAAACTTGTTTCACTCCCAGTCGAATTAATAACGTAATCCCTGTGTCAAGACTCTAAGATGTCATCATTTGGGCATATTTTAATTCGACTATCAATATGCTTATGTAGGTTATTAATTTAATGACTATACGTGGGACCACACTACCTGGCAAAACAATCCAATGTCATGTTTTCTTATGACCTTTGTTACATAATCGTTTAAAATGTCATGCGCTCCGCTCTCAATTCTTGCAAACACTCGCGCTCTTAATCTCGCTCTAACGAAATTTAGTAGTTTCATATGTGATTCAAGACGATTTTACGCTTACACTCTCACTCACACGCGCACACGCAAATTATGTTGCTTAGGTTACAACAAACTCTTAATTAAATACGTATAGGAAAGATCTATTTTTTATAATCGGTCTTACTATTGTCAGCCCACTGGGCTGACGATAAATACACTAAAAGGCAAGAAAAATACGTATTTTTGTGTACTTTTTATGCTCTTTAATACATATTAACACATTCACTATTGTCAGCCCATTTAGCTGATTTTGGAATTTTCCTTTTATAATATAGAAGACTAATTTATTTTGTTGTTTTAGCGGGAAAACGACACTGTGCAGGCAATGGGTGCATCCAAATCACGTGATCATGATTCGTGACCACCTACCAAAAGCCGTAAATTAGCTTTATTTTATAATTAATATAATCAAGACTTTCTTTTTCCCTTCTTTTTTTTTTAATTACTATAATCAAGACTCTCTTAATTAAGAATTCATCGTCCAAATAAATCTCTCTTTGGTTTGAAATTTTTAATTATAAGGGGCTTCTGCGGTTCTACCTATAATGACTTGTGAAGCGATTAATTGATAGGGTTATAAATTATTGTGTTTGGTTTCTTTGTCATATTTCTTTCTTTCCATCAACGTTAAGTTTATCCATTTATGTTGATTTTGCGGTTGTACGATAGTTTCATACCTAGCTATCTGTTCTGAAACGTAGAGCAAAAATGAGAAGAACATGAACCTATTAATAAAAGGGCAAACTTCACTTATACCACTGTGGCTTGAGCCGTGTGCGGTTACACCCCTTCCGGTTCACTTTGTTCAAAATAATGTGAGTTGTACTGTATTTGCACAAGTGTAAGTGTGTGTGGTTTGTAAAATAGTTGCATGCTTGATTGCATTCTCAACTAGTAGCCATACGAAAACAAAGCACATGTGCGTTTCATGCAAGTGGGAGCAAGTACGGTACCAGATTCAAAACCTTGGTAATTAGGAGCATTATTCAAAGCAAATTATGGAATGAGATAATTAGGGCCTGTCCAGATTCTCAAATAAATAGTTAAAAAAAAGGACATATTTTCAAGGTTAAAAATAATAGGTTTATGAAAATAATTTTTCAATTTTTTTGCATGGTCTATCAAACAAGATACATATTATATATTTTTAAATTTTAATAAGCCTATTACTTTTAAGCTTAAAAATTATAAATAAATACTCATATTTTTTAAGGGGGGAAAGCGGAACACCACCTTAGTCACACAGACAATTTTGCATCAATAGAAAAGTCCAGGCAGTACATGCACATCGCCACTTTGGCGGGCCAGAAGTGGTTCTAAAAGCCCAATATAAAATTTGACCTGGAAAAAGCCCATTTTTGTGATTTGGTGAGCTCAACAATGGCCCAATTGTTTGAACAGAGGTGACGTCGTTGTTGGCCCAGCCCGTTTTCAATTGAAGTTTCAACACAGAAATGGTAGGCTTGTGTGGCACCATAATATAGCCTTGGTGAAGGCTATAAGCCTATAACCGGCCTAACCTAATCAGGCTATTGAAACAGGAGAGTAACTTCTTTCCAGTTCAAAAAGAAAAAGAAAAAAAAAAAACTTTTGATTTTTCCTTTACAATATTTATTCTATAACCACGCCCATTTTACACAAACACTCGCACAAATGTTGGGACCCGCACGCACTGGTGTTACAGTGTGCATAGGCCCCTAACACACTTGCGTGAGTATGTGTATTTGGAGTACTGCTATGGGTACCGACGGTACCCATAGGGAAAATGCACCGACGGCCACCGGACGGCCGTCTCCGGTCACCGGACGGCCGATCCGAGCCGTCCAAAAATTTTAAAAAATAAAACCGAGTGGCCTTACGCGAGAATCAATGGCATCCGAGGTGTGTAGGGTACTTGATCCGAGCACCCATTTTTCGTGTATATTTGTATATACGTGTATATACACGAAAAAGGGGTACTCGGATCAAGTACCCTACACACCTCGGATGCCATTGATTCTCGCGTAAGGCCACTCGGTTTTATTTTTTAAAAGTTTTGGACGGCTCGGATCGGCCGTCCGGTGACCGGAGACGGCCGTCCGGTGGCCGTCGGTGCATTTTCCCTATGGGTACCGTCGGTACCAATAGGATTTCTGGTGTATTTGGGTGTTTGAATTTGCATGTGGCTATAGAATTATCCTTTTCCTTACCAGTACAAAGAAAAAACTATTTTTCATACCCTCTTGTGGTTTGTGTTTTAGCTGTTGAATGAATTTCCGATTGACCAAAATAAAAAATAAGGGGTATGCTTGTACTCCATCCGTCCCAATTATTATTTTTTTTTGGTAAGAAAATCGACTCCCTCCATACCAATTTGCTTGTCCATTTTTTGGGAAGAGAGTTTTTGGAAGACAATAATGAACATTTAATTGGTATCGATTTTTTCAATTTATCCTAATATAATACTTTGTTGACATGACACCTAAATGTCATAAATATTTGGATAATGTTATAATTTTTTATAAACAAAAGCAATGAATTTTCACATTATTAAATACTACTATGAATTTAAGACAATTCAAAGAGGGGCATGCCCAACCCATCCAACTAGGTATGTGGACTATAGCATTTCCCAGTGCCTGTGGGAATTATCAGCCTCCCAATAAGGTTTATGGCGCTACCCTGAGGCAACTTGGTGTCCAGATTTCTGATTTTACAAGTGCCGAATTTTATTGTCGGTTGTGTAAAGAGTTTGAGGTTCGCGTTTAGAATTTAGACATAAACTCGTCTCTTTGTGTTTAGTGTATCAATCTTTGTTGTAGGTCCACATCTATGTATTCCGATGAAAATCATTATAAGTGCCAGATGGCAATTTGTTCAATTGGGTTCAGTATCATTTCAAGACCTCCAAAGAGCCGACCCACTCAAGCTTCAAGAGTGAAGTGTTCTCTCTCTCTCTCTCTCTCTCTCTCTCTCTCTCTCTCTCTCTCCCTCCCCGATAACGACCCAACAACCATCAAAAGCTCGTCATCTCCTTCGAAATCCAGTCGTCATCTTATCTTTTCTTTAAGCACAAAAAAGGAAAAAAAGAGAAAAAAAACCGCCATGCACTTACAATCCACACATCGTCACATCCTTTATTTATTCGCGTGTTTGGCTTCTTTTTGACCAGTCGTCAATACCAGGACCGATAATGCTTTCTCTCTCTCTCTCTCTCTCTCTCTCTCTCTGCATAATAACATGTGCAGTGTAGTGTAGACCAATAATGAGTGAATCTTGTTATTGTTTCTTTTTAGGAATTTATCATTTGAAAATCGAAAGTGATGATGATTGATGGATCCAAGTAGAAGATCAGTACGTCATGTGCTGCCACTTCTGCATGCTTCAGTTCCAGAGAGAGAGAGAGAGAGAGAGAGAGAGGTGCTAGCTAGCTAGCTTGTTCATTGAATGTAAACAATTTTGCGTAGAAAGTATCGGGGTTTAGGATCAGAGACTTGCCAATGTTGCCATTGCTTTCATGCAAATTAGATCGAGTAAGTGAAAAAAAGAGGCATTCCCTATAGCAGTGATGCCCTTTTGGTCTTAAAGTCAGGGAAAGCTCCAGGCTGTGGAAACTTTGTCTCCATGCTCATCTGCCTTTCGTAGATGCCAACAATCCTTCTTTTTCTTTGTGGCCAGGGTGTCTTCTTTAGGGTATTTTAAGGCCCATGGCAGCTTGTCATAGCAGTTAGTAATTGGTCTTTGCTCTTAGTTCTTGGTATTTGTTGCCAATAACTCTAAAGGGACTGCATTTGGATTCTGCATCTATTTTGGTACTGGCCAGCTGGATTACCTCAACTGATCCTCAAAGTTATCTCTATATATGACGTGTGCAAGTGCGGGAGTGGGTAGTTGAATGGACATGAGATGTATAAGAATTAGAGTGAGATCGAGTGATCTTATATTTATCACAATGGCAGTTAGTTTTTGTCGTAGTTAAAGGGCAATAGCACAAACTTTTTTGTGAGGGTGATTTTGAAAATTACTTTTGTGAGTTGTGACTTGCGCAGCTTCACAAAAATGTTAATGTTAATGTGGATAAAAAGTCCGTGATTTCAACATAGTTGGGATGTTCATGTTCTGTAGTGATATAATCATGCTTAGAATCCTTTTGATTTTTTTAATCCTTCGTCTACACCCTAGAGAAAGGGTGTAGGCACTCATGGGGTTGAGAAGATCTGAATTTCTTGATGAAAAAACCATTGAAATCCTTCAAAATCTTGTTTTCTAGGTGTCTCGAGAGCTCTTAGTTGCCTCTCCGAATATTGGAGGTCAAACCCTAGTAATCAGTCTATTTCTTTCCTCGGCCAACCCCCAGGCCCATTTTTACATTGTTGGGCCATATTAGGCTCTGATGATGCCAGCTCCCATTTGTTTCAATAACTGTACTTATCACAAATACATGGCATTGTTACCATTAAAACTAGGGGAAATGACGACTGATGACATGTTTTGATAATTAATATCCACCAATGATAAGCTAGCTAAGAACATTTGTTAATACTGAAAATATTATTGGAGGATATTAATTATCAAAACACGTCATTGGCCGTCATTTTCCCAAACTAGGCATACTTACCAAAAACATTGAAAAACTATAGTATCAACAATTTCACGGATATGCCATGAATTGCGAATAGGAAGTCCCTAATGCCACGAGCAAGTTATCTAATGCCACGAGCATTAAATGCTTTGTTGTGTAGAATTACTCAATTATCCTCTTTTGGTCAAAAGCGGTAACTTATGGAACTTGTTTCCCAATTGAACCATGGACCGTGAACAACCAATTGAATGCCTCCATGGAAGTTCTAGTGATCAGATTGATGAACACGGAATTGACATGCAAAATCAAGAAAACAAACAGAAGGATATGCTTGAGCAATTTGGTTGGAAATTTGAATCTCGGGAAGAACTTCTCGATACTCTTCGAGAGTTTTCTCAAAGGAAGGATATGCAATATCCGTCAAAAACTCCAGACAAGATAGATATCTTACCATCAGTTGTGATCGGGGTGGTTGTTACCGGAATAAGTGACATGTTCCCTTAGAGAAACGGCAAAGAAAAACAGCAACTCGTCTCAAAAATTGTCCTTTTAAATTCTATTGTAAGAGACAAGATGATGGCTTGTGGGTGATTAATAAAGTCAAAAATAGCTCACATAATCATGAACCCTCAAGTGTTGGGGTGAGAAGAAAGAGAGAGTTTCAATCCGAACCGTTCAAAAGTGTATTGGACTACCTGGATGTGCCAAGCGAGTACCACGCAGGATATACCCACACGGCAACGAAAAATTTCTCATTCACCGGTGTGAATGATTTTGAGAGGAAAAAAAATAGTACTGTACTAAAATCTGGAGTGCGCTGAGAAAAGCACAGTTTTCGTTTTGTTTTTTTCAGTTAAAAATTTGACTTTGCCCACTATCAAACAAGATAGGGATTCTACTGGTAGGGTGAATGATTTTGACGTTTACAGCTATCCACTCAAATTAGAAGGAAGCTGTCAGGGGATGGGTTGGGTAGTTGAAGAGTAAAATTTAGAATTAAGGGCAGTTTGGGAAACAAGTTCCATAAGTTACCGCTTTCAACCAAAAGAGGACCATTGAGTAATTCTACACAGCAGAGCATTTAATACTCATGGCATTAGATAAATTGCTCGTGGCATTAGGGGCTTCCTTGCGAATATAATTACCATTTCAATGACTATACTTACTATGAATTAAGATTAAAATCATAGTGTGAAACATCATACTTCCTATATTAAAAGTGTCCACATAGCATTTATAATCCCATCCCATTATATAGGTTGCCCACCTTCTAATGATTAGCAGAAAGAAAAAGTAGGGTGAATATAACATGAAGATGTGTGAAATTATAATTTCCAAAATCTCAAACACAGGAAATGTGGTCATTAAAATTGTAATTAGTGTGGTCATACTATATAGTGAGTGTTACCTTAATAAATGGTATGTAAAACATATTTTTATGGCAAGTAATACTACGTTTTTTGGCTGAAAATTCATAAAACCATATCGTTTTTAGCTAATCCACCTTAGTTTTTGTCAGTGGTTTCAATCTAACGACTGTGATTTACCTACTACATCCGTTAATCTAAGGGTCTATCTTTAATGAGAGCATTATACTCCCATACCACTTGACTGATAATGGAATTATTACAGTCTAGGTTCTCATACCTTGGAACATGCTACGAGCTGGTTCCTAAAATTGTGGAAACTTGCACTTTGACCCCCGATTCTCATTAAAGCTCTTATATGATTAACTCCGAGAACTTGGCAACGAATCCCAATGTCCTGCAAATAAAAAAATCGACTAAACAATCATCATATGTCCAAGAAATATGAATAACAAATATACATTAAAAAGACCTCAATATGCATATTTCGGCATCTATCAGTAGCTCTCTTTAAAATTTGTTCGTCTTTGAGGTCTTTTCTTCTCTCTCATTTGTTTGGTTTCACTTCAGATATCATGCTTTCTTGATTCTTTTCAATGTGGACATCCATTATGTTCCTATCGTGTTAGAGTTTTTTTTTTTTTCACTCTCCACACAACACAATCGAGTTTGCTCCGCCACTACTTTATCTCTTGTCGACTTCCTATGTTTTTTTTGAAATTTACCAATTGACTTACTTAGGGTAGATTTGGATTAAAAAGTCCGGTGACTTATTTTTTTTGTCTTTCTCCATTTTTTTTTTTTTTTGCATTTGTTTGTTTTGCGTTACACTTTTGTGACTTTTATTGATTCGTCCCGTCGAGAGGGATCGGAAAAGCAAAAAAATATGATCGAAAATCATAATTTTTTAATAAAGACGAAAATAAGTCAAAAAGACAACTTATTTTACTTATTTTCATCTTTTTAAAAATAATTATGAGTTTCGATCAAAATTTTATACTTTTCTGATTCCTCTTGCCAAGACGAATCAATAAATCACAAAAGTTTGACGCAAAACTAAGAAATGCAAATTTTTTTTTGAATTAAGACAAAATAGTCACTATTTGACTTTTAAAATCAAATCCACCCCGATAACGTGTCACTACTAATTAAGCTTATTAATCAACAGAATTTGGCACATAAGCTTGAACCATAAGCCATAAACCAGCAGCAAGAGATCATTAACAACAAAATGGGCTCATAAACAAAGTTGTCCATAGTGAAAGCCCAATAACGCTTCAAAAAAGAAAAAAGGAAAAAAGAAAGCCCAATAACATGGACTTATAGTTGAGTACTTCTAAATAAAATGGCAAAAAAGGTCTGAAACCAATGTACCACTTATGTGTGTTGAATTTATTTAAGCTTAGAATTAACGACCAAAATGCAAGGCAAGCTAAACGAATAAAGAATCAAATTCCTTTGAAGACGAGGGAAAAAGAAGAAGAAGAGCATTTTGATAATAAAAATCTATGATTGAAAGGTCCAAAAGTTAAATAGAAAAGGTTTCCAAAGTAAAAAGCTAACTCCAAAAGATTACAAAAGCCATGAAAAAAGAGGGCAGAAAGGTGCCTTATTGGCTCCCACAAAAGTTGAGAAAGTTTCTTCCTTAATGAGTATGTCTCCTATGTTATCCCTTCAAGGCTTTTGAAAGAAGCATGATTTCAATTGGCTGCCATTGTCTTTATTCCTAAAATCTCCACTAATAAGTTCGCCCTTGTGCCAAAATGCCGTGCTAAAGTGAAAATTTGGCATCAAAGAGTAAGAAAATCATCTCGATACTTGTGCCATTCTCGGTGTCAAATTTGGTAGTATCAAATTAATTTGGACATTCAATTCGCCATATAGTATAGACAGTGTCATAATGTTTTGCAGTATATTCCAAGTTGTATAGATAGTCCAAACAATATGGGTGCCCTAGTATAGCCTATTCGATCGTATCAAAATGATAGTTGCTGATCAAAGTATTGATTTGATCACCTGGTGCTCAGGTGCTGGCCCCACCCGTAGGCGAAGATCCTTAGTCCCTGATCGTTTTGATTCCGTGTGGTCGAAAGACGGTGTTTGGGTGTGTTGGCCCCACCATCAGAAGAAGATTAGGGTTTTTTAGGCGTTATTGTTGTTGGGTTTCGTTTGTACTTGGGTATTTTTTTATTTTTACATTCAACCTTTGGTTGGATTCCCTTCTCCTCCCCCATTTGATATACCTTTATCAAGTTCTTGAATAAAATTATTACAGTTTCCAAAAAAAATAAAAAAAGTATTGATTTGATCAGGATAAATGCTGAGAACTTTAAAAGGGGCATCATGAGTTTGGCATGAATCATGATCAAGAAAGAACTTTGATACGTCAAAGAATAGGATAAAAATGCGCTCCGTGTGTCACTCAATCGCATGATACTTTGAGCAATATTCATAAGTTCAGGGCATCTAATTATTATTATTATAATATCATCTTTTTCACCTCATTCTTTAATTAGGTATAGTTTTATCAACCCTGTTTTTTCAGGTCTATGTTACGTTATCATATACTCCTACAACATAATGTTCCCTTGGCCAGCCTACGTACGTGTCTCGACTAATTACGGGTTCCTGAAGTTAACAGCCGAACAAACCTTCGGTGGCTCCAAGTTTAAAATGTTTGGCCTCCATGGAATTCAAACGAACCTTAAGTAGGACAAATACTTATTGTTTTCTCATACCCACTTATCCAAATGCCTTGGGGATATGGACTAACGTCAATCCAGATTTTGTGTTCACATTAACTTAGAAATACAGGTAGCTCATACGTGCAGAGATTACCTCGTTTGAGCTAGGATTAATGAATATCTATATGAAAATATTCTACAGGTAATATGAATATGTATTTTTAATATATAACGATAAATTGTTTTAATAGATGAGTGTATAGAGGAGTAGTACAGTCTAGAAAATCCAGCACATGAAACTGTCCATGAAAACAAATGGCCCATTCATTTGTTTTCATGAATAGTTTCATGTGTCGAATTTCCTGAATCCAAAAGTATTTGGAGTGTATACAGTTTATACAAAATACAAAATACACAACTCATTTGCAGGGTATAATAGACAACCCAATGGTCTCCTTCTAATTTATTAATGAAAATTATTGCTTCCTATCAGGGGGAGGGGAAAAGGCACCCCACGAATTGTCAAAAATTCTTAATGTCAGTATAGAATATCATAACATTTGCACATGGTATTGCTGTTTGGTTGGGTTTTGGCGTTGTAGTTGTACTATTCGGTATCTGGTTGTTTGTTAGTTTTCTCTTTCTTTGGCTCCTTGTTTACCTATTTTCGAGAGTCATGGATGGCATATAATTATCAGGGTTTGTATGTACCAACCTTGCTGATTATACCCCGTTGTGATACCGCCGTACTCTTGGTCCTTTTAATTTTTGTACTCACATTATGGTAAGATTAATAATTTCCTTATGCTTATCAAGGAAGAAATCACATTTGCACATAAGTGCATAACATCAACCTAACTTGAATTTATATCATTTGTATCTAGGAACCTTTGTCTCAATGTTATAATATATATATATTTTTTACAACTCAGGTACGTATCTGGTTTAGCTTATTTGCGCCTCGATTAATTTCAAGAATCCAATTCCACCGTCCAATTTCACCTTGACGCTATAATCTTTTAATTTAGGTGAATTCAAGGGAATGTCGTCGGCATACATCAAAACTAAAGGTGCATTGTTTGTAGCACTCCCATTGAATAAATTTATGTTATCATGAGATGGGCCAATGAAAAAGGTGAGATGCAAAAAGTAGTAGCTCAAAGTTAGAAGCCGGAAAGGAAGGTGTAAAATATTTCACACAAAGGGGAGTGAAAAAGTTGGTAGCTTTGCGTTAAAAGGGCTGTCCACTTTCTGCATTTAATTGATAGATTTAACATAAACTTTGATTATCAAAGTATCTTCCCTTTATGCTTTTGACGAAAGATTAGATTCCACAATGCATTCACGTCTCATTAAAATAAAGCCAACAGTGTTGAAACTCAAAGCGGTTTGGTCGGATTGGTATGAGAAAATTAATAAGTGTTTGTGCTCGATGAGGACGTCTATTCGAATTAATTGCACCGAGGCCAAATATTATAACATTGGGATCACTGAAGAGTTTGTCCGATCGTACCTAAAAATTAGCTGAGATGCGTGCAATTTAACCCAGACACATGATCATCGACCGACGGATGCATATATCTCGTAGGATTAGAGACAATCTACTTCGAGACGGGTAATAAATTTAAGTTATGGTACGGATTCACGTGAGAATGTGAATGCAACTCTGGTAATCTTGACCACACAATCAAAATTACGGAAAACATTCCGCCAAATAGGAGGTATTTCCACGAAAAAAAAACACTAAAAACTTAATGTATTTTATCATCTCGTTTTTACTAACAAAAAATATTTAGCATTTTACTATTTCGTTTTCACAAACAAAAAAGTTGTCAACAATTTTTTTTTATTACAGTAACTCTACTCATAAATCCATCAACAACTTATTCACTACTGGAAACAACTTGGCATATCTCAACAACTTATTCATTACTGAAAATACCTAACAACTTTTCAACCACAAATAAAAATTTACAAATTTTTCACTACCGTACCGGAAACACCCCCTTTATCTAGTTGGGTAGCAATTTCGAGGGGTTTCCACTAACGTTTGTTAGCGTGTCAATCGAGGTTGTTTGGTACGGGTCTAGTCTTCTTTGGACTGTTTTTTCCCCGTCATGGTTTCTTGTTCCATTATTTTGGGACGAGTTTCATCCTTGATGTAATGGTTTTTTGGTGATTTATAATATAAACTATTATCGTTGTGGGAAAAAAAAAATCTAGTTCAAGATTCTTATTTGATTTTTAACAGAGTATTTCATGTACTCGCGCCCATAAGTTTTCTTTACAAATATCCTCATTAATTCGGCATTATATTATACGGAGTACTAGTATCTTTAAAGGTAAAGCATAAACGATGACAAATGCATGTTTGAAAAAATTAAAACGAAGTTTTGTTTTTTATTTTATTTCTTTTTTATCCACGGCAAAAAGAATTCATTAATTTAGGATTACTACAAAGACGTAAAGGATCGAAGGCAGGACACCACGTACGACAACGGGTGACAATTAACAACTAGGTTGAGTCGACATGGAAGAGGTTACTGATGCAGTTGTAGTTCTAAGAAGGAATGCAGATAGAGATGGTCACAGCTCAACAAAGCAATTCGGCCTTGGAAGGCTAGAGGGAGCTGAAATCGATGCAAAGGTTTCAATTCCAAAGATGTCACAATTGTTCATGACTCAACAACGAAAGTGGTAGAGTTTGAGAATTGCTTTTGGAATCTGCTTTCAGAAGTGGGTCTCTTATATGGTAAGGGAGTTCAGGGTTTTCGATTAATTTTTTATCTTAATCCAGCTGAAGAGGTTAAGGACTAAGGAAGGAAAATGGAAATAGAAATTCGTTGAAGAAATGTTGGTCATCCCTAAATCCAAGAAGAGAGGCAGAAGAAAAAATGTGCTCTGTTCAGATCCGCAGTACGTTGCAACTGCTGCTTTACTCATTTCTTCTGAAGGCATTAATAGGATTTACCAAAATGAGTCTCGGGCTGATTAATTGGTCAGTAAACAAGATCATATAGGTCTTGATTATATGGGTGGTGATGAGGAAATCATTTCGTAAAGTCATGATTATGGAAGCTAAAGATGACGAAATGACAAAGGTTCAGGCTCCTCAACACGATGTTTGATTCTTAGGTGTTTCTTTGAGTGTTGTTTTGCCTTGGTTGAGTTCTGCATGTACGTGTCTCTTTGGGTGCGTTGTCTTCCTTTCGGGATTTATACTTTAGTTGGCTTCTTGCCAGCCTTAATTAGGTTGTTATTTCTCTCCCTTTGGATCCTAGCGCCATATGATTGTCAGAGAGTGGATGCCTTGCTCCTGTTCCAGCTTGATGCCTCATGCTTAGGGTTCTTTTAATCTTCGCAAATTGTTTTCAAAAATTAATGATATATTATTCTTTTTTTCTGTTTAAAAAAAAAAACCATCAGCAGCAAGGTTTGCTAAAATAAAACTAATAAGCAATCATGCATGCAAGAACGAAAAGGTTTACTTGTTTCTTTCATAACCTTAAGCGTGCTCCATGGGCAAAGAACGAGAATGGACACAGAATGAACGAAGAGAGATTACCAAGATCCAGCTATATTCTTATTTCTCAAAGATCAAAAAATCTTATTTGCGGATCATTTCGTAAGGAAGGCTTTACGGAGGCTAATTGTGTGCGTCCAAAGTGTTTTTGGACGGTTCGGATTGAAATCAATTGTGACCGGTAACAATTAGTCGTGACTGGTCAAAATTGAAAACAAATCTCAATCATTAATTGCGCGAATAAATAGCTGAGATCGAACACTTCAAGCTAATGAATGTTTTAGCAAATCTCTACTTTGATTTGAATTTCATCATATCCAACAGCATAGAGAAATTCCCTCCCGAAACACTTTTCTTCAAAAACTATGTCACATTTCGTGCAAAAAGAATTCAAGTATGAAGACAGTCATAGCAGATTAAACAGGAAAAAGGAAAAAAGAAAGAAAAGAAAAGAAAAAGGAGTAAAGATTAAAGAAACAGAAAAATAGCAATTTAAAATAGAAAAAGGAAAAGAGAAAATAAAAAAAAGGCAGTCTAAGATGGAGGCTTCTTCCTTTTAGAGATCTATAAAATTGATGAAAGAGATTGCTAAAAAGTTTTGGAGAACATTCACACAACAATAAACTGGTTTAGACTCAAAAGAAATCAGAAGCAAAAAGATAAAAATAAAAAAAAGAAGCAAACCTAGCTACTTTTGTTTTCTTAATTAGTACTTTCAGAAACTCCATAAAATTTCAAAAGCTACATGAACAAATTTTCCCACTTATACCATAGTCCTCGCTCTGATCCACTTCTTCGTCGTCGTCTTTCTTTTTTTCTTTTTTTTTTTCGGAGTATGAATCTGGATCCACTAGGTTGGTCTAGTTGAGATGGATTCACCTCAATGATTCAAGCCATTTTATGAGGCTTGATACAAAAATCAACTATGGAAAAATTGTTATATATATATATGTGTATATATATATATATATAGAGGAATTTTCAAGTGAGGGATCCCTCATTTTAACAAAATGAGGGACTTTCATTTTTCAATCAAATTTTGAAAATCCGAACCGTTCAATGTGTGCAGAACGTAATTTTAAGGGTCCCCGCGAGAAATCAGCAAAAAAATTGACCGGAAAGGGCGTCATCGGAGCAGTTTTTTTTAAACCGTTCAATGAAAACTGCTCAGATGAAGCCCTTTCCGATCATTTTTTTTGGTGATTTCTGACGGGGACCCTTCAAATCTCGTTCTGATCACTTTGAGCGGCTCGGATCATCGAAATTCAATGGGGAAGGGGAGTCCCGCATTTTAATAAAATGAGGGATCCCTCACCGGAACCTGACTCTCTCTATATATATATATATTTTTGTGCCAATTAAATGGAGGACTTGAATTATTTTAAGAAAAGACACACAATTCCTTTATTCAAATGAACGTGCATGATTCGGCCATGCAACAATAATGGTCATATATATTCAACTAGCCTGATTTTTAGATAGATGAACTATTGGACAGTGCTACGAGATTAACAGTTCAAATTAAATCAGTGGGCTCCGAAAAGAGTGTAGTAGAATTGGCCAACCGAAAAAAATACAGATCCTTAAATTAAAGTTGTGAAGATAATAATCTTTTAGGGATTCTAAAGTAAGGACATCTTTAAGGCTCAAAAACCTAGATGCTTATCTATCTAAGTTCTTTCATAGTAATATTTCATCTTTTTACTTTTACTTTTGCTGTCAAGTTAGGTTATTTATTTTGAACTCCTCATACCACAACTTTTGGTGCTTTCCAAAGTTGAGAATGTCGGATTACGAAATCAAAGTTGGAAAAAGTTTATTCTTTTGCTAAAACACACATCACAAACCATGGAAAGTAGTGCTATATATCTTTTGATACTTTGTTAGGGAAGATTTTTCTTTTCCCTTCTAAAAGTAGAAAAGTTACCTCTCCTTTGCACAACTCCTAAGTAATGGATCACACATTAATCTTACTTTGGACATTCCCAACACTCCTTTTTTCACTTATTTTAACCTAGTGTATAAACCCATAAAGGAACTAAATCATGAACAAAACCTCCTGAGTTTGGCTGGTTCTCAAGTCATCCGACTTACGAGTTTGTTTCTTCTTAAATTTTACGTTTTAATTAATCCTCATAATTGCTATAAAATCTTGTGGAGCCGCTCTATTATACTCAGAGCTAGAATTTCGGAGAATTTGTTTTCCTTTGTTTGTGCCATAAGTGCACCGTTGTTTGTTGTGATTCAAGTGTTATGAATCTTTTGTTTACCTTTCCACGTGCGAGTCAGGGGTCGCACATGCGGGGGAGTGTTGGGATTTGTCCCACATTAGTTAATTATCTCCTCCAAAACTAGTATATGAGCCTAGGCGGCCTCTCCACTCTTTGTCAATTGGTTTGGAGTTGAATGTTTTAACAATAAGACTTTGCCAAAGTTTAAACTAGACCTCCCAACAGCGAACGGTGGATATATTGGTTCCCTAGAATTAGGAGGTGGACGTAATTAAGCTGGTCTGAGTGCCTAGTTTGTATTATATATCTAACAAAAAAACTAATACATGAAGAGGTGGGATTAACACCACATAGCCTCAATTATGGGTAATAAGATCGAAGTTACCACATGAAGAAAAGTACACAATTTGGAAACTCCGGATCATTTGTTATTGCATTGTCAATTTTCTTGGAAAATCTGGTCTATTATTTTGGATTGGTGGCATGTTTCGTGGGTATGTCCAAAATCGTTATCAGATTTGGCTTTGTGGTGGTTTAATACCAAGTTTAGAAATCTGGAGAAAAATGTGTGGGAAGCGTCCTTTTATGCTACACTGTGGTCTCTGTGGCTGGTTCGGAATGACTGTGTGTTTAACAATGCTACTATGGGTTTTGAGGTGGTGGGGGAATTGGTAAAAACTAGAATTGCAATGTGGATGAAGGCCAAGTTCGCGATCAAGATTTATTCGGTGGAGGAGTTTAAGATGTACCTTGATGGCATTCGTAAGCTTAAGTTGTAGTTTTTGTTGAGGTGTTTTGTCTGTTCAACATTGTGTTGGATGGGCTAGTTTGTTTGCTTTCTTTTATTTTGCCCTCGATGTACCCTTTCGAGTTTTTATAAAAAGTTTCGTTTGTCGAGCAAAAAAAAAAAAAAAGTACACAAACAATGTCATAGCAAAATATGAGTATAATGAGTTTGTGTGAACAAGTGCTTCTTGACAGAACACAATGAAAAAAAATGATTCATATAGCCGACCCCAAGTGATTGTGACATAAGGCTCGGTTTAGTTTGGTACTATTGCAAAGTGAAATCCATTTGGAACTGGTACGGTGCACGCCTATATGGACTCCTAGCTAGTTATATAGCTGGGTGCATGTGCATGTATGTTGTGAACGTTTTGCAAAAAAATAATGACAAACTACATAGAAATTCAAGAAATTTTAGCTCTTAATAAAAACTCTTAACATACAAATGGAATGTATTTATGTCGAAATAGGGTGGGTGGTTATTGTAGGATTTCTCATTCAACACGTGCATATCATACACATTCATATAAAAATGCGTGTGCATTGTAGCGCATTGATGGACCAAATATAGAGATATTTTCATTATCATGCATGTAAGCGCTAAAATTAAAACACATGATCCGTTGTTTCTTTTTTTTTCTTTTTTTGTCATGATAAATTGTCGATCACCAACTCGTGTAAATTTTTAGACATTATCGGGTTGAGGTGTCTCTGTAAACTGGTCCGAACACTCTTGTTTATCAAAAATATCAATTTCGTTCAAAATTCATCTCTAATCTCCATTTTATTTCTTTATCCACGTGAAAACTTAAGAAAGTGGTGAACGAATATGCTATTTTTTTAAGCATGTAAATTACTAATCCTAAATCAACAAATTTAAACTTGCTATGATACTATTGTAGTTGTTTTATACATCAAAACTCCTATACTCATTAATGATGTGTACGTTTATGCTCCAAAATTAACTACATTTGCATGCCATTTTCCTCCTCTATTAACCTTTGACCAAGAATTAATGATTCCTGGCAGATCATTATGATTGGTAATTAAGTTACTGTTTCTCTTAACTGATATCCTTAGAAGACAAATGGCCCACCCCCAAAACCCAAGAAGTAGAGTTACAATTTAGAAAGAAAAGTTTTCTTGATTGGGTATGATTGTACAAATAACACATATCCTCATGATGGTGAATAATACTTTTCTCGGAAAAACAAAAAGTCACTCTTTTTTGTTTATCAAGAAAAAGGAATAACTATATTATTGTAAACAAGTTTAACTCGGGCAATATGGGGACCTCATCGAAGACCAAAACAAAAAGAGACAAGATAAAGTAACTTATATAAGATCTTGACGAACACATATTGTGTCAAATGCTTGAAAAAAAATATGCTTAAATTAACTCGATACGTAATTTTTGTTCAACAAATAACTTTTTCTGATTTTTTTTAATAGAAAGGCTTGTAGATAGTGTTCAATCAATTTTAAGAGAGATCGAGTTAATTAATAGGTTAAGCAAGATTATGGTTTGCAATACCTTAATTTATAAAGCTATAATACTCCATAGATATATTTAGGTAAATAGGTGTCACGTCCATAGTAACTCATCAATCCGTGCCGCCCAACCAATGGCGAATTAGTTAGTTCTTAGGAACTTAGTTCAACGGTTGCATAGCTACACTTAGTTTTGAGTGAGATTGTGAGTTCTGTTAAAGCATCCAACTCTAAATTAATTGGCAAAGAGTGAAGTGGTCGCTCGGCCAGGCTCATTTATTAGTTTTAGAGGAGATAATTAACCGATGTGAGACAAATTTCAACACTCTCTTACACATACGACCCTCGACTCGCACATGGAAAAGTAAACAAATGATCCGAAACACACAGATCACAACGAAAAAAGTGCAACTATGGCACAAACAAATAAGAAAAGGCTATGAAACCCTAGCTCCGATACCATGTTAAAGTATCCAACTCCAAACCAATTGATAAGAAGTGGAGAAATCGCCCAGACTCATATACTAGTTTTAAAAAAAATAAATTAACTGACGTGGAAAAAACTCCAACAACATGTTCAACACGAGAGAAAGTTAGATACACTTCAGATCCGGTTAGAATAGTAGAGATTCTTCTAACATGCAAAAAAAAAAGTAGCAGCAAATTAAGACAATAACCTACATTTAACTGTACATAAATTGCCAGCATATTCATCTCCTTGTGCATCCACAGTGAATGGATGATCGAGAATCTCATTACCAGCTAAACGAACAGGGAATAAAAATGGAGAGAAGAAGAAAACCACCTAGCTAGTGGTTGAAGTTCATCTTTCCTTAAATTTACAGCTCCTGGATTTTGAAAAACACGCGTCGATCGACCGATTCCAGAAGCCCTATGTCGTTGATCGACTCGTTATGATCTCCTCCATCCTCATCAAATGAGATGTTCAAATCCAAAGAAACGCAAGGGCTAGTCTTGATCTCTTCTTCGGAACCGTCCGAGTTTTGTCTCATGGGAGGAGAGGGGGCTCTAGACCTAGAGCTGAAACTTTCGCAACTCAAAATGACAATGGCATCGCAAAGACTCACCTCATTCCCATCCGAGTCGCTAATCCGCCCCCTTTCGATCGCCCTTTTTATCCCCACTTGCGAGCAGTAATCCGCCTGCTCCACATCCTCAACCAAGAACACCCTGCGCGGGTTCTTAGCCACAGCTTCGGCGAATCTCTCGATGTAACTGCAACTTTGCTCGTCCCTCGACCTTTTGTTCGTTAAGTCCTCGGTCGAATCGGCTCTGGTGGACGAGAAACTGCTCAAGGAAATCGAAACGAGGTCGTTTGATCCGAAAACAAGTCTAGCCAGTTCCCTGGCAATCTCTTCTTTGGCATCAACATCAACTCCTTGGAAAAACAGCCAAGTCTCTTCTTTCGCTTCACTGCTTGTCACTTTCCCTTTCCTTCTTACCATTCCAGACCGGCATTGCAGTATCGTGCTCGCGATTTCAGGGATGATGTCCTTTTGCCAGGGGACTCTCTTCTCCAACGCCGCGCATAGGGTTTTCAGATTCTCTGAATTCCATTCCTTGAACCTTTGAAAATTCTCGGTCTCCATGACCACATCGCTGGAGGAAGTCGAATTAGGGTTGGAGTACAAATTTGCTTGTTTGGGCTCATTGTGCTCAGGAATGTACACTCTCAAACTTCGTTCGGACGTCGAAAAACGATGGTCGCTCCAGTACTGTTTCGGTTCGAACACCGGCCACTCACGACGAGTATGGTGGGAATTAGGGTTTTGGTGGTCGTAGGAGAAGGCAGTAGTGGAGCTAGAAGGGGAGAGAGAAGAGAAGGTTATAGTTCTCTCGTTTGAGTTGTAGGGTTGTTTGTGGGATGAACTTGAGAATGAGTTCCATCTTCGGCAGAGATCTTTGACTGGGACACAGTACTCCTGACAAAGAGAGAGTTTCATAAAGAAAAAGATAAGATTGGTACTAAAGATAAAAATGCATGAATAAAGTTAGCGTATGAAGAAGTTATTCAGAATGACGTGACAATGACATCGTTGAAACTATCAGGCATAAAAGCGCGGTTTCACATTCATTTTTTCGAGAATAATTTTAGAAAACCTATAAGTTTTACGGATTGCGAAAATTATTTCGAAAGAGTCTTACTAGGAATTAAAGAAAGCATTTGTAAGAAAGCGCTAAAAAGAATGCTACGGTATATATGCACCCCCTTCAAATTCTAGAACCTTCTAACATTTTGCATAGAAATTCATAACCCAGTCGTGAAGTAATAAATTTTGTATAGAGCGCAACTCATAGCCTTTAGAAATAAATTCATAACGTTTATTTTGAACTCGTAACATTTTGCATGTTATTAGTTTTTATCCTGATGTTATAATTTGTAAACAAATATTAGGAAATATTTGCCATCATGCAAATGTTGTAAATTTCATGCTAATTAAACGATATGAATTTCAATGAAAAAATATCACGACGTCAAAGTAATTCAAGCGTTACATACCGTACACAGAAATAAGGTGGTATAGCTTTATTAAAAGTGTGGGAAAAAAACTTTTTTAAAACAAAGGAAAGCATAATTTCTAGTTTGGGAAACTTGATATGATCGAGATAGAAATTAATTACCTGATCATTCTCATTGCCATGTTTTCTGGTTTGATCCTTGTACTGCTGAAGCCATGAAGGAAGAGTCGAGATGGTGGCCTCACTGGTGCAAGTGCTGCTCCGGAAGCTTCGGCGGGCTTCGGTCTCGAGCTCGTCGCAGCATTCAAGCTGAAGCCATGTTGAGCCATTTCCAGATTTCTTACTTACCGAAGCACTTTGAACATCACTGTTGTTTTGAACAGCGAAAGAAATCTTTTTTAGTAATCTTCGAAACAAAACTACAGAGATCGAAGGGAAAGGAGAAAAACGGCATCACAACGAGGGTAAAAAATTTCAGGTTGGCACCCAAAATACTCGACAATCAACCCTTTATGGCATGACTATATATGCAACATAATTAAACAACCTTTAGTTTTTTTCTCCATTTTGAATTTTCCTTTCATATCAAAAGAGAAAAAGAAAGAAGGAAAGATCGTCACCATAATTATATCTGTTCAAATGGGAAAACAATCAATATGAGGAAAAAAGTCATCAGAATCGATTTTTTTTTTTTGATCAGCCCAGAATCGAATTCTGATTCTTTTCATTGCATATGTTTCTCATGCAAATGAACATGTACAAAGCACAATCTGAACAATTGGTAAAGCAGCGATCCAAAAAAACGGAACACTAAAACTTAAAAGGAAAAAAAAAAGAGAACCAAAAATGCAGAAATACAAAACCAAAACAAAGTAGCTAGAGACTTGAAAGCCTATTTAAATTCAGTCAAAAAAAAAAAATTGGAAAACAAACCTAAGCAGATATGAGTAAACAGAATTCCGTACTCAATCTTTCAAAAGACACAAAACCTTCTGGGGTTCGCCGTAATAGAAAAACGACGTAAAAATGTAAAAATAAAAAATAAAAAAATAACTTCATTCTTTAAAAACTAGAGAAAAAAAAGTACCTTTCTGGGATGAGACTCAAGCTCAAACTTGCCTCAGGAATGGTAACAGGATGAAGACCCCATGCAATCTCCAACGAAGGGTGGCCACTCCTGCACCTCCTATAGGTTTGAAAAGTTGCAATCCCCATCAGCCAAAACCTCTCACTCCTCTCCCCAATCCCACAGACCAATCTTCCCAATTCCTCAACCATGTGCTCCACAGGGCAATACTGTAATTTCCTCCCTTGATGATGATGATCTTCGCAAGAACCACTTATAACCCTATTCTCAGTAGTCCACTTGAGGTCTCCCAAGTACAAAACTACCCCTCTTTCCACACAGCTCTTCACAAGGCACCTCAGCTCCACCAGCTTCTTCTCAACCTCTTCTCTGCACAGACTCCCCAGTGAGAACAGAGGGAGGCTAATGAACTTCACTTCCCTGAAGCCCTCAGGGACCTCCCCTCTGTCAACTTTTTCCATCAATCCCTTAACTACCCCTTCCACACTGGATATGCACTCTCCCACAATCACAATACTCTTTCTCCTCTTGTTCATCATGCTTTCGATCACACTCATTATGTCCTCGTTTATGACTTGATCGGATGACGCCTTCGGCCTCCCCACCGAAACTGGGTCACTGCCTTCTTTGGAACTGTTGCCGAGTGGGGAAGGTGTTTGGGAGCATAGCTCCAAAGAAACCGCTTTTTCGACGTTGATCTTCACCTGGGTGCTCGAGAACCCGGCTTCCCGCATGACTCTGCTCACGCTGGGGTCATCCAGGATGGAGATTATGAGCTGCTCGAGCTCTATCTTCACGGCCAGGAGGGGTTGTTGTTGGTTTTCGACCGAGCCGCGTCGCTGGTGGGCTTGGGCCCTTTTGAAGGCCGCCACCAGGGCGTTGGAGATGGAGGGGTAGTTGGACTGAGGAGGGCCTAATATGGGACTCGAGGAGGAAGCCGGGAGGCGGTTTAGGGCGACGTTGATGCAAACGTCAAGGGCTTTGCACTGGAGGGGGTGGGAGTGGGATTGGAGGCAAGCGGTGCGGAGGAGGCCGGTGGGGGGTGCGAGCATGGTGGTGGCTACGTGGAGCGGAGTCACTTGGGCGTGGCCCCGCCGCTTGGCTAGGGTTACCGCTTGCTTTACAACGTTCGCCGCCTCCGTGGTTAGGGCTTGTTGTACTGCGCAACCTCCTGCTCTCATCTTCTCTCTCTCTCTCGAAATCTCAAGTATTCTTCAAAGTGAAACTTGAAGTGGGAGGATCAAGGAAGATCTTTTTGAGATTTAGGTTTCATCTGTATTTTTAGAAGATGAGAAGACAGAAAAGAAGAGCAAGATTGGAGCTTTTGATAGTGGGGGGTGTGTGTTGATAGTTTTGATTAAAACCTCCTCTATAAATCAAACTATATATATAGGTCAGTGACTAGTGAGTGACATGCAGTTTGTGATGCAGACTTAGATTTGTGTGTTTGGTGGTGAAGAGAAAGAAAGAGAAGAAATATTGTTATATACTCCTATAATGGGAAATAATTTTTGTGCACTTGGTGCCCCAAACTCCTTCACTACCATAAGTTAACGTGAAATCTAAGATTAAATGTGTGAATTGTACAACAATGTGTGATGCTAGCAGGATCTGGGCAGTGTCAGCTCAAAGATATATGCGGTCCAAAGCAGTAGTCAACCTAAGTTGCTACACGATTAATAAAATGTTAATCAAAGACAATTGGAACTCCTTATTATTCAAAACTATAAACTGTAATTTTTGAAACCGTCTTTGGGCCAAAAAAATTGGAGCCAAAAGCGACGGCTTCCCTTCTAAGCCGGCTCTGAATTTGAGGCACCACATAGCGAAGTCACAGCCACCGGATAATAGATGTGGATTATTGGGGTGTTCTTTTCTTGGAGGTGAGGGTTGGATTTGAGGTCCAAAGTTGATTTGGTAGTGGAAAGTGGAATGCATGTGCTGACAAGCAGGACGAATGCAGCAGTACCAAAGGCAACTCAGCTTTGCTCTCCATATTTTGATAAAGAAGACTACTTGGTATGTGGAAGTGGGTCTCCCTTTTTATGCAAGTATGCCATTTAATATTATTGGCACCCCAAAAAGATAGCCAGTTTATATACACTACAATTAAGAGGCCGGCTAGATAACCTAGAAATCTACATGAATCTCTCTCTCTCTCTCTCTCTCTCTCTCTCTCTCTCTCTCTCTCTCTCTCTCTCTCTCTCCAAATATGCAACAAATCTTGTTACCATTTTCTTTGTCAAACTTATCCCCTTTCTGATCATATATAGCACTTGTGACAAGAACGTCACTGGATTAAACAAGAAGTTTATTCCAACTGATCAAATTCTTGGATATTATTCCATGCACTGAAAAGATTAGTTCTAATCTATCAATGTATTACCCATTATCTCATCAAATTGATATATATATATATATATATATATCCAAGATTGGAACCAAATACAAGGAGGTGGAAAGAGAATTTCTCCATTTTATAAAAGTAGATACGGTTAGTTAGTACGACGTCTACCGGTATCACATCAAACTGATTTTTTGCATGTCGATTCTTCTCACTGAAATTTACATGATGAACCGTTCGGATCAATGTCCTGGGCTTTTTGGAGCCCGCAAAGTGGAGTCTTGAGGGGACGGGAGTCTTGAGGTGGGTAGCTAGGAGGGTGGGGGGTGGGGGACTGTCTGTCTGAAGAAGGAATCGGGAACTGTGTACGGTCACTTCCCAACTCAAAACACAAGGAATAAAGGGCTTCTCTAGATTTAGTTATGGATTCCATTCGTATGTATAAACGCACATAAATATTACAAAAGGCCTGACGCCATCTTTGAATGCATGGGGATTTAGAAGAACCCCAGAAAAGCATCTCTCTCTCTCTCTCTCTCTCTCTCTCTCTCTCTCTCTCTCTCTCTCTGTAGTACTACTAATCTCTCTCTTTCTCTCTCTCTCTCTGATAAGGTTGATGCTTTTGGACTCTCTTTGATTCATTCAAAACTCACAAACTATGCGTTAGGTGAAAGTAAATTGATGACGAACCCTGCCATTGGAGTGTGAACACT
Source organism: Rhododendron vialii (assembly GCF_030253575.1). NCBI lineage: Eukaryota > Viridiplantae > Streptophyta > Magnoliopsida > Ericales > Ericaceae > Rhododendron > Rhododendron vialii. The sequence continues at coordinate 8,498,127 of NC_080559.1, forward strand.
GTCGTGCCCATAAAGTCTTGGCAGGTTAATTGGATTGGATTAAGGACTTTTGAGTTTCGGAAAACTATTATTTGCTCCTGAAGCACCGGATAGTCACTCCAAGACCACTGTATAATGTCCCGGTTTTCTCCTGTTTCAGTTTTCTTTTGCAATGATTTGTGTTCGTGTAATTTAATCGTGGGGTCATATCACAAAATTTCTTTTGAGTGTTCATTTAATTTGGTACAAAGTCATCATAAGAGCAGGGGCAAAGGAGTTGAGTTTTGTTCATCCTCCACTTAAGAGGGTAAACATTATTTTTTTTTCTATTGGTTGAAATGGTGTGGATCACACTATAAAGTGATGTCATACTTTCTAAAAAGTGTATTGCACGGGTGATACCTACACCATTTCAAGCAATAAGAGAGAAGATAATGTTCACCCTCTTTAAAAGAGGGTGAACAAAATTGTACTGAGGGGTGAAGCTAATTAAGGCCCAGCATGGGGGCTGGGGGTCACGTGTCCCTCTGAAATTTTCTCATCTAATTTTTTTTCTCAAAAGATCTTGGAAGAATTTAAAATTTGGAAAATGATTTTGCCACATCATATTTTGATAATGTCACACCCTACAAGTGTATTTTTTGGTGCAAAAATACACTTGCAGGATGTGGCATTATCAAAAAAGGGTATGGCAAAATCACTACCCTAAAATTTTGGATATTAGCTTTATTCTTTATTGTGTTGTCGTGGATTTTCATTTAAGTCAATGGACCCCTTCAAGTTTTGACATGCCATCTGCTATTTACTGATAATTTATCATGATTAAAAACTCGCTGGAGTTAATTGTAAGACAAAATATCTACGAATATATAGACTTTTGTGCTTATGTTTTGAAGCTTTTGAATACATTATGCTACAACCTATTGTGCCTAATAAAAAATATTTAAAATTTTGTGCTCAGTATTTCTTCATTATATAATTTACTGGGAATTTTTTTACTTTGTTATAAAAAGGTACCCCTCTAAACTCCGCCACTGCGTAAGAGTAATTGCTACTGGTTGTGCCCGTCTTCATCCTTGTTTCTATACAAAAAGATGTAGCAGCCTAGCTACCTAGTAGTTTAAATGACACGCCGGTTTCGGTGAGAGATTTTTATGTCTATTCTTATTTTTCTAGTTGTATTTTTAATTTATTTCATGCAGACTTGGTTGGGGTTTCATATCCTAGAATTGTATACGTTTAATTTAGTTTTATTGAATCATCCGTTTTAACCAAAAAAAGAAGAAGAAGAAGAAGAGTGGGAACCCTTAAAGATTAATCAAATGCTGTAAGTTCTTTCACAATTGTACGATGAAGACAAAATATGATCTTGACTATATGCTAAAAACTAACATGTCTAACTTGATAATTAAAGTGGAATTAAATGTTACAATATACCCACATTCGGGTGTCGACGAATATAAATGCACCTCTTAAATCTCGATTCATAATTTTCTATGTAAAAATTTATAACATCAATCTTAAATTCATACAATATATAGATAGAAATTCATAATACTTGGACCTAATTTCATAGCATTAATTTCGAATTCCTATCACATGTATGTTACGAGTTGTATGGTTTCAAACAAATGTTGTATGTTTAAATCCTATGCAAATGTCATTGATCTTAATGTAAATGATATGGAATTCATTCAAAATTAATGTTCTGACCATTGTAGGACGGGAAAGTAAAATAAGTGTATCGACAGTTTAAAGGAGATTGATTTTAACACTCTTCTTACCTTTAGTATGAGAAGAGTTTTACACAAATTATACATATTCATCTCCTACTATTTTGCTTCTGCCGTAGGAGTATTTTAAAATGCAGACGTCGAACGCCAGCCGTTGGATTGTGTTTTGAATGATCCGGATCCGCTGACGTATTCTTTCTTTCCGGTAAGAATACGTCTGCAGATCCGGATCTGGACCATTGAAAACATAATCCAACGGCAGCTGAGCAACGTCCACATTTTTGTGGGATAAGGGCGACCTTAGCTGAAGCGCCAAAATTTTCAAGTCAGGGATCCCTGATTTTCTTGCTGTCAGTACCTCATTGTTCCCGATTGAATTTGAATGATCCAAACCGTTCAATGTGTTTAAAACGTATTTTTAAGGGTAACCTCAGTAAATCGGTAAAAAATATGAATGGAAATGGTTTGATCTGAGCAGTTTTTCATAAAAACGCATTTTATGAAAAACTGCTCAAATCAAGCTATTTTTTGCAGATTTCTCACGGGTATCCTTAAAACTTGTTTTAAACACATTGAACGGTTCGGATCATCCAAATTTGATCGGGAGAAAGTGAACTTCTGCACGAGATCCGGACCGTAAGAAAAATCAGGGATCTCAAATTTGAAAAGGACCGTATATATATGTAGGGTTAATTTTAGAAATAGTCCCTCTAGTTTGCATGCAATCTCAATTTCGTCCCTCTAGTATTAATTGTGTCATTTTTAACCTCGTAGTTTATATTTTGTCTTAATTTGGTCCCTATCACTGACGGTGTTATTAGAACTAACGGAACTTTGGGGCAAAATTGACATTTCACTCGTAGAGGGACGAAATTGAGACAAAATGCAAACTAGAGGGACCGTTTAAAAATTTTTACATTTTATTTTTGATTTTGCAAAGACAAACTCATATCTAATATATTTCTCACCTAATTATTTTTCTTTGATTGAATAATCAAAATATATTTGCGAAAATAAAAACATTATTTTAGAATATAATACAGATAATATTATGAAATTTGAAAAGAATCCCTTAGTTAAATAATTTTGCGTTGTGTTTTTTCTTTCAATGGATTTATCTTGATTTTTACAATCCCATTATGCTATTTTTTACGCTATTAGAAAAAAGAAAAATATTTTGTAACAAAATGTTTCATCAAAACTTTTTCCTTATTCACCAAAAAAAAAAAAAATTTCTTTATTTTCGCTATTAGAAAGAAAGAAAAATGTTTCATATAGAGATTAACAAAGTGTTTCATAACAACTTTTTTTTTTTGGTAATTGCATAGAAAAGAACATATATAACGAGATTGTAAAAATTAAGATAAATCCATTGGAAAAAAATCGATGCAAAGAATATTTAACTAAGGGATGGTTATCGAATTTCATAATATTATCAGTAATATATTTGAAAATAATTTTTTTAATTTCCTCAATACATTTTGATTATTCAATTAGAGAAAGATTTTAGGTGTGAGTTTGTCTTTGCAAAATAAAAAAACGTAAATTTTCTAAAATAGTCTCTCTTGTTTGTATTTTGTCTCAATTTCGTCCCTCTAAGAGTGAAATGTCAATTTTACCCACAAGTTCCGTTAGTTTTACTAACGCCGTCAGTTAGAGGGACCAAATTGAGACAAAATATAAACTATAGGGTTAAAAATGACACAATTAATTCTATAGGGATGAAATTGAAATTGCACGGAAACTAGAGGGACTATTTCTAAAATTAACCAATATATGTATGTATGTACCGAAAATTTTGAAATTAATGTAATCAGATCAATGCACGAAATCTTAGATTTTAAATTTCGGCCGGCCGGCCATGTAATTCCTGACCCCGTCACAGGTACAAGTTTTCGGAACAACTAATTATCTAACAATGTTGATTTTTCTTTGCAGTGGCCCATGCTAAGTTTGGTGGTCTCAATCCTTCCGGTGCCATTTCATAGAAAGAAGAGAGAAGTTTGGTGGACCTCTTTTGGTCTTTTTACATTCTTAAAACCCCATAAAAACACAAAATTAAACATATTCCAAATTAAAGAAAATATTCCCTTGCACAACAAACGAGAGATCTCCCTTACATTCCTCAATCGTCCACCACTTTATTTATTTTCCACCAGACCCCATGAAAAAAGAAGAAGAAGAAGAAGACATGTTTACTGTAATTACTTTATACTCTCAAGTGTCTCCATAAAATAAAAGTTAATTCAAAAAAGTAAGAAACCACCAAAAAGAAAGAGAAAAATCACCCAATCATAATGGCAAAGAGATCGGAGAAAAAGACCACACCAAGTTTAGATAGAGAGACCCAAAAAAACCATTGGAATGTTTTTGTTTATGGGGACCCAAGACAAGGAGCCTTCAGGCTTCATGGTTAGAGAATGTCCCCAAATCCCAACTCTTAATCACTTTGATATAAGCAAATTTCATTATGATTACTTAACCCAAAAAAAAAAATTCATTATGAATACAGAAGAGTTATGCAGAATGATATTAGGTTTAGTGGAGGTGTGCGTAAACCCACCCGAACACCTGGATTATCAAAAAAAAAAACTAAGGATGTTAGCCTTTGTGTTTTGCGCCATCAAATAACCCTAATACTTTAGTGATTTGCACCGGTAGATAACTCTAATGCCTTAGTGACACAGAGTGATTCAAAATGTGATAGACCCTTTTTTTTCTAAATCGGTAAATTCGATACAGTCCCCAAATTTGTTCGTACGTATAGGAGAAAAGATACATAATAAACCGAATTCTAGAATGTGTGGAGGTTTGGAATGACAAAATGTACGAACGTCAATGCATGAACGGTCCATGTAGATCCAACCATCTCAATCGTTGCCGATCAAAAAAGAAAAAACCATCTCAATCGTCATTCCTGTGCGTACGCTTCCTTGGATTCCATTACGGAGCGATTCGCGTTCCTTGGAATGATGTGGAAATGGGGTTTTCTTTTCAATGAGTACTCACATTCCATGAACAACAACGAATGACTCCAAGTATATCTTCTTTCCAAGTGAGTATTCTCAGTCTCCCAGTCAAAAAGTTTTTTTCTCTCTTTTGTTGGCCTAAAAAGACATACAAAGAGCAGCAAATAATTTGAAAGCAAAGTATTCAGTTATTGCTACAAAAGGAGTGTTTGAATGAAAGAAAATTAAAGGCATGCACATATATATACATATGTGTGCCCAAACAAGGAATACACTACATTTTTCCATCACCCATACCATAAGGCCCTAATAGTACCCAATGGGTTTAGTCAGATGGGAATGACAAAAGCAAATCCATGAAGTCGCATGTTCGAATCCCACATAAATCAAACTTTTTAACCCTTGGAGCTACTGAAGGGTTTCGCCTGGTCGTTAATTTCAGGACCCCGAAATTATCAAAACTGGCCCGAACAGTTAACTAATTGTTCAATTTAAAAAAGTGTGACTTTAACAAAAGCCAGTCACCACAGTTAGATTCTAATTCCGTGACAAAAAGTGAGTTATATATTAGGGCTGTATTTGAATATCACGTACGTCCTAAAATTCTTTTCTTCTTCTGAGGGAACACACTGCAGCATGTAGAGATTAACATGTTTCAAAAAACATATGTGTAAATGCAATGCAATGCATATAGTATTTTCTTTTGGTTAAAGTGATGAGCACTCCAATGTAAAAGCAATACATTAAAAAGTAAAATATGGCATTATCTACTCAAAAGGGCCGCTCATTTATGCTTTTGAGCTTCAAATAAGCATCTTTGTTTTATAGGTGGCCATGTGGGGTGAAAGCAGTATGTATGATATAGAGGAGATCTCACATATATATCTGAATTTTTCGTTGTTTGGAATTTTGTATTTCATAAATTAAGTGTTCGACCAATGGACTACGCCTATAGATATGACTATATATATATAGTCCCCTCCTAGTAAAGACCTTATAAATATGATTATTTAGCGTAGAGTTCTGAACTATGAGGTTCGCATCGTAAGAAAGTAAAGGAGCCCTTACTAGAAGGGGACCAGTGCCGGCCCAAAGATATTTGAGAACCCGAAACGGAATTCCTAATATGGGGTTATCTATTGCCGCATATGCATCTTTGAACGAAGTTTTGCAAAAAGTTGAAATAAACTTAAGGGGTGGAGATTCAACCCAACTTCTAAAGCATCCAAAGAACCTAAGCAACCACACCGGCAAGATGTTTTTTGAAGGCAATTGAAACTCATTACTATTTAAAACTATAAATTATATATTTTAGGGCGTGTATATATATATATATATAGAGAGAGAGAGAGAGAGAGAGAGAGAGTAGTTAGGTATATAAATTTTGTTGGCCAGCCCCAAACTTTTAAGTGTAATTAGGCCTCATTCCGCAAAAGTTTTCTTTATTTTAAGTATTTATATTCTACTTTACGAAATAGGTCATTCTTTCATATATAATACATACATTTAATGCTAAACTCCACAAAAATATATAATTATAAAATGATCCAAAATACTAGGTGTGATTGTAAAGTGTTGATACTTTGGACTATTGTATAATTTATGAGACTTTAATCTTTAAATGCAACATACAGGAAAAAGTTGATCTAATTTTGACGTGACAGCCTTGTTAATGTAAAAGGTGATGGAATTACGTACCGAACACTCCTTTTGCTAAAAGTTTACAATTATTTTATGCTTTTGGCTTTTAAATTTATTTAACAGTAATCGAAACTTGTGTTTTGATATATCAACTCAAAAAGCCAAGCATCATATTAAATAGTACTATAATAATTAAGTGGGTTAATTATATGTGAAAAGCTTCATGCTTTTTCATTTGTTGGGATGGTTTCTTTCTGCTAAATCCTTCAGGTGGAAGAAACTGATGACTTGGCGCAAAAGCTAATCATATACCTTAAATTGGTAATTAGCATTCATAAAGTTATGTTCATGAATTTGGGCAGGAATTTAGCAAGGGAAATTAAAGCGATATAAATGATTGGTGGAGCAAATTAAAAAATGAATCACTTTCATTCTATTTTCTCCTCTACTCTTTTTTTTTCCTCACCAAAAGAATTTTGTTAATCTTTATAAAGGATTACGAAGATTTGACTGTGGCCGCCTTAATTCCAAACTCGGAGATAAGCTTTTGGATCAAGGAGGCCACAAGAGTGGAAAGAATCAATGCTCTTGATGATCTGGAGAAAGATAATTTTCTGGAGGAAGTTGATGATGACCTCGAGGAAGTAGCCTTCCTATCTCTTGAATTTTAATTCCCGGGTTCGGCGGTGTTTTGGTTTGTTTCTCTTGGCATTTTTTTTTTGCTTGGCAAACGAAATATTTTATAAAACTCGACCGGGGTACATCGAGGAAAAAGTAAAAAATACAACCACATCCAACCGACAGTTGGATGTCTACCTTAAACTATGTTACAATTTTAATTTTCGGATACCATCTAAGAAGGACTTGAACTCCTCAACAGTGTAGACCTTGATGTCAAACTTCGCCTTCATCCACATTGCAACTCTAGTTTTGACTAGATCCCCCACCTCCCAAGCTTGTTTCGAAGAGTTATTGAAGATATTGTCATTCCTTACCAACCATAGAGACCATAGTGTTGCAAAGAAACAAGCTTCTCATACATGTTTCTCCAGGTTGTAAAATCCATTATCAAACCACCAAATAGCTAAATCGGGAACCGATCTTGGACAAACCCATTTGATGTTCCACCAATCTAAAATTATCGACCATACACTCCACGAGAAGTGACAATGGAGAAACAAGGGCTGATGGGTTTAAGGCTCAAAGAGCATAGGGGGCACAAAGCTAATTGAATCTCATTTAGCTAATTGGTGGGGTTTCTCTTGGCATTTTTTGGGGTTTCCTTTGGGCTTTAGTGTGTTTCTGGGTATATGCTGTTGGGGTTTTTAGCAGGTGTGAGGCCGTCGCTTTGCTTGTGGTGTTTTGATTGGCTTCTTGCTGTCTTTTTTGGTTTGATTCTCGGATGGCTTTTTGGCCAGTGTGTTCAAGATCCATTTAATCTTTGTATCCCTTCTCAAAGATTATAAAAAAAACTCCCAATTAAAAAACGGGTTACAAAAATTAAACAAAACAAAGTAAGACACACCAGCATATGCCACTCAAGACCGAAGAAGAACAGCAAAATGTCAACCAAAGCAGCAGAAAAAGCGAGAGGAAAACCTAAAAGAAAACACCCAAATAAAATGAAACACCAAAGACCAACCTCACATCCACAAATACAAACAAAACCAAAGCAGACCGGCCGGATCAACCGAGAAGCCAAAAGACAGCTAACTACCAACACCATACAAGCCAAACCAAAAACCTATGACACCAGAGAGCTAAAACTCCTCTAGTACTTTTTTTCCTCTCTCCAAAAAATGCCTACTTAATAGTAGTGATTATGGATTTACACAAAATAAACTAGCTCGAGTATATTCATTTCATTATCATCTTATTAGTTTGAACTTCTTCACTATTTCTTACTCCGTACATCTCTTCACAAACGCCATCATTGAATTATGTTTCGACGTCTGGGAGGAAAAACTCGTATGATCCCGCCGGACAAAATTTCTAGAACCGCCAATATTGTATATTAGTCTCCGGCAAGAGAGCTGTTTTTCTCTTTTGTTGTTTCTTAGTTGTTGTTGCTTTTTCAGATTTCAGTTGTGCTTTGTTTTTTGCGGGTTTGAGCTAGGGGTCCGTTAGGATTCTCTACTACTTGGACCTAGATTGGTTCCTAATCTAGGAGTTTTGTCGGTCCTGCTTGCAGGGGGTGCCTGTGTCGAAGTCTTGGTAGTTTTAGTTCTTTCCTGTACCTTTTGATGAAATCTGTATTGCTTTCGGGCTCTGAAATGAAATTGACATTTTCAAAAAAAAAAAAAAAAAAAGAAGTCTAACTAGGAGGGTAATTTGTGTGGGAATTAAGGTATAGGCTGTTAGGTTACTATATAAGCTTATTAGTTTCATTAGGCACCCTCAGGGACAGACACGGACAGCTGGGGGCACTTAAATCCCCATGTTTTTGTGTTAAAATTATTACATTATCAATATTATTTATTGTTATTGGGACGAATATTATGTTTGCATTTCGGCTGAGTACGTTATTGTTGTTTGGAGTTGGGCCCAAGTGTTGGGTTAAGCCCAAGTCAGATCTACTTTTCCATATTTTTTTTTGCTTTTCTGGAATTTGCTTGCTCTTTGTACAGCAGGCCCGACCTTAGAGCAAAGCCCAAATTCCGTTGTAAAGGTTCGAGCATCCAGATATTATTAGCCTTATAGTAAGAAAGGGGGGGAAAAAGCCCACATAAGTCCGATTGGTGTCTAAAGCCTAATTGCTAGAAGAGAAGTAATTGCCTGTCAAAGTGGTACTCTAGATTCTCATAATCATATGAAATCTTGTATTTTTTGAGTTCTTATAATGTTATAAGTAAATTTGTTGATATTTTTAAAATTATTTTTAATTAAGCATGTACAGCATGCATGTTGTTGAATTTTCTCTCTTCAAAATATGAAGGTCTCATTTTCAAGGCTCACTTGAGGCCCGAAAAGTCTGGCCCTTTATTCAAACAATAATATTAAGAAGTAATTAATATCAAATTGCATCATCTCAAATAGAAGAAGAAAGACGGGGTCGGAGCTTAATTAGTTTTCTTCCAAAATAGAGATATGGAGGGAAAACGGAGGAATGGAGTATCGGTTGGAGAATGGCCTAAAGCACAATTATGTTGTAGGTTACCCGAAAGTGCTCAAAAATGTTATTCGAACCATTCAATTTTTATAACTTAACCAAAACATCATGTCCGCAAAAACATTTCGGTATGACATTAACAGCTTCAGATCATATTTTCGGTTGAAAAGCTTATTCGACAAAACAATTAATGTCACCAAAACAGATGGGGGAAATTTGTGGGTGAAAGTTTTAAAAGACGCATTGATTATTTTACTTGCCCAAGTCCCACAACAAATTCTACCCAGGTCCCAGGCCAGTAGTATTCATAATCTTCGCATCCTGTTTGTTCATAGACTATAACCTCCCTGCTCTATTGAATGCTCGGTCCTAATTATGAAGAAGAGAAAAACTTTTTTATCGAGAAACTCATAAATAAAGTTTATAACTCTCAATCGCGCGTGTTTAAAAGTATTTAGGATAGTTCGGATTGAAAATCAATTTTGACCGGTCATAATTAATTATTGCCGGTCAAAATAAAAAAGCAAATCTCAACTATTAATTGTCGAAATGAATAACTGAGATTGTGCAAAGCTGTGAATAAGTTTCTCAATCTAAAGAAATTAACTTCCATCCTCGATAACAAGCCCCTGTGGTGCAAGTCCTTTCGCTAGGTAAATTGCTATTCCCACTCCCCCGACACCCACCCCCGCCCCCCCCCCCCCCCGCTAATTGCTATTCCCACTCCCCCGACACCCACCCCCGCCCCCCCCCCCCCGCTCCACCTCCCTTTTCCCAAATTACCCCTGCTTCTCTCTCTCTCTCCCTTTTCTCTCTCTTTCTTTACAGTTTGCTCCTTTCTTTTCTTTTTTTCCTTTTATTTCCAGTTTGGTTTTTTTTTTTCATTTTATTTCCTTTTCTTTCTTTCCAGTTTGAATTTTTTTTTCTCTTTAATAATAGGTTCAAGTCTAATTCTAGACTTTAAGTAATTGAGAGAAAAAAAGTGTTTCAATTGATCATGTTTATCCGATTATTTTATTTTTCTTTTTTTGTCCTTTATAGATTAAAATATATAGTTACGAAAATAAGTGTTTCAATTTTCAATCCGTTTGAACCAGTGCAAAGATGTTATTTTTCTGATCATTTAATCCTAAATGATCGTAATAAATTTTTGGCTCCAAGGCCTTTCAATGAACACCCTAAGAGAGTCCTTAAACTAAATAATGAGTATTAGGGTGCTTGTTGAAAGGCTGTAAAGCAAAAAAATTAATTAAGATTACAATTAGTGTTCGGGAACTAATTACGAAATGTATTTTGCAAACGACATACTAATCCAGAATACAAATATTATATTTAGGATTACTTTTTTTTTAACTATAGTACAATTTAATAAATTTGTTAACCATTATTTAACATAGATCCTCTTAACTGATTCAGTAATATATTGCTTCAAATCACGTTTCTACTCCATAGGATTTCAAATGGCTGGTTTCTATTTTTTTTTTAAACTAAAATGGAAACGTTTTAGGGGCTTCGTAGGGGCTACTGTGCCAATGGGGACAGCAGAGCCCTCGGGCCCTCCTACTTTTTAATTTATTTTTTTATTTAATTACTTATATCTTATTTATTTAATTTCTATAAATACACCATTTGTATATTTAAAAATATAATTCAAAAATTAAGTGGTTTAATTTTTAATTCAGTTAAATCAGAGCAAAGATCGTTTTTTTATTATTATTTTATTTTAAATGGTTATAATAAATTTTTTGGTTTAAGGCCTTTCAACAAACACCCTAAGGCTCATTATTTAGTTTCAAGACTCTCTTAGGGTGTCCATTGAAAGGCCTTAAAGCAAAAAATTTATTACGACCATTTAGGATTAAATGATCAGAAAAATAACATCTTTACACTGGTTCAAACGGATTGAAAATTGAAACACTTCTTTTCATAACTATATTTTTTAATCTATATAGGACAAAAAAAGAAAAATAAAACAGTCAGATAAACATGATCAATTGAAACACTTTTTTTTTCTCTCAATTACTTTACAAAGCCTACAATTATACTTGAATCTATTATTAAAGAGAGAAAAAAATTCAAACTGGAAAGAAAGAAAAGGAAATAAAATGGAAAAAAAAAAACCAAACTAAAAAAAAAGGAAAAAAAGAAAAGAAAAGAGCAAATTGTAAAGAAAGAAAAGGGAGAGAGAGAGAGAGAGAGAGAGAGAGAGAGAGAGAGAGAGAGAGAGAGAGAGAGAGAGAGAGGGGTAATGTGGAAAAAGGGAGGTGGGGCCGAGGGGGTGTGTGTCGGGGGGTCGGGGGGAATAGCAGGTCTCTTTCGCTAGCTGTTTGACGGGCACTGTGTAGCATACCTAGAGGTGTCAAAAGGGTCAGGACAGCATAGCTAAGGCACGAGCACGTGCTCTATAAGCGGGTCAGACTAGGTCGTTGTTATGGGGCATGTGGTACGGCATGAGCACAGAAAAGCACGGACACAGTACGAGTAAAAATTTGAATTAATTACAAGAATACATCTACACTAGATGCACTCTTTGTCCTAATGTCCCATAATTACAGACTCACAATGGTCATGATAACGGATAGAGAAATATTATACGGAGTATTTATTTTGCAATTTTTTTATGCTTAAGGTTTAAGAATTGTAAATGGTTCATAGTTTAGTATGTACTAACATAGTTACAATGTAACTTAATTGGGATGTACTTAAACTATAATGATGCAAGTTTTACATATTTACATTTATCGTGTTATGAAATTGCAATTCTTAATAAAATGTTTGTATCTTTATAAAATTATTTTTTTATTTTAATTAGTATTTGATACTGTTTTCTGCCAATTATAAAGAAAAGAATTTTCAGCAATTTTTTTAAAGAATGTTTTTCATCTCTACTATGCCCCGATAGAAAAAAAACAAACTCAATTGGGAGCACAGGTACGACACGGGACGGCATGCGCACGGCACGGAGTTAGGCGTGCTTGTGGGCCAGGCCGGGCCGAGCATAATCTAAAATGGGCCGACATGGCACAGCACAACACGACTAATAAATAGGCTGGGCTAGGTAAGGTACTGCACGAAGCACGTTTGGCAAGAAATTAAATGGGTTGAGCTAGCACGGCACGGTCCATTCGGCATGCCAGCTGCTGATGAATAGTTTGTCGGGGCAAGTCAAGTGAATGCAGCCTCTTATTATGCGAGACAATGATTTGGAAATCCCTTGATAGGTGCATGCGTGATCAATTAATCGATCCCAGGAAGAAAAGTTCGGATCGGATAGAAATCCTTCGGCCCCTCCACACGGATTTTCGCCACTGCGGGTTCACGTCTTGGTTCCAGCCCATGCATGTGGGTGAAGTCATTCTCTTTTGTTTTCATTCCTCAAAATCACATGCTTCAGTTCACCATTTCTCCTACATACAGTACTCCTCGAATCTTTCTTTCTTGGATCCCTCTGTCATTTTGTTTTCCGATTTGGAATTTCGTTAGGGCCGGGTGCACACGTTCCCTATCAGTCAGTACGTATCTTGAGAAATTCGTGGACCAAGCTGACGCGCTTATTCTTTCAAGAATTTGAGGCCCGTACGCACGTATGGATCAAAAGTCCGATGAAGCGAATCAAGTCATTCCGCGAATTGTGGTTCCGGTTCGATTTCATGGTAAGAAATCATTTCAAAAACCAAGATCAATACAAAACTT